>NC_081439.1:13408892-13726646 GCF_949786415.1 Peromyscus eremicus | reverse complement strand
GTCCAGAGCAATCCTGTGCACTCACATTTCACTGTCTCCCTGGACACTCACATGCCCACTGTCACCCTGTACACTCCCATGCCCACTGTCACCCTGTTCACTTACATGCCCACTGTCACCCTGGACACTCACATGCCCACTGACACCCTGTGCTGTGGCCTGCAGTAATATATCATAAGAACTCAGCTGGGTATGGCAAAGTCAATACCTGGAGAGATCAGGGAATTCCTCCAGAGGAAGCCAAATTCCAAGGATTTTTTGGTGTTATTTGACTTGTTATATATCAGCTGTCTTCTGTTATGAAAATCATGTGTGCCTTCATAGTTTTCCCAATTGACTTTTCCCTAAGAAAGGCTAACAGTGTGGACTGATCACTCTCTGGACCTACACATTCCAGGTATTTGGAGAACAGCCTCAGGAAAGGCTTTCTTTGGAATCAGATATCTATCTTGGCCACTTTGAAGGACTAGCAGTAACATCAGTCCAATAGCTTTACACAATTTCGCTCGGACCCGTCTTTCTTACAGCCTTACTAACTTTATAGACCTCTAACTCCTTACCTAACCACTTCTAGGAATATTTAGATAACCTTCTGTGCTGACAGCTATGCTCAGGCAGAACCCCAGTTCAAGCCTCCCTGTAATTATCATCATTGGCAGCATCCGGCCAGGTCCATCCCCAGATGGAGGAAAGTACCTATCAGAGATACCTCTTTATTCTCTAAGAACAGACTTAACCATCCAGGCTACCTGTTTGAGAAGGCCTGGCGGATGTGCCAATTAAGCTTAACTTCCTCCTTTCCCAAATCTTACCTCTAGTTCCAGATCTCCCTTTAACT
This sequence comes from Peromyscus eremicus, assembly GCF_949786415.1. NCBI lineage: Eukaryota > Metazoa > Chordata > Mammalia > Rodentia > Cricetidae > Peromyscus > Peromyscus eremicus. The sequence goes on along the minus strand of NC_081439.1, from coordinate 13,725,808 downwards.
ATTACCAGAGGCATCTAGCTGTACACAGGTTGCCTAGCGACTGAGCACACTTTCCCCCACCCTGCAGAAAAACGGCAGTTAGCTTGGACAGGTATGAGCCACAGGAAAAAAAGAAGACAGTTTTATTTTCTCCCATTGATCTAGCAACTTATAGATTCTTAACTTTTTCTACTAATCACGTTTAAGACTATATAGTTGAGCACATAAGATCCCTCTTCTTAGTTATTACCCGAATTTAGCCTTTAGTTAATTCATTTCCCCATTAGTCACTTCCCTTTTGGGTTGCAAATGGTAATTAACAATTACTGCCCCTCTATGCGATTCTTATCATCCCTCCATTTGACCCTGGAAGCCTGGCTTTGCACTGCCAAGGGATTACTGCTTGTAAGTGTATATATACCGGGACTCCCAGGGCACAGAGGGACAGAGAAGAGAAAAGAGAATGGAAGAACTAGATGGGTAAGAACTCGAGAGGAACAAACTGACAGGGAAGAACTAGATTGAAGGGCTAGAAGAGAGAACTAGAGGAACGAGATGGAAGATGAGGAAGAGTCAGATGGGGAAGTACTAGCTGGGTAAGAACAAGGTGAAAAGAACCTAGATGAGGGAGAATTAAGATGAGAGAATTAAGATAGAACTTAAGTGAGAACAGTAGATAAACAGAGAGAAATCAGGCAAGATAGGAGCTAGGCATGAGAACAGAACTGAAGCTGTGTATATAAGTGTTATGCCAGAGGAATTAAAGCAAATGGACTAAAGAGCTCGGTGTGCTGAGATTCTATTTCCTGAGAATAGTCCTTGCCGTTACTAGTTCTCTCTCCTGAGTCCCTGGGATGTATAATATTAAGGCTGGTTCCGCTAATATTATGCAAGAACCCTGTACACTCACATGCACTCTGTCCCCCCTGGACACTCATATGCCAACTGTCACCCTGGACATTCACATGCCCACTTCTCCCTGCACTCTCACATACCCACTGTCACCGTGGGACACTCACATACCCACTGTCTCCTGGATGCTCACATGCCCACTGACCCCTTGGACACTCACATGCCCTCTGAGTCCATGCACACTCACATCCTCACTGTAACCCTGTACACTCACATGCCCACAGTCACCCTGTACACTCACATTCCCACTGTCACCCTGTACACTTACATGCCTGCTGTCACCCTAGAAACTCACATTCCTTCTATCACCCTGGATATTCACATGTGCACTGACCCCTGTGCACTCACATGCCCACTGACCCTCTGGACACTCACACCCCCACTGTCACCCTGTACACTCACATCCCCATTGTCCCCCTGTACTCTCACATGCCCACTGTCTCCCTGTACACTCACATGCCTACTGTCACTCTGTACACTCAAATGCCAACTGTCACCGTGGACACAAACATGCCCACTGTCTCCATGGACACTCCCATGCCCACTGACCCCCTGCATACTCATATGTCCACTGGTACTCTGTAAAATCACATGCCCACACTCTGCCTGGATACTCATATGACCACTGTCACCCTGTACACTCACATGTGTACTGACCACTGTACCTTCACATGTGCACTGACATCCTGGACACTCACATGCCCACTGTCACCCTAGACATTCACATGCCCACTGTCACCTTGTACACTCACATACGCTCTGACCCCTGTACACTCACATGCCTCTGACCCATTGAATACTCACCTGTCTACTGTCACCCTGGACCTTCACATGTCCATTGTCACCCTGGACACTCACATGCCCCACAGTCTCCCTGTACACTCACAAGCCCACTGGGACCCTGGACACCAACATGCTCACTGAACCCATGCACACTCACATGCCCACTGTCTCCCTGGATACTTATATTCTCATGACTCCCTGTACACTCACATGCCTACTGTCTCCCAGGACAATCACATGCCCTCTGTCACCTTGTACATTCACATCCCCACTGACCCCCTGTACACTCACATGCCCAGTGTAACCCTGTACACTCACATGTCCACTAACACTGTGTAAACTCATATTCCCAATGAACCCATGGACATTCGCATATCCACTGTCACCCTGTACGAACACATAACAATGACCTCCTGAACATTCATATGCACACTGTCTCTGTGTACAATCACAATCCCACTGTTCCCTGCACACTCACCTGGCCTCTGACACCCTGTACATACACATGTCCACTAACTCCCTGTACACTCACATGTCCACTGACCCTCTGTACACTCACATGTCCACTGTCACCCTGTACACTCACATTTCACTGTGTCCCTGGACAATCATATGCCCACTGTCACCCTGTACACTCACATGTCCACTGTCACCCTGTATACTCTCATTCCCACTGCCACTCTTTCACTCACATGCACACTGCCACCTTGTATACTCACATTCTCACTGACCCCCTGCACACTCACATGTCCACTGCTACCCTGTGCACTCACATTTCACTGTGTCCCTGGACAATCATATGCCCACTGTCACCCTGTACACTCCATGCCCACTGTTTCTCTGGACACTCACATGCCCACTGTCTCCTGGACCCTCACATGCCCAATGTCACCCTGGACACTCACATGTACACTGTCACCCTGTACATTCACATGTCTAATGTCACACTGTTCACTCACATGCCCACAGTCTCCCTGCACATTCACATGTCCACTGACCCCCTGCATACTCACATGTCCACTAATTCCCTGTACACTCACATGCCCACTGTCATCCTGTACACTCACATGTCTGCTGTCTCCCTGGACACTCACATGTCTGCTGTCTCCCTGGACACTCACATGCCCACTGTCTCCTGGACACTCACATGCCTACTGTCACGCTGCACACTCAAATGCCCTATGTCCCCTTGGACAGTCAACTGCCCTCTGTCTCTCTGTACACTCACTTGCCCACTGTCTGCCTGTATACTCACATGGCCACTGACCCCCTGTACACTCACATGCCCAATGGCCCCTTGTACACTCATATGCCCACTGTAACCCTATAAACTCACATGTCTGTGTCCCTATATACTCACATCTCCATGGTCTCCATGGAAACTCACAACCGACTGTCTCACTATTCACAAGCCCACTGTCACCCTGTACACTCATATGCCCACTGACAATGTGCAAACTCACATCCCAATTGACTCCCTGTACACTCACATGTCCACGGTCTCCCTGTACACTTACATGCCCACTGAACCCCTGAACACTCAAATGTCTGCTGACCCCATGTACATGCACATGCTTACTGTCACCCTGTACACTCACATGCCCACTGTCTCCTTGCAAACTCAGATGCCCACTGTCACCCAATACACTCACATGCTTACTGACCCCTGTACACTCACATGCCCACTGTCACGCTGTACACTCACATTCTCACTGACCCCCTGCACACTCACATGTCCAGAGCAATCCTGTGCACTCACATTTCACTGTCTCCCTGGACACTCACATGCCCACTGTCACCCTGTACACACTCATGCCCACTGTCACCCTGTTCACTTACATGCCCACTGTCACCCTGGACACTCACATGCCCACTGACACCCTGTGCTGTGGCCTGCAGTAATATATCATAAGAACTCAGCTGGGTATGGCAAAGTCAATACCTGGAGAGATCAGGGAATTCCTCCAGAGGAAGCCAAATTCCAAGGAATTTTTTGGTGTTATTTGACTTGTTATATATCAGCTGTCTTCTGTTATGAAAATCATGTGTGCCTTCATAGTTTTCCCAATTGACTTTTCCCTAAGAAAGGCTAACAGTGTGGACTGATCACTCTCTGGACCTACACATTCCAGGTATTTGGAGAACAGCCTCAGGAAAGGCTTTCTTTGGAATCAGATATCTATCTTGGCCACTTTGAAGGACTAGCAGTAACATCAGTCCAATAGCTTTACACAATTTCGCTCGGACCCGTCTTTCTTACAGCCTTACTAACTTTATAGACCTCTAACTCCTTACCTAACCACTTCTAGGAATATTTAGATAACCTTCTGTGCTGACAGCTATGCTCAGGCAGAACCCCAGTTCAAGCCTCCCTGTAATTATCATCATTGGCAGCATCCGGCCAGGTCCATCCCCAGATGGAGGAAAGTACCTTATCAGAGATACCTCTTTATTCTCTAAGAACAGACTTAACCATCCAGGCTACCTGTTTGAGAAGGCCTGGCGGATGTGCCAATTAAGCTTAACTTCCTCCTTTCCCAAATCTTACCTCTAGTTCCAGATCTCCCTTTAACTATTACCAGAGGCATCTAGCTGTACACAGGTTGCCTAGCGACTGAGCACACTTTCCCCCACCCTGCAGAAAAACGGCAGTTAGCTTGGACAGGTATGAGCCACAGGAAAAAAAGAAGACAGTTTTATTTTCTCCCATTGACCTAGCAACTTATAGATTCTTAACTTTTTCTACTAATCACGTTTAAGACTATATAGTTGAGCACATAAGATCCCTCTTCTTAGTTATTACCCGAATTTAGCCTTTAGTTAATTCATTTCCCCATTAGTCACTTCCCTTTTGGGTTGCAAATGGTAATTAACAATTACTGCCCCTCTATGCGATTCTTATCATCCCTCCATTTGACCCTGGAAGCCTGGCTTTGCACTGCCAAGGGATTACTGCTTGTAAGTGTATATATACCGGGACTCCCAGGGCACAGAGGGACAGAGAAGAGAAAAGAGAATGGAAGAACTAGATGGGTAAGAACTCGAGAGGAACAAACTGACAGGGAAGAACTAGATTGAAGGGCTAGAAGAGAGAACTAGAGGAACGAGATGGAAGATGAGGAAGAGTCAGATGGGGAAGTACTAGCTGGGTAAGAACAAGGTGAAAAGAACCTAGATGAGGGAGAATTAAGATGAGAGAATTAAGATAGAACTTAAGTGAGAACAGTAGATAAACAGAGAGAAATCAGGCAAGATAGGAGCTAGGCATGAGAACAGAACTGAAGCTGTGTATATAAGTGTTATGCCAGAGGAATTAAAGCAAATGGACTAAAGAGCTCGGTGTGCTGAGATTCTATTTCCTGAGAATAGTCCTTGCCGTTACTAGTTCTCTCTCCTGAGTCCCTGGGATGTATAATATTAAGGCTGGTTCCGCTAATATTATGCAAGAACCCTGTACACTCACATGCACTCTGTCCCCCTGGACACTCATATGCCAACTGTCACCCTGGACATTCACATGCCCACTTTCTCCCTGCACTCTCACATACCCACTGTCACCGTGGACACTCACATACCCACTGTCTCCTGGATGCTCACATGCCCACTGACCCCTTGGACACTCACATGCCCTCTGAGTCCATGCACACTCACATCCTCACTGTAACCCTGTACACTCACATGCCCACAGTCACCCTGTACACTCACATTCCCACTGTCACCCTGTACACTTACATGCCTGCTGTCACCCTAGAAACTCACATTCCTTCTATCACCCTGGATATTCACATGTGCACTGACCCCTGTGCACTCACATGCCCACTGACCCTCTGGACACTCACACCCCCACTGTCACCCTGTACACTCACATCCCCATTGTCCCCCTGTACTCTCACATGCCCACTGTCTCCCTGTACACTCACATGCCTACTGTCACTCTGTACACTCAAATGCCAACTGTCACCGTGGACACAAACATGCCCACTGTCTCCATGGACACTCCCATGCCCACTGACCCCCTGCATACTCATATGTCCACTGGTACTCTGTAAAATCACATGCCCACACTCTGCCTGGATACTCATATGACCACTGTCACCCTGTACACTCACATGTGTACTGACCACTGTACCTTCACATGTGCACTGACATCCTGGACACTCACATGCCCACTGTCACCCTAGACATTCACATGCCCACTGTCACCTTGTACACTCACATACGCTCTGACCCCTGTACACTCACATGCCTCTGACCCATTGAATACTCACCTGTCTACTGTCACCCTGGACCTTCACATGTCCATTGTCACCCTGGACACTCACATGCCCACAGTCTCCCTGTACACTCACAAGCCCACTGGGACCCTGGACACCAACATGCTCACTGAACCCATGCACACTCACATGCCCACTGTCTCCCTGGATACTTATATTCTCATGACTCCCTGTACACTCACATGCCTACTGTCTCCCAGGACAATCACATGCCCTCTGTCACCTTGTACATTCACATCCCCACTGACCCCCTGTACACTCACATGCCCAGTGTAACCCTGTACACTCACATGTCCACTAACACTGTGTAAACTCATATTCCCAATGAACCCATGGACATTCGCATATCCACTGTCACCCTGTACGAACACATAACAATGACCTCCTGAACATTCATATGCACACTGTCTCTGTGTACAATCACAATCCCACTGTTCCCTGCACACTCACCTGGCCTCTGACACCCTGTACATACACATGTCCACTAACTCCCTGTACACTCACATGTCCACTGACCCTCTGTACACTCACATGTCCACTGTCACCCTGTACACTCACATTTCACTGTGTCCCTGGACAATCATATGCCCACTGTCACCCTGTACACTCACATGTCCACTGTCACCCTGTATACTCTCATTCCCACTGCCACTCTTTCACTCACATGCACACTGTCACCTTGTATACTCACATTCTCACTGACCCCCTGCACACTCACATGTCCACTGCTACCCTGTGCACTCACATTTCACTGTGTCCCTGGACAATCATATGCCCACTGTCACCCTGTACACTCCATGCCCACTGTTTCTCTGGACACTCACATGCCCACTGTCTCCTGGACACTCACATGCCTACTGTCACGCTGCACACTCAAATGCCCTATGTCCCCTTGGACAGTCAACTGCCCTCTGTCTCTCTGTACACTCACTTGCCCACTGTCTGCCTGTATACTCACATGGCCACTGACCCCCTGTACACTCACATGCCCAATGGCCCCTTGTACACTCATATGCCCACTGTAACCCTATAAACTCACATGACTCTGTCCCTATATACTCACATCTCCACGGTCCCCATGGAAACTCATAACCGACTGTCTCACTATTCACAAGCCCACTGTCACCCTGTACACTCATATGCCCACTGACAATGTGCAAACTCACATCCCAATTGACTCCCTGTACACTCACATGTCCACTGTCTCCCTGTACACTCACATGTCCACTGTCTCCCTGTACACTCACATGTCCACTGTCTCCCTGTACACTCCCATGTCCACTGTCTCCCTGTACACTCACATGTCCACTGTCTCCCTGTACACTCACATGTCCACTGTCTCCCTGTACACTTACATGCCCACTGAACCCCTGAACACTCAAATGTCTGCTGACCCCATGTACATGCACATGCTTACTGTCACCCTGTACACTCACATGCCCACTGTCTCCTTGCAAACTCAGATGCCCACTGTCACCCAATACACTCACATGCTTACTGACCCCTGTACACTCACATGCCCACTGTACACTCACATTCTCACTGACCCCCTGCACACTCACATGTCCAGAGCAATCCTGTGCACTCACATTTCACTGTCTCCCTGGACAATCATATGCCCACTGTCACCCTGTACACTCCCATGCCCACTGTCTCCCTGGACACTCACATGCCCACTGTCATTTTGTACACTCACATGCCCACTGTCACCCTGTACACTCACATGCTCACTGTCATTCTGTACACTCCCATGTCCACTGTCACCTTGTACACTCCCATGTCCACTGTCACCCTGTACACTCACATGCCCACTGTCACGCTGTACAATCAAAAGCCCTCCATCCCCCTGGACACTCACCTGCCTTCTCTCACCCTGGACACTCACATGCCCACTGTCTCACTGTACACTCACAGGCCCACACTCACCCTGTACATTCTCATGCCCACTGTAACTCTGTACACTCTCATTCTCTCTGTCACCCTGTACACTCACATGCCTAATGTGTCCGTGGACACTCACAATACCAATGTCACCCTGGACAATCACATGCCCACTGACCCCCTGTACAATCCATGCCCACTGAACCCCTATATACTCACATGTCCACTGTCACCATGGACACTCACATGCCCAGTGACCCCCTGTACACTCACATTCCCACTGTCACCCTGTACACTCGTATGACCACTGTCACCCTGTACACTCACATGTCTGCTGTCTCCCTGGACACTCACATGGCCCTGTCTCCTAGACACTCACATGCCCACTGATGCCCTGTACGCTCATATGCCCACTGTCACCCTGTACAATCACGTGTCCACTGACCCCCTGAATACTCACATGTCCACTGTCACCCTGTACACCTACATGCCCACTGTACCCCTGTACACTCACATGCCCACTGTCTTCCTGTACTGTAATATGCCCACTGTCACCCTGGACACTCACATGTCCACTGTCACCTAGTACACTCACATGTCCACTGTCACCCTGTACACTCACATGCCCACTGTCACCCTGTACTCACATCCCCACTGTCCTCTGCCTATGCAGACACTTGCATTCACAAATCCACTCTGCCTGTCTGCTCTCTGCAGACATCTGCACTCACATGCCCACTGCCCCCTGGCCTATGCAGACACTTGCATTCACAAATCCTCTGTCCCCGTCTGCTCTCTGCAGACACTGCACTCACAAGCCCACTGTGCCAGTCTGGCCTATTCAATCATCTGCGTTCACATGCCAACCACCCAACTCTCTCCTCTGCAGGCACCTGCCATCACATGCTCACTTTCCTGATCTGGCCTCTGCCCTCACCTGCACTCCCATGCCCACTGCTTTCCTGGCCTCTGCAGACACCAGCACTCACTTGCTCACTGCCTCTCTCTTGGCTACAGAAGATCCTGTCCTAACATGCCAAATTCAGCCCTCTATCCTTTTCACACACCTACACTCAGATGCCCACTTCCCTGCTCTTGTCTTTGCAGGCAAATGTACTCACATGCTGGTCCTCATAGGCAAGGACACTCACATACCCACTGCCCCCTGGCCTATGCAGACACTTGCATTCACAAATCCTCTGTCCCTGTCTGCTCTCTGCAGACATCTTCACTCACAAGCCCACTTCCTCCCTCTGACCTCTTCAAGCACCTGTACTTCAAGCACATGTCAACAGACCAACTCTGGCCTCTGTAGGCACCTGCATTGACATGGCCATGCTCTGGTCTATGTGCAGACCTGAATTCTAATGCATAAGCCCCACTGGACTCTTCAGACTCTTATACTCAGATTCACACTGCGCCCCTGGACTTGGAAGGCAGCAAAAATAGCATGCCCACTAACAACTTGGTCTCTGCAGGAACCTGCCTGCATAAGCAATCTGTCACCTCCTTGTTCGTGTGCACCTGCACTCACATGCCCACTGCCTCTCTCTGTCCTCTGCAGGAAACTGCATTCTCATGTCCATGGTTCCACCAGCCTTTTCATTCCATATTTTGGGACATGGTTTCACTGTGTAACCCTGGCTATCCCTAACATGCATGATAGGACATGGTGATCTTGAAATTAGAGACCCTCCCTCTGTCTCAGTCTCCCAAGTGTAGGGACTGAAAGTGTGCACTAACACTACCCTCACCCCATGGCCTTTGCATGCAACCCATGCATGTGACCACTGCCCCTTAGGGCTCTGTAGGCATCTGCACTCCCATGCCCACTGCCCAACTGACCATGGCTTGTACCCACATTCACATGTACCCTGCCCCTCTCTGTCCTCTGTAGGCACCTGCACTTACAAGTCCAATACCCCCTTTCTCTTTTTAGGCACCTGCTCTCACATGCCCACTCCCAACCTGGCCCCTGAAGGCACCTTTATTAATCAAAGCCTTACTGGCCTTTACACACACCTGAACTCACAGGCACACTGTCACCCCTCAACTCTGCTGGCATCAGCACTCATGTGCACATTGGCATGCTATGGCCATAGCAGGTACCTGCAAACACATGTCCACTGGGTCTTTCAGGCCTCTACAGTCACCTGTGCTCACATGCCTGATGCCCACTTGACCTCCACAGGCACCTGCCCTGAATTTCCAATGTGTCACCAGCCTTCGTCGGTACCTACACTCAGATGCACACTTGCCCATCAGGCTTCCCCAGGCATCTGCTCTCACGTGCCCACTGCTCTGACCTGGATTCTACAGGAATCTACACGAACATGCCCACTGCCTGATTAGCCTCTACAGCAACATGCACTCACATGTCTACAACCCAATTCTGGCCTATGTAGGCACCTGCACTCACATGCCCACTGTCCAAATCTGGCTTTGCAGGCTCCTCCACTCACGTGTCCACAGCCAGTCCTTGTGTCTGTAAGAAACTGACTCATATGCCCATGCTCACCCTCTGGCCTATGTGCAAATATGAACTCTCACGTGCACAGCCCCACTGGCCTCTGCAGGCACCAACATTCACATTGCCCACTGCCCCTCTCTGGCCTCTGCAGGCAAGAACACTCACATGCCCACTACCAACTCACTATCTGCAGGAAGCTACATGCACATGCGATCTGTCAATTTCTTGTCTTTGTCTGCACATGCACTCCCATGCCCACTGCCCCCACAACCTTTGCATTCTATTTTTTCTTATTTGATAAAGGGCTTCTCTGTGTAGCAATGGCTGCCCTGGAACATGCTCTGTAGATCAGGCTGGCCTTGAACTCAGAGATCCACCTGCCTCTGCTTCTCAAGTGTTGGTACTAAAGACATGCACTACCACCATCTGCCCCCATGGACTTTGCAAGCAAGTACACAAATGTGACCTCTGACCCTCTCTCCCCTCTGCATGCTGGCACCTGCATTTACATGGTCGTTTCCCCACTGTCCTCTGCAGGCACCTGCACTCACATGCCCACTGCCCCTCTCTGTCCTCTGCAGACATCTGCACTCACATGCCCACTGCCCCTCTCTGTCCTCTCCAGGCACCTGCACTCACATGCCAGGTGCCAAACTCTGGCCACAATATTCACCTGAGCTCACATGCCCACAGCCAACCTGGTCCCTGCAGGCACCTGCACTACCATGACCAAAGCCCAACTGGCCTCTGTATCCAAATGAACTCACATGCCCACTGTCATCTGGCCCCTGCTGGCACATGCTCTCATGTGCACATTGACCCAATATGGCTTCAGCATGTACCTGCAAACACACGTTCACTGTGCCCCTCTGGTCTCTGCAGGTACCTATAAGCACTTTCTAAGTGCCCACTTGGCTTCAAAAGGCACCAGCACTCAATGGCCACTGGCTCCCCTCTAGCCTCTGAAGGAACCTGAACTCACATGCCCACTGCCCTGCTCTTGCAATGGCAGGTAAATGTACCCACATGCCCACTGACCCCTGCCCTCTGCAGGAAAGTCCACTCACATGTTCACTGTCTCCTGACCTATGCAGGCATTCAAATACCCACTGCAACCCTCTGCCTGCCCCTGCACAAACAAGCTCCACCCCCTTGGCCTCCTCAAGCACCTGCACTCACATATTAATCCCCCAACTCTGGCCTCTGTAGGCACCTGCACTCACATGCCCACGCTCTGTTCTATGTGCACACCTGAACTCTAATGCATCAGCCCCACTCGACTCTGCAGGCACTTGCATTCATATGACATCTGCCCCCTGGCATCAACAGGCTCTACAATTGCATGCTCACTATTAACTTGGTCTTTGTAGGAAACTGTAAGGATTCTGTCCTTAATTACATCATCAGCCTGTGACGGCGTCCCAGCCTAAAAAGTGGGTGGGCCCTCTGTGCATCCCTCTTTTTCCTTTCTGCTTCTTCCTTCCGTCTGTCCTCTTTCTCCCTCTCTCTCTCCCCTTAGGGGATGGGAGAGAAGTCAAAAAAAAACAAACCCTCTCAGTACCATGCTTGCCGTGCTCAGGCCTGCTGGAGCCCTTCATTTCCACCTTTCTGTTTTATTATTGGCTGTCTGGGTGTTGGGGTCCAGGAGGGATCACGGAGGAAGAGTAGATGGTAGCTCAAGCCTGAAATCCCAGTACTTGAGAGGCTGAGGAAGGAAGATCGCTTCAAGTTTCAGGCCAGCCTGGGCTACTCAGTAAGACCCTGACTCAAAAAAACAAAAAACAAAACACAAAGGAGAAGAAGAAAAAAGGGGAAACCTTTTCAGCCGCCTTGCCCACTCGCCTGCCTCCTTCACTCTCCTCCGCCGGCATGGCCGCTGCGGGCGGCAGCCAGCCAGGAGAAGCAGCGCCTTTTAACCAACAGAAACTGCATGCAAATGCAATCCATCACCTTCTTGGCTTTGTGTATACATGCACTCACATGCCCACTGCCCCTTGGGCTCTGCAGGAAACTGCACTCACATGCCCACTTCCCCATTGGTCATCTGAATGCACCTGCCCTTACATGACCACCAATCCCTTCTGGTCTCTTCAGGTACCTGCACTCACATGCCCAGTGCCCCCTTTGGCCTCACTATGCACCTAAACTCACATGTCCACTGCCAACCAGGCCCCTGCAGGCACCTGTACTATCATGACCAAAGACTCACTGGCCTTTACATGTCCATGAACTCACAGGCCAGTTACTCCTGGCCTCTGATGGCACCTGCACTCATGTGAACATTGCCCTGATGTGGCCTAAGCAGGCACCTGCAAACACATGTCCACTGTGCGCCTCTGTTCTCAACACATGCCAAGTAACCACCTGGCCATGACAGGCACCTGCACTCAATGATCACTTCTCCCCGCTCCCAGCCTCTGCAGGAACCTGCACTCACATGCCCACTGCCTTCTTATCCTCTGCAGATGTCTCCAGGCACCTGCACACATGGCCACCCCTGCCCTCTGTCTTATGCAGACACCAGAGACACTTGCTCTCTGCCTCTCTCCTTCCTCAGAAGGAATCTTCCCCAATGCCAAATTTATCCATCTACCTTCTTCACACACAGGCACTAAAAACCACAGCCCTGCTCTTGCCTCTGCAGGCAAATGTACTTACATCCCGACTGACCCCACCAAGACTCACATGGCCCACTGCTCCTCTCTGGCCTCTGCAGGCAAGAACACTCACATTGCCCACCACCAACTCAGTGTCTGCAGGAAGCTGCATGCACATGCAATCTGTCAATTTCTTGTTTTTGTCTGCACATGCACTCACATGCCCACTGTCCCTTGGGCTCTGTAGGCACTTGCATTCACATATCCACTGTCCCTGTCTGTTCTCTACAGTCACCTGCACTCACAAGCCACAGCGCCCCTTTGGCCTCTTCAGGCACCTGCACCCACATGCAAACCACCCAATTCTGGCCTATGTAGGCACCTGCACTCACATGCCCACTGTCCAAATCTGGCTTTGCAGGCTCCTCCACTCACGTGTCCACAGCCAGTCCTTGTGTCTGTAAGAAACTGACTCATATGCCCATGCTCACCCTCTGGCCAATGTGCAAATATGAACTCTCACGTGCACAGCCCCACTGGCCTCTGCAGGCACCAACACTCACATTGCCCACTGCCCCTCTCTGGCCTCTGCAGGCAAGAACAAGCACATGCCAACTACCAACTCAGTATCTGCAGGAAGCTGCACGCACATGCAGTCTGTCAATTTCTTGTCTTTGCACATGCAATCACATGCCACTGCCCCCCTGGACTCTGCAGGCATCTGCACTCCCATGCCACTGCCCCCACAACCTTTGCATTCTATTTTTTCTTATTTGATAAAGGGCTTCTCTGTGTAGCACTGGCTGTCCAGGAACACGCTCTGTAGAACAAGCTGGCCTTGAACTCAAAAACTCACCTGCCTCTGCCTCCCAAGTGTTGGCACTAAAGACATGCACTACCACCATCTGCCCGCCACATCCCCCCACCTTTGCAACCAAGCATGCAAATGTGACCTCTGACCCTCTCCTCTCTGCAGGCAGCTGCACTCACATGGGAACTGTACCAATGTCCATTGCAGGCACCTGTATTTACATGACCACTTCCCCACTGTCCTCTGCAGGTACCTGCCCTCACATGCCCACTGCCTCTCTCTGTCCTCTGCAGGTACCTAAACTCACATGCCCACTTCTCCATTTGGATTCTTCAGGAACCTAAACTCACAAGCCCACCAACCTCTTCAGGCAGCAGCAGGTACTTGACTCACATGCCCAGTGTCCTCCTCTGATCTTAATGTTCACCTGAACTCACATGCCCACTGCCAACCTAGCCCCTGCAGTCACCTGCACTACCATGACCAAAATTGACCAGGCCTCTGCATCCACTGAACTCACTCTCATCTCTGGCCTCTGCTGTCACTGCACTCATATGGACATTACCCCGATATGGCCTCAGCAGGTACCTGCAAACACAAGTCCACTGTGCTCCTTTGGTCTCTGCAGGCACCTGTACTCAGATGCCTAAGGCTCCCCTGCCCTTTGTAGGCACCTGCACTCAGATGCACACTGTCCAACAATGGTCTCTGTAAAAACCTGCACTCACATGACCAGAGTCCACCTTTGCCCTCTGCAGGTACCTGAATACCCATGCCAGCTGCCCTCCTCTCCTCCACAGGTACCCACACTGAATGACCACTGTCTCCTCCCTAGCCTCTGTAGATAACTGCACTCACCTGCACTCCCATGCCCAGTGCTTTCCTGGCCCCTGCAGACACCAGCACTCAGTTTCTTACTGCCTTCCTCTTGCCTCAGGAGGAACCTGCCATAACATGCCAAATTTACCAATCTACACTCTTCACAGCTCTACACTCAGATGCCCACCTCCATGCTCTTGTCTCTGCAGGCAAATGTACTCACATGCCCACTGACCCCTGTCCTCTGCAGGTACTTGTACTCACACACCAACTGACCTCTGGCCTCTACAGACACCAACACTCACATGGCACACTGTCTCTCTCTCTCTGGCCTCTGCAAACAAGAACACTCACATGCCCACCAGCAACCCAGTATCTGCAGGAAGCTGCATGCACATGCAATCTGTCAATTTCTTATCTTTGTATGTGCCTGCAGTCACATGTCCACTGTCACTCTGATCTATGCAGGTACCTGCACTCACATGCCAACCACCCAACTCAGGCTTCTGTAGGCACCTGCACTCAGATGCCCACTGCCTACCTGGGTTTTGAAGGCACCTGCATTACCTGCACACCACTCACCTCTGGCCTCTGCAGGCACCTGTCATCACATGTCCACTGGTCCAGTCAGGCCTCTGCCCTCACCTGCACTCACATGCCCACTGCTTTCCTGGCCTCTAACACACCAGCACTCACTTGCTCACTGCCTCTCTCTTGGCTACAGAGGAACCTGTCCTAACATGCACAATTTAACAATCTACACTCTTCATAGCTCTACACTCAGATGCCCACCTCCACGCTCTTGTCTTTGCAGGCAAATGTGCTCACATGCTGGCCCTCATAGGCAAGGACACTCACATACCCACTGCCCCCTGGCCTATGCAGACACTTGCATTCACAAATCCTCTGTCCCTGTCTGCTCTCTGCAGGCACTGCACTCACAGGGCCACTACCCTACTCTGACATCTTCAATCACTACACCCACATGCCAACAGCCCAACTCTGGCCTCTGTAGGCACCTGCACTCCCATGCCATTGTCCAACTGACCATGGTTGGCTTCTGCATTCACATGGCCAGTTTCACAATGTCCTATGCAGGCACCTGCACTCACATGCCCACTGCCAATCTGGTCCCTGCAGGGAACTGTACAACCAAGATCAAAGCCTCACTGGCCTTTGCATGCACCTGAACTCACAGGCACACTGTCACCCCTCTACACTTTTGGCACCTGCACTCATAAGCACCTTAGTCTGATATGGCCACAGCAGGTAGGTACCTGCAAACACATGTCCACTGTGTCTTTCTGGCCTCTATAGGCACATGTATTCTCATGCCAAATGCCCACTTGGCCTCTACAGGCACATGCACTCAATGACCACTGCCCCCCAACTTCTGGAGATATCTGTACTCACATGCCCACTTCTCCATCAGGCTTCTGTAGGCACCTGCACGCACATGCCCACTACTCTGACCTGGATTCTGAAGGAACCTGCATGCACATTCTTACCACTCACCTCTGGCCTCTGCAGGACCCAGCATTCAGATGCCCACTGAGTCAGTCAGGGCTCTACCTAGACTCACATCCCCACCTGCTGATACCTGCACTCATGGTCATCCCTCCCCTCTGGCCTCTGCAGACACCAGCTCTCACTTGCTCTCTGCCTCTCTCTTGCCTCAGGAGGAACCTGACCTAACATTCAATTACTCCTCTGCCCTCCTCACATACCTGCACTCACATGCCCACTGCCCTGCTCTTGCCTCTGCAGGCAAAAGTACTCACATGTCCACTGACCTCCTGTCCTCTACAGCCAAATACACTCATGTACCAAATGACCCTGGCCTCTACAGACACTAATACTCACATGCCCACTGCCCCCTCTCTGGCCTCTGCAGGCAAGAACACTCACATACCCACTACCAACTCAGTGTCTGCAGGAACCTGCATGTACATGCAATCTGTCAATTTCTTGTCTTTGTCTGCACATTCATTCACATGCCCACTCCCCCCCACCCCGGGCTCTGCAGGAAACTGCACATGCATGCCCTCTGCCCCAATAGCCTTTACATTCTATTTTTTCTTATTTGAGAAAGGGCTTCTCTGTGTAGCACTGGCTGCCCTGGAACATGCTCTGTAGAACAAGCTAGGCTTGACCTCAGAGATCCACCTGCCTCTGCCTCCCAAGTGTTGGCACTAAACACATGCACTACCACCATCTGCCCCACCACCACCCCCCACCCCGCCTTTGCAAGTAAGCACACAAATGTGACCTCTGACCCTCTCCCCTCTGAGGGCAGCTGCACTCACATGTGCACTGTACCAGTGACCATTGCTGGCATCTGCATTTACATGGCCACTTCTCCACTGTCCTCTGCAGGCACCTTCACTCACATGCCCATTGGCCCTCTCTGTCCTCTGCAGGTACATGCACTCACATGCCCACTGCCCCTCTCTGTCCTCTGCAGGCACCTGCACTCACATGCCCACTGCCCCTCTCTGTCCTCTGCAGGCACCTGCACTCACATGCCCACTGCCCCATCTGCCTTTTGCCAGCACCTGCACTGATAGGACCATTGTTTGCCCGGCTTCTGCAGTACCTGCACTCACATACCTACTGCCCACCAGACTGTCAGCCCACTGACTGACAACTCACCGTGATAGGGACAGTCCAAATTAACATTAGAGAACTTATAAGGGGCTGAAACTTGTCTAATCTCCAAAATTTTTAACCTAGGCACTTCCCCTTATTCCAGTGCCTGCTAGTCTGACTTATGGGTTAACTCATCTGGACAACAGCAGTATCACAGAGCCCCTGAGACTACTTGGTGGGCATGTACCAATGGTTTGACTAAATGTGCCTCTTCTCATGTTTTCCAGACTAAGTAGACAGTTGATCAGGACCTGGAGGTATTAAAACAACAGTTAGATTCCCTTGCAGAAACGATCCTACAACATTGGAGAGGCTTAGATTTCAAATGAGATAAAGAGAACTATGTCTGGCTTTGGGTGAATCATGTTGTTTATATGCTAACTGATCATGAGTAATTAAAAATCTTGCCAAGGCTGAAAAAAAAAAACTCAAAAAAAAGGACAAAGACATAAATCGGATAATTGATACAAATCTCTGTTCTTTTGGTCCTCCTGACTGTCATCCCAGACTGGGCCTTTAATTCTCATTCTGGTTAGATTAACAGCTAGTCCCTGCATCTTAAACTATTTGGCCAATTATGTATCAGTTCAGTAAAATTAATGGTCCTTAGGACTAACTCCACCTCTTTAGAGCAAGATAAGTTGTCAATTTGACTCATTCACTAGGACCAGTGTAGAATGTAACAGGGCCCCACACCTTAGTACAACTGACTACAACTGATGGAAGTGCCATTCAGGCTGTAAAACTCAGCACATAGACAGCACCACCTGCCAAAACCAAAAAGAGACCTAATCCAGCAAAGTCCACAGTTCTGGGGAAGTCTCTAAATGGACTAACCTTGCTTTTGGCTTCTGTAGTTCTGATTCTGGCTAACTGTTCTTGTTAACTGAAGTATGTTAACCCAGGACATGGCCTTTGTGCTTAGAAGCTCTCCTAAGAAAAGCTCGGAGCTACACTGGGATCCCAAACACCCAGTGTAGTTGCCGGCGTGTTGATAAAGACTTTCTATTGGTTTAAATCCATATCTGATCAGTCTTCTCTGGTGAATACCCCACAATAAACTGAGACAACTATTCTCATAGACTGAACAATCACCAGATTTTTGGTCTTTTCACAGAGAGACAGCCATTGTTGGACTAGCCTCAACTACAGCCTGTAAACAATCTAATAAATCCCCTTTTAATATATATATATATAGAGAGAGAGAGAGAGACTCATTCTATCACTTCTGTTCCTTGACTGCAACACACACACACACATATAAATTACTTTGATAATCTTACTCCCTATGTCATATCCATTATAAGCATTACACTAAGCAGGAATTTGTATCTTTTTCTCTTTTCCCTGCTTTTAGTTGTTTTCTTTTATTCTGTTATCCCTGTTTTTTCATATTATAAAATAGTGGTGACTCCAGCCAGGGAAGCAGGTGGGCTAACTGCAGATCTGCAACTCCCCACTGCTTCTCCAAATCCAACTCCCCAGTCTCATCCCCAGCTCTTCAGCAGATTGCCTACTGTGGCCTTCCATCACCACCAGCCTCATGTCCCCATCCCAGTAAATCAAAGAGATCTTCCAATCCTCACCTTCCTCCCCCAATTCTTGCTTTATCCCAGCCCCCTATTCCAGTAGAAACTCTCTGGGAACTATGTTAATCTCAAAGATTTGAGGAGAAAGACCACTGACCCAAATCATCATGGCCAAATTAATTCAAGCAAGCTTTTTTATTCACATACACAGCCTGCTTTCCCCTAAGTCGGGGGTCAAGAGGTCAGCCTTGGACATGGAAGATGAGAGTTTTTATAGCTCAGGGGTAGAGGTTTTCCAAATGGGGGATTTACAGGTGAACAGGTGGGGTTTTGGAAGTAGAACATATGCATAACAAGTTAATCGTAATGACCTCCTGATACAAAGACATGCTTGCAAGGCTATAAGTGGTCATAATAACCTTTTGAAACAAAGACATGGTTGTCATTTCCTGGAACAGGCAGTACAGAGCCATTTGTAGTTAAGGTGACAAGTGGGGCATAGCCCCATCCTTGAGAAACAGATTTAATCGTAAACAGGAATGGGCCTAGTTTGTCCTTACTACAAGATGGCTTTCAAGCCCAGGATGGAGGCAGCCGATTCATCAACCCACAGGTCACTCTGACCAGGAAAGCAAGTAGGCTAACTGCAGATCTCCATCTCTCCCTCTCTCTGCTCCTTCAAACCCAATCTCCCAGTCTCATCCCCAGATCTGCATCACAAGGGAAGCCTCCCTTCCCCCTTTACCCCCCCCATCTCCAGTGCATTCCACACCACAGATCTTCCCCTCCTAAACTCCCCTCCCCCCACTCATCACTTGATCCCAGCCCCTAACACCAGCAGGCACTCCCTGGGAGCCTACAGGCCACTCTGACAAAGGAAGCAGGTAGGCTAACTGCAGATCTTCACCTCTCCATTTCTTCAAGTCCAATCCCCCATTATCATCCTCAGAGTTGTAGCAGACCTTCTGCTGTGGCCTCTCCACACTATCTGCAACAATTTCCAGGGGACTAAGCAGATCCTGGTGTAACACCCTGCTTTCTTCTTCCTTTGAACCCTTCAGCCCCCACCTCATAGCTCATCCTTATTCCCAAGTCTTAGGTCCCAATACCCAGAAGCACATTTTACCTGGAACCCTCAGTGGCCACACCTATCAGGACCCCGGAAGAATTTCCTACCCAACACAAACAGCCACCACACTCTCCTGAGAACCAGAGAGGAAAGAAAAACCAAGAAACGAAACACCCACCTAGCAAAGACATGACCAGACATCAGCACCTAGAATTACAATCTTCCCAAACACAGATGCCAAGGCACCAGCATAAAAACAATTACAATCAGTAATAGCCAGGACAATATGTCTCCAATAGAGCCAATCACAGTAGGTCCTGAGTATTGCAGCATAGCTAAACCACAAGAAAAAAAAAGACCTTAAAATAGCCTTTATGAATATGATACAAGATTGTACTAGCTGGTTTTGTGTGTCAACTTGACCCTGAGAGAGCAAGACAAACTCCATTTTAAAGAAAACTTCATTTCTAGCAATACTAAGATAAAAGCTGAACCAAGTTTCAGAGACATAAACACCCAGCCAAGACTCCGGTCAAGGCGACCCCCCCAGCCAGGGTGGGTAGGCTGCTGGCCAAGAAATAGCTAAAACAAAGGCTTAATCCATCAAAGTCTCCAATAGTACTGGGAGACTCTCCAATAGTACTGGGAGAGTCTCCAAATGTATTTTGTCTTCTGTAGTTCTTCTCTTGGCTAAATGTTCCTGTTAGCTGAAGTATGACCCTGAAATGCTAAGGCTTGTACTCCCTAGCTTGCGGTTTTTCCCTTTAAAAACTCTTCACTTTGAGAGCTCAGGGTCGTCCTCCTTCACCTGGCTAGCCAGTGTGTTGTAACCCGGGCTTGCTTGCTTTAATAAATAAAACCCTTTGTACTTGCATCGGATCTGTAGTGGTCTTGCTTGGGGGTCTCAAGACAAGGGCACAACAACACAAGCTAGAGTCATCAGAGAGGAAGGCGCCTCAGTCGAGGAAATGCCTCCATGAGATCCAGCTGTAAGGCATTTTCTCAATTAGTGATCAACGGGGGAGGGACCAGCCCATGATGGGTGGTGCCATCCCTGGGCTGGTGGTCCTACAGTCTATAAGAAAGCAGACTGAGCAAGCCAGGGGAAGCAAGCCAGTAAGCAGCACCCTCCCGTGGCCTCTACATCAGTTCCTGCCTCCAGGTTCCACCCCTGCTTTTTTTTTTTTTTTTTTAAATCACAGCAATAGAATACTAAGAGA
The DNA here is from genome assembly GCF_949786415.1 of Peromyscus eremicus. Lineage (NCBI taxonomy): Eukaryota > Metazoa > Chordata > Mammalia > Rodentia > Cricetidae > Peromyscus > Peromyscus eremicus. The sequence continues at coordinate 13,704,815 of NC_081439.1, read as the reverse complement.
AGTTGGTACCAGGATAGTGGGATGTTGCTATGACAGACTGGACCATGTTGTTTTGGGAAGAACTATGGAAGGACTTTGGAACTTTGGGCTAGAAAAATCACTGGGTATTGAGAATGTAGTGAACTTTTCTGTAGGAGCTTGGAAGAAAAGAATGTTGAGAGCAGTACAGATGATGGAAGCCTGGATTGTGAAGTTTGAAGACTCTGTAGTTCTGGTTATCTGGGGCTGAAGAATCAGTTGTGATTAGCAAGATACTGGAACTACTAAAGTGAAACCTTGGCTTTGCTGGGATACTTCATGCTGGTTAGCTGTAGCTAAGTGTGGAAATTATTAAGAGAACAGCATCACTAAGGTTTTCACCTGGAAAGTGTTTCTTAAGAGTCAATACACAAATGCTGTATTCCAGACATAGCCAAGGTTGAACCTTTTGCTAGCAGCTGAACTTGGTAGTGTAAGAGTCACCAAGGTGGTGCTGATTTTGAAGGTATGAAGGAGTTATGGAGAGCAGCTGAGGCTTGGCACTGTGTGGCTAGTGTGTGGAGTCCCTGAAGAGAACCGAGAAGAGGCTTTTGGTTAAAGTGCAGCCCAGTTGCAGCAAGGGACCCCAGCAGTTTGGGAGATGCCAGTACCATGGGATGACCACCAAGAACAGCAGCAGCAGTGGAGTAGAACCCTGCCAGGGCTTTGAAACAAACTGTGCTGCAGAGGGCAGAGCTGGAGAAGTGACCCACACACTTTGGAGAGCCCAGAAGACTTCGTATGGATTCCAGACAATTGGACATTGGGTTATTTTAACTGCTGGAGTTTGGTTTCACTTTTTTTCAGATTGTGGCTATACCCTGGTTCTTCCCTCTTGAAGAAAGCATTTAACTTAATTTTGATTTTTACAGAGCCCACACTGAAAGACTTTGAATTTTTAAGAGATTTTTTTTGATTTTTAAAGATATTGAATATTTTAAAGAGAATGAACTTTTAATGTGTTTGAATTTGTAAGGACTGTGTGACCTTCAAAGTTATTTACATTGAATATTGTGATACTAATGTTCCATCTTGGAGATAAATAAGAAAGGAAAGTTCTAACTGAAAAGTGATGTTTGTGTGTCAAGTTGACAAGGGGTCGGTCAATTGTACTGGTTGGTTTTGTGTCAACTTGAAACAAGCTAGAATCATCTGAAAATAGGGGACATCAATTGAGAAAATGCCTTCATAAGATCAGGCTGCAAGGAATTTTCTTAATTAGTGATCAATAGGGGAAAGCCCAGAAAACTGTGGATGTTGCCATCCCTGGGACGGTGGTACTGGGTTCTATAAAAAAGCAAGCTGAATAAGCCGTGGAAGCAAATCAGTAAGCAGCACTCTTCCATGGCCTCTGCATCAGCTCCTGCCTCCAGGTTCCTGCCCTGTGTGAGTTCTTGCCTTCACTGCTTTTGATGATGAACTGTTATATGCAACTGTGAGCAAAACAAACACTTTTCTCTCAAGTTTCTTTTGGTTGTAGTGTTTCATCACACCAATGGAGTACAAACTAAGCCAGATGCTTAAAGTGGAAATCAATGGAAACACAAAAAGTGGAAGGAAATGAATAAAACTGTTCAAGACCCGAGAGTGGAAATAGGATCAACAAAGAAAACCCAAACTGAGGGAAATCTGGCAATGAAAACTTTAGGAACTCAAACAAGACCCACAGAGGCAAGCTTCACCAACAGAATATGAGAGATGGAAGAGAGACTCTCAGGCATTGAAGATGTGCTAGAAGAAATGGATACATTGGCCAAAGAAAATGTTAAACCTCAAAAAATTCCTGCTCCAAAACATCCAGGAAATATGGAACAATATGAAAGGACCAAATCTAAGAATAACAGGAATAGAAGAAGGAGAAGAACTCCAGCTCAAAGGCCCATAAAATACTTTCAACAAAATCATAGAAAAAAGAGATGTCTACCAAGGTACAAGAAGCACACAGAAGACCAAATAGACTGGACCAGTAAAGAAAAGTTCCCTCAGTACATAATAATCAAAACACCAAACAAACAGAACAAAGAAAGAATATTAAAAACTGCAAAGGAAAAAAAAAAACCAAGCAAAACATAAAGAAAGACCTATTAGAATTACACCTGACTTCTCAATGGGGACTTTAAAAGCCAGAAGGGCCTGGACAGATGTGCTACAGACTCTAAGAGACCACAGATGCCAGACCAGACTACTATACCCAGGAAAACTTTCAATCACAATAGATGGAGAAAATAAGACATTCCATGATAAAACCAAATTTAAACAATATCTATCTACAACTACAGCTTAAATCACATATTGACCCTCACACAATGCTAATGGGAGACTTCAATACCCTACTCTCACTAATAGACAGGTCATCCAGACAAAAACTAAACAGACAATATAAAACAAATGGAATTAACAGATATTTACAGAACATTTCACCAAACACAAAAGATTATACCTTCTTCTCTGCACCTCATGAAACTTTCTCCAAAACTGACTACATATTTGGTCACAAAGCACCTCTCAACAGACACAAGAAAACTGAAGCAACTTCCTGGTCACCACAGATGTAAAACTGGATATCAACAATGACAGAGACAATAGCAAGTTTACAAACTCATGGAAACTGAACAACTCACTACTGAATAAAAATGAGTCAAGACAGAAATCAAGAAAGAAATTAAAGACTTTCTAGAATTGAATGAAAATTAATACATAACACACTTATGGGACACAATGAAAGTGGATCTAAGAGGTAATAAGTTCATATCACTAAGTACCTACATTAAAAAAACCAAAAAACTGGAGAGATCTCACACTAGCAACTTAACAGCACACCTGAAAGCTCTAGAAAAAAGAAGAAATAACACTCAAAAGGAGTAGATGGCAAGAATAATCAAACTCAGGGCTGAAATCAATAGAATAGAAACAACAAAATAATACAAAGAATCAATAAAACAAAGAGTTGGTTCTTTGAGAAAAATCAATAATATTGACAAACCCTTATCTAAATTAACTAAAAAGCAGAGAAAGAATATCCAAATTTACAAAATCTGAGTCAAAAAGGGGGACATAACAACAGACACTGAGAAAACTCAGAGGATCATAAGGACATAGTTAAAAAAACTCTTCCAAACTCAGAAATATAAAAGAAATGGATAATTTTCTCAATAGTTACCACTTACCAAAGTTAAATCAATTATCAGATAAAGAATTCAAATAGACCTATAACCCTCAAGGAACTAGAAACAATCATTAAAATCTCCCAACCAAAAAAAGCCCAATACTCCTCAAAATATTCCACAAAATAAAAACAAAAGGAACATTGCCTAATTCATTCTATTAGGCCACAGTTATCCTGATACCCAAACCATATAAAGACCCAACCAAAAAAAAAAAGAGAATTACAGACTATTTCCCTTATGAGCATAGATGCAAATATACTAAAAAAAAAAAAAAAACTTGCAAACTGAATCCAAGAGTACATCAAAAAGATGTACTATGATCTAGTAGGCTTTATCCCAGAGATGCAGGGATGGTTTAACATATGTAAATTGATAACTGTAATGTACTATATAAACAAACTGAAAGACAAAAATCACAGGATTATCTTATTAAATGAAGAAAAGACCTTTGACAAAATCCAATACCCTTCATAAGAAAAATCCCAGAGAAACTAGAAACACACAGGACATATCTCAACATAGTAAAGGCAGGTTACAGCAAGCACACAGCCAACATCAAATTGAATGGAGAGAAACTTAAAGCAATTCCACTTAAATAAGGGACAAGACAAGGCTGACCACTCTCTCCAAATCTATTCAATATAGTACTTGAAGTCTTAGCTAGAGCAATAAGACAACTGTGGGAGATCAAGGGGATACTAACTGGAAAGGAAGAATTCGAAGTATCTCTATTTGCACATGATATGATAGGACACATAAGTGACCCAAAAATTCCACTGAGGAACTTTTAGAGCTGGTAAACACTTTCGGCAAAGTGGCTGGATATAAAATTAACTCATTAAAAATCAGTAGCCCTCCCATATACAAATGACAAATAGACTGAGAAAGAAATCAGGAAATCAACACATTTCACAATATCCCCAAATAATATAAAACATCTTGATATGACTCTAACAAAGCAAAGCAAGTGAAAGATTTGTATGAAAAAATACTTCAAATCTTTGAAGAAAGAAAATGAAGAAGATATCAGAAATGGAAAGATCTCCCATGCTCATTGATCAATAGGATTAACATAGTAAAAATGGCCATCCTACCAAAAGCAATCTACAGATTCAGTGCAATCCCCATCAAAATTCTAATGCAATTCTTCACAGATCTTGAAAGGATAAATTTCAGTTTCACATGGAAACAGAAAAAAAAACCAGGATAGCTAAAACAATCCTGAACAATAAAAAACTTGCTGGAAGTCTCACCATTCTAGATTTCAAGTTGTACTACAAAACTATAGTAATGAAGACATCATAGTATTGACATAAAAACAGAGATGTTGATCAATGGATTTGAATTGAAGACCCAGGCATATGTTCATACATGTGTATACACCTAATTTTTGATAAAGACACCAGAAATACACACTGGAAAAAAAGACAGCATCTTCAACAAATGGTGCTGGTCAAACTGGATGGCTGCATGTAGAAGAATGCAGATAGATCCATACTTACCACCCTGCACAAAACTCAACTCAAAATAGATCAAAGACCTCAACATAAAACTAGATACCCTGAACTTGATAGAAGAGAAAGTGGGGGGGTACCCTTGAACACATTGACATAGGAGGCAACTTTCTGAACAAAACACTGATAGCACAGGCACTAAGATCAACAGTTAGTAAATGGGATCTCATGAAACTGAAAAGCTTCTGTAAGGCAAAGAACATTGTCAATTGGACAAAGAGGCAGCCTATAGAATGGGAAGAGTTTTACCAACTCCACATCTGATAGAGGTGTAATATCCATAGTATATAAAGAACTCAAGAAACTAGGTATCAAAAAAAAAACCGAAATAATCAAATTTTAAAAATCAAGTACAGATCTAAACAGAGAATTCTCAATAGAGGAAACCCAAATGTCTGAGAAACATTTAAAGAAATGTTCAACATCCTTAGCCATCAGGGAAATTAAATCAAAACTACTTCGAGGTTTCATTTTATACCCAACAGAATGTCCAAAGTCAACAGAACAACTGACAGTTCATGCTGGCAAGACTGTGGAGTAACGGAAATACTCATCCATTGCTGGTGGGAGCATAACAAAGTCTTATATCTACTTATGGAAATCAGTGTGATATTTTCCAGGAAGATGGGAATTGATCTACTTCAAGATCCAGCTATAGCACTCTTGGGCATGTACCCAAAAGACATTTCACCCTACTACAAGGACACTTGCTCAACCATGATTGCTGCTCTGTTCATAATAGCAAGAAGCTGCAAACAACCTAGATGTCCCTTAGCAGAAGAATGGATAAAGAAAATGTGTTACATTTACACAATGGAATATTACTCGATTGTTTAAAAAAATGACATCATGAAATTTGCAGGCAAATGGATGGAACCAGAAAAAATCATCCTGAGTGAGGTAACCCAGATCCAGAAAGACAAGCATGGTATGTACTCACTCATAAGTGGGTATTAGCTGATAAGTAAAGGACAATCATGCTACAATCCACAGACCCAGAGAGGTTAAGTAACAAGGAGGGCTCAAGGAGTGGGGCAAATGCATGGTTCTCCCTGGGAAGGGGGAAATAGAGTAGATTTTATGGGTTGACCGTAGGTGGGGGTGAAATGAGAATGAGAAGATCAGGTGGGGAGGGGGGAGGGAAAATGAGGTTGAGGGAGAGAATGCCAGAAAGACAGCTAGAATTCAGGGGCATGTGTGGGGTGGTATGAAAAACTAGTGCAGTAGAAACTTCCTAAAATATATGATAGTGATCCTAATGAAGTCTCCAAATAATGAAGGAGGCAGAGTCCCAACTATCCATCTCTTGTCACTAAATCAAGCTTCCAGTACCAGGGCTGGGTTACATTCAATTGAGCTTTTGGTCAAAAGGGTCCTATGGGAATGCCCCAACAATCCAGGCTGTTGCCAAGACTATAGGTTGCTCTCCCCAAGTGACAGCAGATTAAAAAAAAAAGTCAGCAACATGGAAGAAATAACCAACAAAGAAATTGAGATTTTGGGAAAAAAATAGAAATTTTTTAAATGAAAAACTATGAATCAAACTAAAACTAAAAATAAGCTTGCAGAGCTATTCTTTTGAATATATCTTTCTCATTTTTATTAGTTGTGAATTCCCACAGTGCACACAGGCTTGCATGGTGCTGGAGAAGTAGCTGAGAGTTCTACATCCAGATCAGCATGCTGGAGGAAGAAAGAGCACCACGGCACCTGGCTTGGGCTTTCTGAAACCCCAAAGCCCACCCTCAGTGACACACTTCCTCCAACAAGGCCACACCTACTCCAACAACTGTTGGGGTTCTGAGTTAAGCAGTTTGATCAAAGAAAGACAGACACTGCAGGATGGAGCAATCTCTGATGGACTGAATGCCTAGCAGCTTCACAGAAGCCTTTTTATTGTTACACAAAAGGCACTTACTTCTAGCGAGTCAATTTCCACATGCAAAACCTCTGATCTAGGAGTCCCCTGAAGGAACCATTACCTAAGCAATTCTAAGACATATAAGACTTCCTGGTTTTTCAGGTATGTCTCCAGACTAAGTTATGCAAAGGCTTTGTGAATCCTTCAGGAAAAGCAACTCCATGAACATCAGCTAATAATCACTATATGCAAAAGGTTACTTCAAAGCCTAGATATCATCACTCCAGAATTCATGCCAGATACAATGGCTCTGTTGAATGTCTCACTACAATCAAGGTCACACCTACTCCAACCAGGCCACACCTCCTAGTGCCACTCCCTAAGCATTCAAATACTTAAGCCTATGGGGCTCATCTCATTCAAACCATCACAACAATTTACTGAGGAACCTACTCTTGAAACCTCAATCCTCAGTACCAGTCAGAGAGGAGGAAACAAACTATATTCAAAAGAGGCTTCTATTTACCACCTACTAGACACCACAGGCTAACAAATGCAAACCCAGTTCTAGGAACAGATTACCTACTTTGGTGGTGTTGGCCATTGAGGTCCCACAGACCTCTAAGTGTTATAGGCTACTACCAAAGCTTTTAGTTACTTTCAAGAACTTGATGGTATGACCCTAATGATGAAGACACAACATACTTTAGTCATATAATAATGGAAATCTAGCTGATGTGTACATAGAAGCTTCTTTCTAAACATCACAAAATATCTAAACAAAATCACAAAAATTAATCAGTTACTTATATTTCCATGTAAGACCTGAAAATTTGAAACTGCTAGGGGAAAACAAAGGTAAATACTTTAAGATATAGAAATAGCAATTATTTTCTGAACAAAATTCCAGTAGCACAGGAAATGATCCCAAGAATTGACAAATGAGTTACACAAAGTTGAGATTTTTTTTAGATCAAAGAAAGCAATCACAAGTATGAAAAGACAGTATGATATAGACTATATTTCTAACTATACATCAGACAGGTGATTAATATTTAGGATACATGAAGAACTGAAAACATTAAACACCAAAAACCTAAATTATCCCATCAATAAGTTGGTCAGCTAGCAAACTGATAAAATAATTCTCAATAGAAGGTATACAAATTATCAATAAGTGGGAAAGTATCCAATATACTATCTGTCAGAAATACAAATGAAAACTACTTTGAGATTATGTCTTGCTCAATTGGAATAGCTAATATCAAGAAAATAAAAGACAATAAATGCCAGTGAACATGTGAGGAGAGTGGAACCCTTATTATTGGTATAGCTACTATGAGAATAAAGATGGATGTTTCTCAAAAAATTGAAGTAGAGCTACCAAATGACCCAGCTCTTCTATTCTTGGTTATATACCCAAATGATTCTAAGTCCTGCCTCTCAGAGACACTTGCGTGCACGCGCGCACGCGCGCGCACACACACACACACACACACACACACACACACACACACACACACACACATATATATCACTGCACAATTCACAGCAACATGGAAAGGGAATCAGCCTAGATGTCCATCAATAGTAACCAAGTAACCATTAACTGCCTTGTGAGCCTCTTCCGTGATGTAATGTTCACAGGCCCAATTTTATGTAATTTTTATACACGTAGTCATAGCTACTGTGAGCTCCTGAGTACAATTACCATGCAAGACAGCATTTCACAACACTTACCATGGGCTCTTATATTCTTATATTCTTTCTCCCCACTCTTCTGCAGTATGCTATGAGCCTTGGAGAGGGTGATACATATGTCCTATTTGAGCCTAAACATTCAATAGTCACTTATTATCAGCACTCTGACCAGTTGTGAGCCTCTGTAATAACCAGCACTCACTGCCAAGAAGTTTCTGTGTCCAGAGCCAACAGCAATATTAACATAAGGGCATAAGCATAGTCATTTAGAAGGCAATTTGATGGGTATAATATGTCCATTTAGCAAAATAACAGTAACAGTTTCATCACTAGGGCTTATGACTCAACGTGGACTTTTAGCATGTTTACAATACTAGTCATGAGTTCCTGCCTGTGGAATGGGCCTCAAATCCAATTTGAAAGTTATTGACTACTCTCAGATCGGTTATGTGTCACCATTAAACTAGTGGACCACTCTTACCTGGCAGATTGGTACTGTAGTACATGGGGTCCTCAGCTGAGGAAGATTGTTGATGATTCTTTCCCAGGACCATAGATAGCACCTTCTGGCACTGTGAAAGCTAGCCAACAGCCAAAAATCTTTTACCTCAATTTTAGCTTGATTTTGGTCTATCCTGCATGTTGTATTTTAATACAAGATTGCATGTACCTATACTATCTTCAAACTCACTATGTAGGCAAGGCTGGCCTTGACTTTCCTGATCTCTTTGCTTCTCTCCACCCAGTGGTGGGATTACAGGTGTGAACCACCACACTCAGCATTATGTATGAAAATGTCATAATGAACCATATCACTTTGAATATAGCCTAGTAAAAATGTTACGCATAAAAAGCACATTATTACTGAATCTATTGGGATGGCTAATGATAATTGTCAACTTGATGGAATTTAGAACCACTGTGAGTATTTAGAGTTACTTCTGGGTTTGACTATAAAGATGTTCCAGGGAAGTTTTGGTTGAAGAAGGACCATCACCCTGAATATGTGTAGCACAATCCTGTGGACTATAGTCTTGAACTGAATAGAAAGAAGAAAGCGAGCTGGCTGAACACCAGCATTTATTGCTCAGTACTTCCTGTCTGTGGATACAATAGGACAGTCTGCCTCCTCCTGGTACTATGACTTTCGGATGGACTGTACCTTCAAACTGCAGCTCTAAATACTCCCTTCCTTCCTTAGGTTGCTTTGGTCTGGTATTTTGTCATAACAACAAGCATTGTCATAGACAGCTGATATAATGTAAGTTGGAATAATTACATGGCACAACTTGACAGTGCCTACAAGTAGTAGTATTGGCAGAGGAAAGTGGAGATATGAATGCAGCAGTAGAAGCCCAAAAGGAGTTTCAAAATTATAATTTTCTTTATAGCAATTTTGTATAAACTTAATTCTCAGAATTATCACAATGTCAAAAAACTCCAAAGCAAAACTTTAAAGCCAATCGGAATGTTAGAACAGAGATTGATTTACAAACATTTAACAAAGCTAAGCATGCTTAACATGAGCAGCACATAATCACAACTGTGTGAAGAACTGAAAGAGAAAAACAAGTTAAACTGAGAATCTTTTGATGAGGCTAAAGAGAAGAACTGTAATTAGCTTGGTAAATGTGTTTCTCACAGCGTATTGGGTTAAAACTCCTGAAATCACTTCATATTTTATACTAGAACTGAGTAAGTATATTGTACATAATCAGAATGGGTTTTCTTGTGGCTGAAGAATAAAAGACATATGGTGGGGATAGCTGTACTGCTAGAATGAACTTTGTGGCACTAGGTTAGAATTATTTCTCGTGCATGTATATGATTTTTAGTATAGATACCAAAGTATAGCTGTGTATATATGTATATATTGACATAGAAACATGCTTTTCCATGCTGTATGTCTCAAATAGGCCTGGATATTGTGAAGCCTCAGAAAAACATTTATTTCTCATTGTGTGTGTGTATGTGTATGTGTGTGTGAGTGGTGTGTGTTTGTGTGTGTGTGTGTTTGCGTGTACACACACGCGTATGCATGTGCAAGTGCTTTTGTGTATGCCATGTGCCTATGGAGGCCAGAAGCAGATGAAGGATTCCCTGGAGCTAGAGTCACAGGCACTTGTGAACTGCCCAATGTGGGTGCTAGGAACCAAATTTGAATCCTCTGGAAGAACAGGAAGTGCTTTTAACCACTGAGACAGCGCTCTAGTTCCAAGTTTCTTGTTTTATACAAGATGCAACCCAGGTCTTATATATACTAGGGCAGACATCATCTCTGGGTCATCTTCATTTGAAAATATCATTCTTCAATAGAGAAAAACAGGGCTCCTTATAGAAGGTAGTGGGTTTTTAGTTCAGGTTCAAGGAAACAAAAGTTAACTGCAAAATTAAGATACTGCTGGAAAAAAAAAAAAGTCAACCCAAAGGAAATTTCAATGGCCCAAACTGGAAAAACTGAGTATTTGTATTCATTTCCTAGGAAGGCAGCAACAAATAACCAGAAACTACAGGGCTTAAAATCATGGTGATTTGGTAGCTCACAGCTCTACAAGACAGGTGTCTAAAAGCAGGATGTCAGCACAGTTGCTTTCTTCTGCAGGCTCTGAGGGACGATCTATTTTATAAATCCACCTTAGATTCTAGTAATTATAAGAAAGCACTGGTGATTCTAAGTGGGAGAAGTTTAATTCCAATCTTTGCCATCATTTTCACATAGCATACTTCTCTCTGTCTTCTGTGTGTCATATTCCAAATTTCCATCTATTGTATAATAACACTGCACAAATTCAGTTGGGTAGCTGTTGCCTTGCTTGTTGACCTTGACCAGATGTCCTCCCTATGCTGATTCCCTGTCGGTTTCCTTCCTCCTGAATGCTCACCGGAGGTTCCTTGTTTGTGTATCCTGCATATTGGGCGTTAACAGCTTAGATGCAAGAATGTAGAACATTGGGAGCGAACTTCTGCCCTCCTGGGTTCTCCCATTGTGCTGTAAGCCTGTATTTAAGGTTTCCTCCCTCCTTCAATAAACTGCTGAGACAAATGACCCGCTGTCTCTTGTCTCTGTTTTTTGATCCACAGCCCCTCACTCGGATATGGTGAACAGGTGGTGGTAGCGTGGGCGTTACTGCTACAATTCAGCATACTTGTATTTGAACTGAATTGCATGTGAAAAGACATTATTTAAAAATGAACTCATGGTCTCCACCACCGACTCCCACAGGCACTCCCTGGAAACCTGCTGGCTATGACGGCTAGAGAATCAGATCAGTGCCTTATTCAGCCATCATCAGAGAAGCATCCTCCTGCAGTAGTTGGGAACAAATACAGAGACCCACAGCTAGACAATGTGCAGAGAGTGGGAGACCTTGGAACACTCAGCTCTTACTGGGATGTCTCCATCAAATCCCTCCCCTCAGAGCTCAGGGAAACCTGTGGAAGAAGAGGCAGAAAGAATGTAAGAGCCAGAGGGGATGGAGGACACCAGGAGAACAAGGCTCTCTAAATCAACAGAGTCGATGAACATGTGAACTCACAGAATCAGATGCAGCATGCACAGGGTCTGCATGGGTCTGCACCAGATGGGGTCCCATCACTGCGAGAAGTGTGCACCAGCTCCCATCCCTAAGCCAGAAACTATTGATAGTCACTCATAAGTGAAAAGAAGTTTTCTCCAAAGGAGTCTCACTGGAGATACAAACAACTCTTAAGGAGTGGCCCCATTCCCAGCAGTAAATGGACAACACAAAAAGAACTCAATGGCATCTTTTTTGTTTTATTTTATTTTATTTATTTTACTATTATTCTTTAGATTCCTGTTTATTTTCTTTTTTATTAAAATGTTCAATTTATTTTACATACCAAGCACAATTCCCTCTCCCTTCTCTCCTCCCATTCCCTCCCCCCACCTCCTTCCTACCACCCCCACCCATTCTTCAGAAAGGGTAAGACCTCCCATGGCAGTCAACAAAGTGTGGCATATAAAGTTGAGGCAAGACCAAACTCTTCCCCCCCACATCAAGGCTGAGCAAGGCATCCCATCATAGGGAATAAGTTCCAAAAAAACCAGCTCATGCACCAGGGACGGATCCTGGTCCCACTGCTAGGGGCCCCACAAACAGACCAAGCTACACAACTGTCACCCACATGCAGAGGGCCTAGGTTGATCCCATGCAGGATCCCTAGCTGTCAGTCTGGAGTCCGACATATGAGCTCCCATGAGCCTGGGTCAACTGTCTCTGTGGGTTTCCCTGTCATGATCTTGACCCACCCCCATCACCTTGCTTATATAATCCCCTCTTCCTCTCTTCAACTGGACTCCCAGAGTTCTGCCCAGTGCTTAGCTTTGTATCTCTGCATCTTCTTCCATTAGTTACTGGATGAAGGTTCTATGATGACAATTAGTGTATTCACCAATCTGATTACCTGAGAAGACCAGTTTAGGCACCCTTTCCACTATTGCTAGTAGTCTAATTTGGGGTCATCCTTGAGGATTCCTGGGAGTTTTCCTGGCACCAGGTTTCTCCCTAACCCTATAATGGCCCCCTCTATCAAGACATCTCTTTCATTTCTCTCCCTTTCCATTCTTCCCCCAACTCAGCCATCCAGATCCCTCAAGTTCCTGTCCCCCATCGCTACCCCTCTACCCCCCTCACCCCAGTTTACCCAGGAGATCTCATCTATTTCCCTCTCCAGAGTGATCCATGCATCCCTCTCAGGGTCCTCCTAGTTACCTAGTTTCTCTAGGGCTGTGGATTATAGCATGGTAATCCTTTGCTTTACATCTAATCTCCACTAACGAGTGATTACATACCATGTATGTCTTTCTGAGTCTGGGTTACCTCACTCAGGATGATTTGTTTGGGTTCCATCCATTTGCCTGCAAATTTCATGATGTCATTGTTTTTTTAACCACCCAGTAATTGTAGTGGGTAGCCATTCCAGCTTTGTTCTGGAAGTTCCAACCCCCATTGAGACTTCGGCAACTGTCACGCCTACAAGGCGGGGCCAAGGGAGGCGCCTGGGGACCCGAGATCCGGATCGGCGAACACTCTCTTGGTTCCAGGACCCTGGATGGTTGAGGTAGACCAAGCAGAGCTCCAGAGAACACCGCTGGACTGTGATACACCTTCCCCAGACCCCGCGACCTACCAATCCCTTAATTTGTAAGTTACGCCATTAAATAAATCTCCTTTTAACTACGTGGAGTGGCCTAAATAAGTTCACCAATATCTGGCGCCCAACGTGGGGCTCGAACCCACGACCCTGAGATTAAGAGTCTCATGCTCTACCGACTGAGCTAGTGGGACACAAGGAAAGCGACCACTGTACTCTGCCAAGACAGGGTAAGATGGTCTTTCAGAATTCCTGCTTCTGAAAATGGTCTGTCAGATACTTTAGGCCTGTAGCCAATTTGAATGCACCAACAATGCTGAGAAACATTAGGTGATTGTCCAGGCTGCCAGCTGTCTCGGTCTACTCTCGCAAGATTCCCGAAAGTTGCTTGCATCCATCTACCATTTCTCAGGTACCATTATATTCCTTCTCAGGTCTTTGATGGGATTGAAGACTAGCAGTTATAGTTACAAATTAGTAGATAGAACATATTAAGTATTAGATTCAGGTTCTTTAGGGTAGGACACCTTTTGGAATGATCTTTGTAACATGCCATTTATCTATGCTCTATACTTCTCTGGATTTTAATATGTGTTTCTTGCTTGATATTGTTTGCATTGGTTGTAGTTCCATCTTATCTAGGTCATTATCCCTCATTATTCCTGGACAATATTTGATAACCATTCCTTTGTATATAGTCTTGTATTAGGTTAGAACTTTCTTATTTAGACAAAAAGGGGGAGATGTAGTGGGTAGCCATTCCAGCTTTGTTCTGGAAGTTCCAACCCCCATTGAGACTTCGGCAACTGTCACGCCTACAAGGCGGGGCCAAGGGAGGCGCCTGGGGACCCGAGATCCGGATCGGCGAACACTCTCTTGGTTCCAGGACCCTGGATGGTTGAGGTAGACCAAGCAGAGCTCCAGAGAACACCGCTGGACTGTGATACACCTTCCCCAGACCCCGCGACCTACCAATCCCTTAATTTGTAAGTTACGCCATTAAATAAATCTCCTTTTAACTACGTGGAGTGGCCTAAATAAGTTCACCAATAAGTAATATTCCATTGTGTATATGTACCACATTTTCTTTATCCATTCTTCAGTTGAGGGACATCTAGGTTGCTTCCAGGTTCTGGCTATTATGAATAATGCTGCTATGAACATAGTTGAGCAAGTGTCCTTGTGGTATGTTTGAGCATCCTTTGGGTATATGCCCAAGAGTGGTATTGTTGGGTCTTGAGGTAGATTTCCATTTTTTTGAGAAACCGCCATACTGATTTCCAAAGTGACTGTACAAGTTTGCATTCCCACCAACAGTGTAGGAGTGTTCTCACTCCACATCCTCTCCAACTTAAGCTGTCATCAGTGTTTTTGATCTTAGCCATTCTGACAGGTGTAAGAGGGTATCTCAGAGTTGTTTTGATTTGTATTTCACCAATGACTAAGAAAGTTGAGCAATTCCTTAAATATCTTTCGGCCATTTGAGATTCTTCTGTTGAGAATTCTGCTTAGATCTGTCCCCATTTTTAAATTGGATTATTTGGTATTTTGATGTCTAATTTCTTGAGTTCTTTATATATTTTGGAGATCAGCCCTCTGTAAAATGTAAGGTTGGTGAAGATCTTTTCCCATTCTGTAAGCTGTGGTTTCATCTTATTTACTGTGTCCTTTGCCTTACAGAAGATTCTCAGTTTCAGGATGTTAATGTTTAATTGTTAATCTCAGTGTCTATGCTACTGGTGTTATATTTAGGAAGTGGTCTCCTATGCCAGTGCATTCAAGGCTACTTCCCACTTTCTCTTCTGTCAGGTTCAGTGTAATTGGATTTATGTTGAGGTCTTTGATCCACTTGGACTTGAGTTTTGTGCATGGTGATAGATATGGATCTATTTGCAATCTTCTACATGTTGACATACAGTTATGCCAGCACCATTTGTTGAAGATGCTTTCTTTTTTTTCCATTGTACAATTTTGATTCCTTTGTCAAAAATCAGATATTCATAGGTGTGTGGATTTATGTCAGGGTCTTTAATTCGATTCCACTGATTCATGTGTCATCTATTTTATCCCAACACCAAGCTGTTTTTATTACTAAAGCTCTGTAGTAGAGCCTGAAGTAAGGGCTGGTGATGTGTCTGGAAGTTCCTTTATTGTACAGGATTGTTTTAGCTATCCTGGGTATTTTGCTTTTCCATATGAAGTTGAGTATTGTTCTTTCGAGGTCTGTGAAGAATTGTGTTGGGATGTTGATGATGATTGCGTTGAATCTGTACATTGCTTCTGGTAAGATTGCCATTTTTACTATGTTAATCCCACCTACCCGAGAGCTTGGGAGATCTTTCCATTTTCTTATAACTTCCTCATTTTCTTTCTTCAAAGACTTAAAGTTCTTGTCATACAAGTCTTTCACTTGTTTGGTTAGAGTTACCCCAAGATATATTATCTATGGCTATTATAAAGGACATTGTTTCTCTGATTTCTTTCTCAGCGCGTTTATCAATTGTACATAGGAGAGCTACTGATTTTTTTTTTAGTTAATCTTGTATCCTGCCACATTACTGAAGGTGTTTATCAGTTGTAGGAATTCCCTGGTAGATTTGAGGGTCACTTATGTATACTATCATATCATCTGCAAATAGCGAAAGCCTGACTTCTTCCTTTCCAATTTGTATCCCCTTGATCTCCATTTGTTGTCTTATTGCTCAAGCTAGAATGTCTGTCCAGGACCTTCTGGCTTTCAGGGTCTCCATTGAGAAGTCAGGTGTAATTCTGATAGGTCTGCCTTTATATGTAACTTGGCTTTATTTTTTTGCAGCTCTTAATATTCTTTCTTTATTCTGTATGTTTGGTGTTTTGATTGTTATGTGAAGAGGGGACTTTTTTGTCCAGTCTATTTGGTTTTCTATAAGCTTCTTGTGCCTTCATAGGCATGTCCTTCTTTAGGTTGGGAAAGTTTTCTTCAATAACTTTGTTGAATATATCCTCTGTGCCTTTGAGCTAGAACTGTCCTTCTTCTATCCCTAATATTCTTAGGTTTGGTCTTTTCATGGTGTCCCAGATTTCCTGGATGTTTGTGTTAAGAATTTTTTGGATTTAACATTTTCTTTGACCAATGAATCTATTTCCTCTATTGTATCTTCAATGTTTGAGATTCTCTCTTTCATCTTTTGTAGTCTGTTGGTTATGTTTGCATCTGTAGTTTCTGTTCATTTACCCAGATTTTCCAATCCCAGAATTCCCTTTGTGTTTTCTTTATTGCCTCCATTTCAATTTTCAAGTCTTGAATTGCTTCTTTCACTTGTTTGATTTTTTTCTTGGTTTTCTTTATGGGATTTATTGATTTCTTACATTTTTTTTGTCTTTTTCTCAATTTCTTTAAGGGAATTTTTTTCATTTCTTCTTTAAGGGCATCTGTCATCTTCATAAAGTTATTTTTTGCCGGGCGGTGGTGGTGCACGCCTTTAATCCCAGCACTTGGGAGGCAGAGCCAGGCGGATCTCTGTGAGTTCAAGGCCAGCCTGGGCTACCAAGTGAGTTCCAGGAAAGGCGCAAAGCTACACAGAGAAACCCTGTCTCAAAAAACCAAAAAAAAAAAAAAAAGTTATTTTTTAAGGTTGTTTTCTTCTGTTTCATCTGTGTTGGGATGTTCAGGTCTTGCTGTTGTAGAACCACTAAGTTTTGGTAATGCCATATTGCTCTTTATGTTGTTGAATATATTCTTACACTGCCATTTACCCATCTGGGTTTGTGATAATTATAGGTACAGGTGTTGATTCTCGTGATTTTTTTTGTTGTTGTTGGATGGGTCTTTTGTTCCTTTAATTGTCTTTTGCCCTGAATGGACAAGGGTTCTGCTGATTGGCTGGTTGTCAGGTCGAGTTGTCAGGTCAGCTGAGATTTATATGGGTTTATATGCCTAGATCCAGAATATTGTCCAGTTCTTCTGGCTGGTGTTCACTTTACTTGTGCCTATGGGGTCTGTTCTTCCAGCTGGTGTGGATTTTGCCTGTGCCTGTTTTCCCAGTTGTTGGGGGTGACATTTGTTCCTATAGGATCTGTTGGTGTTGCTGGAGAGGGCTGTTCACATAGAGGCTGCTCTTCTTCCAGTTGGTGCAGGTGGTCCTTATTGCCTGTTTTCTAACGAGAGTCAGAAAGGGGTTGATTTGTTGGGTGGAGAGTTTGGGGAGGATCTTGGAGGAGTTGGGGTAGGGGAAACACAATAAAAACATATTGTATAAAAAAATCTATTTTCAATAAAAAAATAAAATAAAATAAAACTTTAAGAACTCATATTCATAGTTGCTGGGAGCTAAGATGTAAATATACCATTCGGAGGAAAACAATTCTACTTGTTGCAGTAATAAAATAATTGATAACATTAAAGTTTAATTCATAAGCTAACCTTAATATCCATTTGTCCATAAATAATAAATAAATAAGTAAATAAATAGAGCATAATGAATAAATATTTCTTTTGTAACAAGTACATTAGTAAATGTATATGAGGGTTGAGAGAAATGGAAGATCACTGTTAGGCAATCACCACAATAATAATTATAATTGGAAAATCCTACAATTTTTATGTGCTATAATAATTTGTGGGTAAAGCTGTAGGAGAAACAAGAAATTTGCACAATCTGAAGGTGTTTACGCAGAAGTATTTAATAATTACAAAGTGAATATTATATTTACTATAAGAAAACTTTAACCTAGTGATCAAGATTAACTAGTAATGAATCACGTTAAGTAACTCCAATAAGATATACTCACATGTACACAGCATATTTTAAGTGTTGTTACTGCCCAAACGGCAAAACTGCTAATAGAGTTAATGTAAGCTATCAGAAAATAAAAACAAATTCAGGCTTTCCTTACTTCAAAAGGCTCGATGTCGTGAAATACAAGAAAGCACTGGGAAACTTCAAGACACTAAGGTAACATGACAACTAAATGCATCTTGGGTTGGATCCTGGAACAAATAAAAGATGTAAATGAAAAATAGTGGATGAAATGCCAGTAAAGGATGGATTCAATTGTTTTCCACAAGGGATCATTTCCTTGTTTTTGTAACTATGCTATGACCATGTAAACTGCTATCAGTGTAGGAAGATGGACAGAGAATCTATGAGAATGTGCTGGACTCAGTTTTCAACTTCCTGTAAGTTATAAAATATTTCAGAAAAAATAATTTAAAAGATAAGAAATATATACATTCTTAGTGGAAGGCACAAACATTCATTTTGGATTTGTTAAAACTTCAAAGAGGGAATGATTGCAGCTCTAGGAAGGAGTAAAACTTTGCCAGACAGAAACAGGTATGGAATGGTAGAACACCAGGCATGGACACAGTGGGCCGCTAATACTAAATGCTTTAAATGACAGTGAGTACAATTCTGATTCTTCTTGACTCCATTTCTGTTGGTAATATTTGGCTTTTGATTTATTCCATTTTTCCTGGTTTTGTGAATACATTTGCACAAGTCTTTACAAATCTCTCTTTCTATATATACTTGTGCAAGTCTTCACAAATCTCTCTCTCTTACACACACACACACACACACACACACACACACACACACACACACACACGTCTGAGAAAGAGACAGGAGATATGCCTTTTTCTCGAATCCATACAGGAAGAGTTATTATTCTGCAATGCAAACTAGTTTGTGAAAGAATTACTTGCTAAAGCGTAAAGTTAACATTTGAAAGAGTAACAATTTTGCTTTCCCATATAACATGGTTTATGTGGAAATATTCAGAACTGTCTCTGTTTATTGTATTTTCTATTTCTTAGAATTTGTCCTTGGAAGTAAATTTGGATAAGGAATTGTTCAGAAAAATGCTTCAGTTGGGGAATTGTTTCCAAGTCCTGTAAAATTATCTTTCAAGAAAATTTCATGTTTCTGATTGGTTCTCAAACTTGATAATGTCTTTCCTTAGAAATAATGTTTTAATTCATATCTTTGTTCCCAGGAAGTATAAATATTTGTAAAACTGTTCTGACAAATTAAAAAAAGGCTACTGATAATATTCTTTGCCCACACATAGAAAAGTCTAAGACTCTATTGGAGTTATTATTTTAACAATTAACAACATTGTCTCCAAGAAAGTTTCTTAGAAATATCTTTATAATTAGGAGCTCATATTCTGTTTGCTCATCATTAACTGGTATAATAAGGTTAAGACAATATCACCAGCTGAAAAAAGAGTCACTGAAGATAAGCTTGTAAAAGTAGACAGTATTTGTTGTGAAAGGTCTTAAATGCTACTCTAAAGAGAGAGGAAAAAGCTTTGCACATGAACTTCTTTCCTGTTTACTCTATTTGGTAAAAATACTTAAAATTTTGCCCATTTCTATTTTCTTTTACCTGTAAAGATGGAAAATTTCTGACTCACAAGAAATTCTGTTCTACCAGTTCTTAAAAGATACAAGGTTGTAGAAGTCTCTAAATTTTTTGTGTTAGTTTCATGTGCTGTTATTAAATTAAATCATTTTTTCTATATTGAAATGAATCCTACCTACCATGTCATACCTAGTGTGCTATTCATATGAGTCTCTGTTCCCCTAGTTTCCCCTTATGGGTTCTGATTCATATGAGATTATCATATTAATCTTATCTTCTTCATCAGTGTAAATCGTTCACATGTCCCAGGTTTAATCTCAATCTCTCTCTCTCTCTCTCTCTCTCTCTCTCTCTCTCTCTCTCTCTCTGTGTGTGTGTGTGTGTGTGTGTGTGTGTGTGTGTGTATGTCTTTGCAATGCTGGAATTAGAACCTAGGAATGGATGAATACTAGGCAAACGCTCTACCACTGAGCTATATTCCCAACCCTCTTGTATTTTACATAAGGTAGGGCCTCATACTGTAGCCTAGGCTAGCCCAGAACTCACTTATGCAGCTCAGCTGACTTCAAACTCCAGGCATTCCTCCTGTCTCAGTCTCATGAGCATTGGAATTACAGGTATGTGTGCCCACGCCCAGCTCCTGTTTAATTTCTTTCTTTCTTTTTTTTTTTTTTTTTTTTTGGTTTTTCAAGACAGGGTTTCTCTGTGTAGCTTTGCGCCTTTCCTGGAACTCGCTTTGGAGACCAGGCTGGCCTTGAACTCACAGAGATCTGCCTGCCTCTGCCTCCTGAGTGCTGGGATTAAAGGCGTGCGCCACCACCGCCCGGCTCCTGTTTAATTTCAATGGCTGCCTGCAAAGGTTCTACATAAGACAATTAATCATAGATTGGAGAGGGTTAATGGGTAACTACCCCCTATGAATTACTGGCTATTGTATCCACTGAGGAGCACACCAGGCTTCAATGGATAGTTTCAAACCTCTGGTCACACAGATGATCCTGGTTACACTCAGTGGGTCTCAAAAATAAAAATAAAAAATCCACCACCACCAACACCAAAGTTATGAATGTAGGAAATGGACTTTAAGGAAGGATGGGGGATTAATAGAGCTAAGAGGGAGATGAGGGAGTTAATAACCAGAATGCACATTATACATACATGAAATTGTCAAAGAACAAACTCAATAGAAGTTAACAAAAACATAAAGCAATTTATTCTTGCACTATTTCATATATATAATATTGTTTGATCAATATTCCCTCCACATATCCCCTTATATCTCCTTTCCCTCATACCAAATGCTTTCCTCCATCTTCGTCCACATCGCACCAAATTCTTTCTTTTTCCCCAAAAACCTCCTCCTACGTTCAAGATTTCTTTATTTGCAGCTCAATGCACTTAACTGAGGTTGCTTGCATGAGCATGGATTGGAGGTTATTTACTCAAGGAAAGGCAGCTTCCTAGTGGTTACCCCACATATGAATAACACACACACACACACACACACACACACACACACACAGAGAGAGAGAGAGAGAGAGAGAGAGAGAGAGAGAGAGAGAGAGAGAGAGAGAGAGAGAGAGAGTCAGTCTACCATTAACCGCCTATGGCTGCCCCATCCCCATCCATGATAGAATGCTGACAGATCCAGTTTTGTGCAGGTCTTGTGAAAGTAAGCACCACTTCTGTGAGAGCACAGACACAACAGCTATGTCATGGTCAGCAGACAGCTTTTCACAGCAGTCTTTCCAAATTTCTGCCTATTATATTCTTCCTAATCCCTCTTTCTTGATGTTCCCTGAGCTTTAGAGAGGGTGACATAGATGTCTTATTTAGGGATGAGCACTCAACAGAAACTTACTTTCGGTATTTTGACAACCGGGGATATAGATGTCCTATTAGGACTGAGAACTCAGTAGCAACTTATCTTCAGTACTTCGAGAGTTATAAATCTCTGCTATTAACTGTCAACCACTGCAAACAGAAGCTTCTCCAACCAAGGAAAAGAGAAGCACTGATGTATGGGTACAGCCACAAATATTTAGAAGGCAGTGAGACAGCATGTCCATATAGCAAAGCTACAGTAATAATTTTCTCCCTAGGGCCGATGACTTTCCAAGCCATGGATGGGGTTTTAACCAGGTTTGAAGTACCTGGCATGAATTCTTTAGGGCAGTGGTTCTCAGCCTCCCTAGTGCTGCAACCCTTTAATATAGTTCCTCATGTTGTGGTGACCACCAACCATAAAATTATTTTTGTTGGTACTTCATAATTGTAATTTTGCTACTGTTATGAATCATAATGTAAATATCTGATATGTTTTCTTATCGTCTTAGGCAACCCCTGTGAAAGAGCTGTTTGACCTCCCAAAGAACCATTCATTGCATGCCTTAAATCCCACCAGAAAGCAGTTGTCTACCTCCATAACAGCCATGCCACTATTACCAGTGGGAACATCTTGCCTGGCTGTGTTCATGGCTGACTAAGACTTCGATAATTTCTCTCTCCCAGTAGCCTACATTGTACCTTTCCAGCACCATGAAAGCTAGCCAAGAGGAAGAAAGATTCTAGCTCAGTTCCAGTCTGATTTATTTATGTCTTGCAAACAAGATATGTTCATTTACCTTTTGTTGAGATAGGGTCTCTCACTGGCTTGAACTTGCCTAGTAGGCTGGGCAGCTAGACAGTGAGGCTCCAGGGATTTGCTAATTTCTGTCTCCTCAGTGTTGTGGTTATAAGAATTAAAAAACAAAACATGGGTTTTAGAATCATTCCTTATATAAAGGTCATTTTTATTGTTTATATATATTACATATTGCTTTTGGAAATCTTTATTTTTCCCCAATCCATGTATGTGTATCTTGTACTTCATGTTATTCAGAATAGAGTAAATCCTTTCTTGAAAATACCTTAGAGACATATGTTGCCATTACAGACTCTCATGCTGAGGATCTATCATAGGCTTTAGTTTTTCATTCTGAGTATTATCATGGTCCACAGAATTCTGGCCCAAGACATAGCCTAATTACTCCCAGATAATCTCTCTTACAAACAAAATTTCCTAGACCTAGCAGGAAAATAATTTTCTGAAAAAGAGAAAGAATACAGATGTTTTGCCTAAGGAACTAGGATCTCAAGGAATGTCAAGGTCATGACTATCATTTTTCTCTTTGGTGTTTCCTAAATATGCCAGAGGGGAAGAGAGAGAGAGAGAGAGAGAGAGAGAGAGAGAGAGAGAGAGAGAGAGAGAGGCTGATGAGATTTCCAACTGTCAACTCTCAAGAACATATACTTCCCAGGTGAACTGGCCCCAAGAACTTGAGCATAGATCTGGTCCTGCTCATCATCTGCCATATGGTAGCATGGGTGAGGGAGAGATGCCCTCCCCCCATTCCCGCCCCTCATAGCCTCTGGCAGGTGGGAGAGCTGGCCCTACACCTCACTTGGTCAGCACGATAGGGCTGACCCTGTTGAGTGGGGTGCAAGTGAGCCATCCCTGAAGGTGTGAGAGGAGAGCTGGCCCCACTACCTCTGTCGTTCTGCAGTGGTAAGGATAGGGGAAAGATGCCCTTACCCTCCCCAACCCCCTTACCACCTGCTGCAGGCAGGAGAACTGACCCTGCGCCCCACCAGTTGTAACACTCAGAAGAATGGGCCCTGCACCTTGCCTCAGCAACACAGGAGAGCTGACCCCATTGATGGTTGTGTGTGTGTGTGAGCTGGCCCTGAGAACATGTGTATGAGAGATCTGGTCCCACCCCTTTTTCTACCATACAGTGGTGTGGGCAAGGGAGAGAAGCCACCCACTCCTCGTGCCTATGGCAGGTGGGAGAGCTGGCCCTGCATCTCACCAGCTGCAGGACTCAGCTGAGTGGCCCCTGTACTTTACCTGGCCAGCACAGTAGAGCTGATCTTGGTGCTGTAGGTGTGGGTGAGTCAGTCCCGAGGGTGTGAGAGCAGAACTGACCCCCTTGCTGCTTACTGCATAGGGTGAGCTAGCTAGGGTGGTGCTGGAGAGCTGACTCTGGTGGTGAGGATAAGGGAGAGCTGGTGCACTGAACAACCCAGCAACCACCCAGGCCCAGAACCAAGGCTTTGAGTTGGCCCATCCCAACACCCACCCCATCTATGATTCTGCTGGAGCAGATGAAGGGGCCAGTCCTGCAGACCCAAAACTGCAGGATCTCCATGACACAGGATAACAACCGGATATCCAGGAGGAGTCCCAGTGAGGGCCCAGTATTGCTAGTGTGGCAGAAGCCAGAGGCCTTGAACCAGACCAGTGACTCATTGCAATGAACATTTTCAAGTAAAGATGTATGGACTAAAGGGTATACTGTATTACTCACTGTGTCACACTGCAGCTTCCACAACGAGATTTTCCTCTTTTTCTTTTCTTTTGAATTTTTTTTTATCTTGTGAGGGAGGTTGCAAGGGCAAAGGGAAGATGGGAAGGAACAGGGAGATGAGTGGGATTGAAATGTATGATGTGAAATCCACAAAGAATCAAAGAAAAGTTAAATTTAAGAACATAAACTTCCAAAAACGGTAGTTCCCCTTAACCAACACACTGATTAAGGGGAAAACTAAAAGGCAAAAAAAAATTAAACCAATGTATAATTGAACAAATTACTGACAGAAAAATCATCACCAAATGAGTTTTAGTGTAATTACACAAGGAAATTATATTTCTTCCCAGGCCCTATTTGTGTTTCCCAGCAGTACTGTCTCAGTGAGTACAAGTAAGAAAATGATTTATTTCCCTTCAGGAGAGGCAGAAAAAAATCATTTACCTTTGTGGAGTAAGGTTGGAAGGGTTTAGCAGATATCTTAGTTTCTTCTGTGTACCTGTGATAAAATACTCTGACAAAAGAAACTTAAAGGTTGGAAAGTATTTACTTTAGCTCACAGTTCAAGGAAAGGTCAGGACAGCAAGAGCTTTAGACATCTGGGCACATTGCATTCACAATCAGAAAACAGAGAGGGATAAATACATGCTCCTGTTCAGCTGCCTTTCTCCATTTATATAGCCCAGACTCACCTGTCTAGAGAATGGCAACACCCAGAGTGGGCTGGTCTTTCTACCTGAACATACTCAAGATAAACCCCACAGGCATGCCTAGAAACCCATCTGCTAGGTGATTCTGGAGTTGATGAGCATAGTATTCTCCATCCTTTTCAGAGGATAAACTGATAGGGCTCCAACTCCTCTCCTGGGATACTATTAATGAAGCTGATATGGGAGAATTTTTCTGTCTTATGCCTGAAAGAAGCAGAGAAGTATCATGATTCCCTGCTAGATTGGTGCAGAAGACTGATGGAGAGAGCAGATCTTTCACCTTACTTGCCACCAATAATCCAGAAGGAATCAAGAAGAAATGAACTTAAGCAGATTTGCTGTCCTCCCTCCCCATAATGTCAGCAGGGTCCAACTCAGGATTGACTTTCTTTCTAATTTAGTGATTTGATACAAGTCAGTATTGTGCTTCATAACTCCATGACACATAAAAACTAGAAGAGTGCAATGTTGTTCAACACTAGGGATATCAGGAGCCACTGAAACGGGATGAGTATCTATAAAATGAGAAGATGAAATAGAATTCAAATTATCATACCATAATACACAAAATATCCAGGATATAAATGAAAATTAATCACAACTTGAACAACTAAAAAAATCCAGATATTAAAAATGAGATTACAAATGTTAGAATTATTTGATATTTTCTACAGTAATCATAAAAATGTTTCAATAAGAAATTTTAAGCATTCTTGAAAAAAAGGCAATAAAATTTCAGATAATATATATAAAATAAGGAAAATGACTAAAGAGAACTTAGAAAATGGAAAAATATAACAAAAGATGTATCAGACAAAATAATGGGTGGACGTGAACTCAAAGACATATCAATATAAATCATTCAACATGAAAAACAGAGGGCATAGACACTTAAAACAAATATGAACAAAGAAAAGATTCTTGAGAATAATAACAACAAAAGTTCTGCCTTTTAAAACTCAAATCCCCAAAGTAGAGACATGTGGGAGTCTAAGAAAATGGCCAAACAAAAAACTACTAAAAATAGGATCAATATGTGGTGAGCATAATTACAAATTCAAAGTGATAGTACACTATAAACTGGAACAATCAACTGAGTTTTATACTAAAATACATTACAAATACAGTTTTCAGCAAATACAAAATTACTGAGATAAGTGCAAGGTATGACATACTGACCAATGAAAGAAGGCAAATTTAAATGACATCATGAAGTTCAGTGGGAACAAACACATTTTTACAAGTACAAAAAGTAATTCGCAGTCATGAAACTTGTATCTGAATGAAGAAGACACAAGGCATTCCTCAAAGGAAAAAAATAACGCACAAAAAAAAGGGAGAATTTATTGCTAAGATATCTCCCTAAAACCTGGCAGAAGAAACTTACCCCAGGCTGGAGAGATAGGTCAGCAGTTAAGAGCACTGGCTGCTCTTCCAGAGGTCCTGAGTTCAATTCCCAGCACCCACATCGTGGCTCACAACCATCTATAATAGAATCTTATGTCCTCTTCTGGCCTGCAGTCATACATGCAGAGCACTCATACATAAAATATAAATAAGTAAATTCATTAATAAAAAGAAACTTATCAAAAAAGAAAAGACATATAATGGAATAAATTTTAAAACTGCAAGGAAGAAAGTATATTAGAATGAGTAAAAATGTAAGCTTTTCGTCATGAGTTATTTAAGTCTTACTTTGTGGATGAAGCACAGATTATAACATCTCAGGTAGAACTCTGCTTATAGACCAAATAATTAAGATAATTATATTTAGAAATTGTGATGGAAAGGGGAAATTAAATGGAAGTGAATTTTCTACACAGTATTAAAAATACCAGAAGTTAGCTGGGCAGTGGTGGCGCACTCGGGAGGCAGAGGCAGGCAGATCTCTGTGAGTTCGAGGCCAGCCTGGTCTACTGAGCGAGATCCAGGACAGGAACACAGAGAAACCCTGTCTCGAAAAACCAAAAACAAACAAACAAACAAACAAAAAACAAAAAAACCCACAAAAGTTAAATGTCTTTATTATAATAACTATAATAGCCTATAAAAAAGTTATACAGTGATACAATTAACAACAATATAAATAAACTTAAAGACAATTTTAATTATTTAAGTAATGCAGAACACTGCAAAAAGAGAGAAAAATAAAATATATGGACCAAACACATAAAGTTTAAAATGTCTATGTAATTTTGAGCATAAAATTTAAAACTTTTAACATATCAGTCACATAAGAAAATTTCCTTAACAACAAAATATGTGTATAATTTCCCCTATAATTAACATAATAATTGTGATAAGCTGAATATTTCCCACTGAAGGTCAGGAACAAGGCAAATATGCTCACATTCATCACAGTTTTCCAAGGCATTATTATAAGATTTAGCCAGTGGAATAAGGCAAAATAAAGAAATGAGATGAAGCCGAGCAGTAGTGGCGCATGCCTTTAATACCAGCACTTGGGAGGCAGAGCCAGGCGGATCTCTGTGAGTTCGAGGCCAGCCTGGTCTCCAAAGAGAGTTCCAGGAAAGGCACAAAGCTACACAGAGAAACCCTGTCTTGAAAAACCAAAAAAAAAAAAAAAAAAGAGATGAATACAAGTTGGGATGAAATCAATACAAACATTTTCAGATGGTATAATTAATAATACAGAGAGCCATCCCAAAATTCAAAGAAAAATATTATTAAATGTGTATGAGTACAAGAAGAGCACAAAATACAAGATCTCATATAACACAAAATTATTCGTAAATTTCTCAAAATAAAATCAAATCCATAAAGAATAAAACTAACAAAACATGTATAGAATCTTTAGGCTGAAATGACAAAACCTTTTTGGTGAAAGAAACTGAATGAGCCAAATAAGATGATTAATGGGTAAGATGATAACTCAAACTTATGTGTGACTCTGGAAGACAAGAATCAGGGTAGCAAAAGACAAACTTTGCTCTACAGTAAAAAATCGAAGAGAAGCATTTGAAAACATGGAACAGATGACAAAATAGGTTAAAAAGCATGAGGCAATACAGAATGGGAAAAGATCTTCACCAACCCTACATCTGACAGAGGGCTGATCCCCAAAATATATAAAGAGACTAGACAGCAGAATACCAAACAATTCAATTAAAAAATGGACTACAGAGCTAAACAGAGAATCCCAAATGGCAGAAAGACATTTAAGGAATTGCTCAGCATCCTTAGTCATCAAGGAAATGCAAATCAAAATGACTCTGAGATACCACCTGTCTGTCAGAATGGCTAAGATCAAAAACACTGATTACAGCTTATGTTGGAGAAGATGTGGAATAAGGTTAACACTCCTCCACTGCTGGTGGGAAATCAGTATGGCGGTTTCTCAGAAAATTGGGAATCAATCTACCTCAAGACCCTGCAATACCACTCTTGGGCATACACCCAAAGGATGCACAAACATACCACAAGGACACTTGCTCAACTATGTTCATAGCGGCATTATTCATAATAGCCAGAACCTGGAAGCAACCTAGATGCCCCTTAACTGAAGAATGGATAAAGAAAATGTGGTACATTTACACAATGGAGTACTACTCAGCAGAGAAAAACAATGACATCATGAAATTTGCAGGCAAATGGATGAAACTAGAAAATATCATCCTGAGTGAGAACCCAGACTCAGAAAGACAAACATGGTATGTACTCACTCATAAGTGGATACTAGATGTAAAGCAAAGAATAATCAGATTACAATCCACAGCTCCAGAGAAGCTAGGAAACAAGGAGGACCCTAAGAGGGATGTACGGATAACCTTGGGAAGGGAAAACAGAGGAGATCCTGATGAGTAAACAGAGGATGGGGGCGCAAAAGAGGGTAGGGGATGGGGGATGAGTACATAACAGGATGGTCGATCTGGGGGAGGGACAGAGTGGGAGAGCAATGAAAGAAATATCTTGATAGAGGGAGACATTATGAGGTAAGGGAGAAACCTGGTGCTAGGAAAATTCCCAGGAATCCACAAGGATGACCCCAGATTAGATTACTAGCAATAGTGGTGAGGGTGCCTGAACTGGCCTACCTTGGTAATCAGATTGGTGAATATCTTAACTGTCACCATAGAGCCTTTATCCAGTAAGTGATGGAAGCAGATGCAGAGATCCACAGCCAAGCACCAGGCCGAGCTCTGGGAGTCCAGTCAAAGAGAGGGAAGAGGGATTATATGAACAAAGGGGTCAAGATAATGATGGGGGAATCTACAGAGACAATTGACCAAGCTCAAAGGAACTCACTAACTTTAGACTGACAGCTGTGGAACCTGCATGGGACCAGATTAGACCCTCTGCATACGGAAGACAGTTGTATAGCTGGGTCTGTTTGAGGGGCCCCTGGCAGTGTGATCAGGATCTATCCCTGGTGCATGAACTGGCTTTCTGGATCCCATTCCCTACAGTTGGACACCTTGCTCACTCTTGATGCAGTGGGGAGGGGCTTGGTCCTGCCTCAATTTAGCTGTCCCCCTAATTGGAGAACTTACCCTGTTGGAGGAGGGGATAAGGGGTACGTCTGGGAGGGGGAAGGGGGGGAGAGGAATAAGAGGCGGATCTGTGGTTGGTATGTAAAATTAATAAAAAAGGTTTTTTGAGTTTTTCACTTTTTTATTTTTATAAAAATAAGTATTTTTATTTTATAATTAATTTTACATATCAGCCACAGATTCCCCTGTCTTCCCTCTTCCCACCCCCCCAAGCATTCCCCCCCAATCCACCCCTCATTCCCACCTCTTCCAAGGCAAGGTCTCCCCTGGGGAGTCAGCCCATCCTGGTAGATTCAGTTGAGGCAGGTCCAGTCCCCTCCTCCCTGCACCAAGGCTGAGCAAAGTGTCCCTGCATAGGCCCCAGGTTCCAAACAGCCAGCTCATGCACCAAGGACAGCTCCCGGTCCCACTGCCAGGGGGCCTCCTAAACAGTTCAAGCTGAACAACTGTCTCACTTTTAAAAAAGCAAGGCAAAAGAAAAAACACAGAGAGAAAAATAACAAACGCCTGGCATCTTCATTTTTGGCTCCTTGGTGAGACAGATGCCAAAGCTACAATTAAAAGTTAATCCAAGCCCCTCCGGGGAAAATAGACTAACATTCCTAGCCACATTTCACCATAAGTGAGAACCTATGATTCTTGCAACCCTTAAGTGCAGTAGGAAGATTTGGTAGAACAATGACTCCCCCTGAGTAGCCGATCAACATTGGAGAAGACATTTATTTTGTTGTTTCTCATATCTTCAAGTGTTATGGCCAGGTGTCACCTTAAGAGGAGGCTCAATTTTTTTAGAAGGAGGTGATGTAGGGACTTGATAAAAAGAAACAGTCACAACAACGCAGGGAACTTGTGGACATCTTGCCACAGTCTCTGAGTGGAAGTCAACACACACACACACACACACACACACACACACACACACACACAGAGCACAGCACAGTCATGGAAAATGGTAGTAGCCACGTTGAGAATTTCAGGTAGCAAGCAACTCAGGCTGTGAAAGGTGTGGCGGTTTCTGGTCCGCTTTGTGTGGCAAAGAAAAAGTCCCATCATCTGAGAATGAACACGGAAACTGATAGTTGTAAATACATGGCCAGCAAATTGCTTGGGTGCTGAAGCTGCCTTCCTGCTATGTGTGCTTTGTTGCCAGGCAGAAGTTTGAACTCTGAGCCTAAGTCCAATGAATCACCGGATTTCTTCATCCTTGGGTTCCTACAACTGTTTACTTCATCCACTCTCCGATGCACTTTACAGTTTGGATATGAACCACCCCTTAATGTGAAACTGGGGACTTTTAGAATGAATACAAGCCAACTAGGTCTACAGATTACAAAGCTCATGGCAGCTAGAAGACTCTCTAGCACAGAGAAGGGGATTTTTTTAAGTAAATGTAAACCTGCACTACAAAACTGGTCATTTAGCAGCCTATGACTCAGCTAGCACACAGAACCAAGCTGAACAGCAAGAATGACAAGAGATTCCAAGAGAATCCATTACTCCTCCACCTGGCACACTCAAATATGAGAAGACCTAGGAGTAGAATTCTTGAATTCTTTGTCTTTAAAAAACAAAACCTGAAAGATAACCCAGCAGATAAAGGCACTTGCCATAGAGCCTAAAGACGTGAGCTGAATCTCCAGGACACATGGTGAAAGGAAAGAACTGACTCCCCAAATTTGTCCTCTGATCTCCATACATGTGCTATTGCATGCACACACCATGTACATATCCATGTATGCACACACACACACACAGAGAGAGAGAGAGAGAGAGAGAGAGAGAGAGAGAAAGTAAAATGTAAAAAGTTAACAAAAATAAAATGAAACAATCTCTTTTTTTAACTTTTGTAATTGTATTTTAATTTCCCCCTTATTTTATTTTTTATACTGTGCTTATCTTGATAAAGATAAATAGCACTTGTTTTATATGTTTCTTTGATTAATAGGACCTTTTTTATTTATTGCTGTTTTTCCTCTCACTTGTCCTCACATTCTCCTCCTCCTCTTAATTTTACTTTTTCTTCTCTTAAGATTCATTTCTATTTTTAATTATGTATATGTATATGTGTCTGTGTTGGGATATATGCACATGAGTGCATTTGCACCTGGAATTCAGAAGAGGGTATGAAATCTGCTGCAGCTGAAGTTAAAGACAGTTTTGGGCCTCTGAAAGGGGTACTGGGAACCAAACTCTTTTACAAGAACAGTATTCATTCTTAGGCCCTCAGCCATCTCTTTAGTCCCTTTTAATTTTCTTATATTTAAGTTTTTTTCTTTACTTTTCCCTTTCCCAGCCCTCTTCTTTGATTTTGTTTGTTCATTTATTATGCATACCATTTCCTTAGTTAATTTTAACCTCATAAATTAATATTTATTAGTCTTACTATTTTTTTCCTATGGCTACTGGTAGCAGTAGTTGGCTTTGGTTTTCATTTTTAAATTATTATATTGTTTTATGTGTATGAGTGTTTAACCTGCATGTATATATGTGTATTGTGAGTGTGTCTGGTGCCCACAGAGGTAGGAAGTGGTTGCCAGATTCCTTGGAATTGAAGTTACAGAAAGTTGTAAACAGTCATGTGGGTACTGGGAATTGAATTCAGGTCCTCTGCAAGAGCAACCAGTGCTCTTAATCACTGAGCTGTATCTCCAAGCCAATTGGCTTTGATTTTAATTGCATGTTCATATGTGGTTTGGTGTTCTCATGACAATTTGTTTTCTCTATTCTGAGGGATACTAAGGCTTGAGTAATGCAGGATGCTTACTGGGAATACCCTCAAATAAAAAGAAGATATACCTATCCCAAGAGATGTACAAATGAAAACAAAGAAACATATTAATTATGAAAAATCAAGGCAGCATGTTTCCTCCTAGGGGTCACAAATCCTCAGTAACTGAATCCAAACATACTAAAATGGTTGACATATTTCAAAAATTAGATGATCAATGACTTCAAAGGGAATTTAAAAATTCAGATGAATTATGTAAGAAAATCAATTCAGGGTGTATAGAAAAATGTAGCGGGCTGGAGAGATGGCTCAGAGGTTAAGAGCACTGACTGCACTTCCAGAGGTCCTGAGTTCAATTCCCAGCAACCACATGGTGGCTCACAGCCATCTGTAATGAGATCTGGCGCCCTCTTCTGTATACATAATGAATAAATAAATTTAAAAAAAATCTTAAAAAATAAAAAAAAAGAAAAATGTAGCAATATGGATGAGAACTTTAGGAATGAAACTGAGATTCTGAAAAAAAAACCAAAAATGCTGGAAATGAATTGCTCAATAAGTCAAATAAAAAAATGCAGTGAAAGTCAATACACCAGATGAAACAGAAAATGATAATAGAAGACACCAATAAAACATAACATTCAAACAGTAATAAAAAAAAAACCAAAAGCAAACATGGACACTACTTTCAATGATTAAGAGACAAAACCTAAGTGTCCGTAGGAGCCAAGATACAAATTAAAGGCATAAAAGAATCGGTTTACTGAAGTTATAGCACAAAACTTCCCAAATCAAAGCAAAGGTACAGACATGTACTTCCAGATGGCATTTAAGACACAAAATAGACAGGATAAGTAAAGAACCTCTTTACATCACAGTATAGTTGAAATGTTAGGGCTACAGAGTAAAGACATTATGCTAAATTCGTAAGCATAACGTCCTTACTCTGTAGCCATAACATTCACTTAAAAAGACAAACTCAGAATAACATTAGATATCGCAATGGTGATCCTCAAAGACAGAAAACGTTATTACAATTTGTTTCTAACCCAGAGAATAAACTACCAACAAAGGTTACTATATTCAGCGAAATTATCTTTAAATATGGTCGAGAAATCACAATAAGATAAGCCTTGAGATCATCAGAAACCAAAGCAATTCATGAACATTAAAGCAGCACTGGGAAGATAAGTAAAGATATCTCACCAGATACTTCCTGCTTTCCTAGCAAAGAATTAAAACAAAGCATAAAAATAGCAAAGCATAGAACAGGATTTACGGGAAGAGGAGCCGCACTGGCAATAAGAGTGGGCATTACGAAACAGAAGCAGCCCCAAGTTGTAGCAAGCAGGTATCTTCAGTCCATTTTTAGAGGATTGCCATCTAATTCCCTTCCGTTGCCCCCCCTCAGGAGTGATGACTGTCAGCTCTCCTGACTCATATGTATGTATGTATCATATGCTTTTAGCCTAAGAAAACCCCACAGAACGGGGGGGGGAAAGAGGGGGGCTGAGATTACAATGATAGTAATGTTAATGAGTCAAAATTCATCTTCAATCAGCCCAGTGAGCTAGAACCAACCGAAGCTATTTCTTTTTGTCAGAGTCATTTTCTAAAGTGCCATCAGATGAGCAATATGAGAACTGTGTTTTCTTTTTGCTTACACTGGCGTTAGCAAGTTTTGAGGTATAAGACTGTATAACATCACCTGTCCCCTTATTTATCAGACACTCAGTACTCTTGTCTCCATTGCATTTATCTGCCTGCTACCTAATATATCACTATACAAAGAGAATGAGGAAAGGTAGTTGTGAAGAAATGGGACAAATAGGAACTAGGAAAGAGTCAGTTATCTAGAACTCAGTAAATTAGTAATTATATCCCTAAGATGAACAGGGGAAAAAGGAAAAGAGTGAACAATGTTTGAACCAATCAGGAAGATGAAGAACAAAATTACAGAAATCCGAAATGTAGCTCAAAAATAATGATAAATATAAGATGGCTTCACTCTCTAATTAAAAGATGCAGGTTAGCTGATTGGATTTGGAAACAAAATTCAACTGTTCATTGTTTACAAAATTGATAACAATTTATTTACTTTCAATTGATAACACCAGTATGACTGTTTCTGCCAGGCTTCCCCAGTCCATTTCTGCAGGATGATCGTAAGTATCTGATTTGTTGATGTTATCTATCTGCTGCTATGTGTTATTTTATTGGAAGCCTCAGCTAAGACAGAAGGGACCCTGTGCTCAACTCAGGACATTGCATCAATGGGATTTCCTCAGTTGACTTTTGTTAGGTATTTGTAAGCCCCTTATTTGATAATATCACCTATATTTGCTCTGCCAGGTAGGATACTCCAGTTGACTCTAATTGTCCTAGTTTGCTTTCTATGGCTGGGACAAGTGACTAAAAGCAACTGGGGGAGTGTGGTAGTTTGAATGTAATTGGCCCCCAGAATCTCACAGGGAGTGGTACTATTGGGGGTATGGCTTTGTTGGATTGGGTATGGCCTTGTTGGAGGAAACATGTTGCTGTGGGGGCAGACATTGAAGTTTCCTATGCTCAGGATACAGCCAAGTGTCTCAGTCACTTCCTGTTTCCTGCAAGATGTAGGACTCTCAGCTACTACTCTAGCATCATATCTGTCAGCACTCCACCATGATTCCTGTCATAATGATAATGGACTGAACCTCTGAAACTGTAAGTAAGACACCCTAATTAAATGTTTTCTTTATAACAGTTGTGGTTACGGAGTCTCTTCACAGCAATATCAACCTTAACTGAAACAGGGAGGAAAGGGTTTATTTAGCTTATACCTCTCAGAAGACAGTCCATCACTGAGGGAAGTCAAGGCAGGAACTCAAGCAGGACAAGAATCTGGAGGCAGGAACTGAAGCAGAGACCATGGAGAAACACTGCTTACTGGCTTGCTCTTCATGGATTGCTCAGCTTCCTTTTTTATACAACTCAAGAACACCTCTTCAGGGATGGCACTACCCATAGCGGGCTGGGCTCTTCCACATCAATCATTAATTAAAAGAAATCCCACATAGACTTGCATACAGGCAATGTGATAGAGGCATTTTCTTAATTGAGTTTACCTCTTGCAAGATGACTAGTTTGTGTCAAGTTGACAAAAACCTAAGTAGCCTACTATTTGATGGTTTGAGTACCTGATTTGATGATGTTTTGCTATCTGCTGTGTCTATTAACTACTTGTTACTTGTTCTTCTTTTTCTTGTTATGTACTTAATAAACCCACTGTGGTGGTTTGAATGAAAAATGTCCCTCATAAGCTCAGGTTTTGAATACTCAGTGCCCAGTTGGTCATGTTGTTTGGAGAGGTTATGCAACTTTCAGGAGGTACAGCTTTACTAGAGGAATTACATCACTGGGAGCTGGGTTTGATAGCTCATAGCCTCACCCTCCTTCCAGTTTGTTTTCTCTCCTTTATGTTTGTCATAGAAGATTCGACCTCTCAGCTTCCTGCTATTGCTCGCTGCTGGCTGCCATGCCTTCCTTGACGTTATTGACTCCCTTTGGAACTGTAAGTCAAAATAAACACTTCCTTCCATAAGGTGCCTTTGTCATGGTATTTTATCACAGCAACAAAAAAAAATAACTGATACACTCAATTATGCCAAACTTAAAGGATGGTGATTATAAATAAATCTTTGGAGTGTACAGAATAAAAGGTCATAGATCAAATGGTTTTAACAGACATTTACAGAATCCATCTAACATCTGTAGAATATACATTCCTTTCAGAATCCCACTACTCTTTTCCAAAAATATATCACAATTTAGGATATGAAAACAATGGAAATTATACTAACATAGATATTGAACCATAAATTCTTGATTAGTGAGACACTGAAGAAATCAGAGCAGAAATGGCAAAACTCAAATTATGTGGAGATTAAAATATCACAGAGCTTTCTCAATACAGCAAAGTCAGTTTTATGGGGTAAGTATATAGTTATGAGTAATTACATAAAATCAGTTATCCCTAATAAATAATCTAATGTTGTATTTCAAATTCTTATAAAACCAAACAAATCAAACCCCGTAGTACACATAAAGATATAATATGGTATAAATTAATGAAACAAAATCTGAAGGAATAATGCTAAGAAATAGTGTAACAAAAATGGATTCATTAAAAATACAAAAATATTGATAAACTCTTAGTCAAACTAACCAAAATAGTTAGTTTGAATATTTTTGAAAGGTTATGTTATAATAACTAGAAAATCAAAAAGATATAGATAATAGTTTAAGAACAAAGAACCTACTAAATCTGAGCCAAGTGAATCTGAACTATATAAACGAGTAGGTAGGTAGGTAGATATTATGTTTTAAGTACATTATCCTTCCTTACCATCAGTGACTAGTGCAATAAGTAGGACATATTTCTTGTTTTACTATTTTATTAAAAATAGATTTTCTCACATAATATATCCTGATTACAGTTTCTCCTGTCTCCATACCTCCCAGTTCCTCCCCACCTCCTTTCCCATCTGGATCTACTCCTTTCTGTCTCTCATTAGGAAACAAACAGGCTTCTGACAGATTAATATAATATAATTAATATAATATAATTAATATAATATAATTAATATAATATAAAACTATAATAAGACAAAACAAAAACTAACACATCAAGGTTGGGAGAGAGAGAGAGAGAGAGAGAGAGAGAGAGAGAGAGAGAGAGAGAGAGGGAGAGAGAGAGGGAGGGAGAGAGAGAGAGAGAGAAAGGAAAGAGCCAAAGAGAAGGCACAAGAAACAGAGAACCACTTGCTTGAAAACTCAGGAATCTCATAAAAAACATTAAACTGGAAGCCATAATACATAGACAGAGGACC
This sequence comes from Peromyscus eremicus, assembly GCF_949786415.1. NCBI lineage: Eukaryota > Metazoa > Chordata > Mammalia > Rodentia > Cricetidae > Peromyscus > Peromyscus eremicus. The sequence continues at coordinate 13,667,923 of NC_081439.1, read as the reverse complement.
TGGTGCAGGCCTGTGCAAGCCCTGTACACAAGCCCTGTGCCTCAGTCTTTGTGAGTTCATATTAGCTTTGTCATGTTGATTTAGAGGGCCTTGTTCTCTTGGTGTCCTCCACCCCCTCTGACTCCACGCTCTTTCTGCCTCCTCTTCCATGGGGTTTCCTGAGTCCTAAGGGGAGGAAATTGATAAAGACATTCCATTTAGGGCTGAGTGTTCCAAGGTCTCTCTGCATGACGTCTAGCTGTGGGTTTCTGTATTCCCCCCTCCCCCCTGCCTGCCGCAGAAGGGAGCGGCTCTGAAGAAACTCAACAAGTCACTGATCTATGAATATAGGAGTCATTTTATCACTACCTTTTTTTTTTTTTTTTTTTTTTTTTTTTTTTTAAGAGCAGTAGTATTTGGTTTGACCCTAGGTCTCTGGGCTATGTAGTCTCTGGTTCTTGGTCACCCAAGCAGTGTCGGGTATGGGTTCCATCTCATGGAGGGGCCTTAATCAAAGTCAAATCAGACATTGGTTGGTTACTCTCACAAACTTTGTGCCATCGTTCCCTAGAAAGCTTCTACTATATTATGTTGTGTATCAAGTGTGTGTTCACCCGGGTCCGTGGAAAAAAGGCACAGAGCACTTTCAGGACGGCTTTTTAGTCTTTCCAGCTGCACGGGGATCAGCCTCTCAGGACTCACTCACTTATAGCTTAGCAAAGGGCTTTTTTTATTGTTTTCCAATTTACACCTTTAGCCAGTTAATTTCTGTATCCCAAAACCTCTAATCTAAGCTCCCCAAAGGAACAATGCCAAATGCAAATTCGCCATTAAGGAATATCACGGTTTTCCGGATTGTCCCCCAGGCAAGTTTTGCATAGGCTTTGCACCTTTAGAAAACTCTCAGGCAAGATTCACATAGAAGGATCCAGAGACAAAAGGCAGCAATCACAAAAGGCAGATTAAAGCTAGATGCTAACAGTCTGGAATCAAACCACCTGCAGCTCTGCAGGAATTCCCCCAACAATATTAAGTTTCCATACTACCCCTCAAATGGCCCTTAATTTTAGTTGTCTCTCTCTGTATTCCCTCCTTCATCCCCCTCCTCTTGACTTGATCCTCCCATTCCACCCTCAACCATCCATTCATAACTATCCTATTTCCCTTTCTTAACAAGATCTATCTGTCGTTCTCCCCGCCTCCCACTGTCCCTTACTCTATACCTACCTTCTGTGGTTCTACAGGTTGTAGCTTGATTATCATTGACTTATCAGCTAATATCCACATATAGGTGAATATATACCATATTGGACAAAATGTTTTTTATTATTGATTAAAAGGTTAGTTCCTGAGTCACATTTCTGGATCGAGAAGGTTGTATTTATTATACTTGGGACTGCTTGAAAGCCATTAATCAGTAGTTATCTAAACCTAGCATCAAAAACCCTAAACTTCATATGGTTATTATATATAGCAGGAAGCTTTCTGGCCAATAATAAATCCATACTCTTCTGTTATACACACCACTGACCTGTTAGAGTCAGTACAAAGAGACCTATCAATCACCTGCTCAGAGTCAAAGACCCTAAGATAAAAAGGTTTATTTTACAGATTATAAAAATGGCCTGAACTTTGCCATGTGTAAAGGTCAGTGTAATGGTCTCACTGTTCATTGCCAACTCTCACCTCCTGAGAGTATCCTCTGCCTTGCTTTTCACAATAAGCACTGTCTATTTGCTACACTATATTCTGTGATGCTGCTGATCTTTTGATGTTCATCACAAGGACAGGACAGATATGAAGAGTCTGGACCAAAGTCCTCTTGATACTATGATGAGTAATAAAGTTGAAATAGCAATAAACAAAAGAATAAAATTTCAGTACCAGACAGAATCATCTCTGAATTTCATAACACCTTTAAAGAATGAATGCCAATGCTGCTCAAACCTTTCCATAAATAAAAAGCAGGTGTTAGCCTGATATTAAAACTGAATTACCATAAACAAGAAATGAAGACTACAGACCATATTTCTTAATGAATATATAGCCAATAAAATACTTAAAAAAGCGGCCGGGCGGTGATGGCACACGCCTTTAATCCCAGCACTTGGGAGGCAGAGCCAGGCGGATCTCTGTGAGTTCGAGGCCAGCCTGGGCTACCAAGTGAGTTCCAGGAAAGGCGCAAAGCTACACAGAGAAACCCTGTCTCTTTAAAACCAAAATAAATAAATAAATAAATAAAAAATACTTAAAAAGCAAACTGAAAAATATATTTTTAGAAAATCGCATATTATGATAAAGTTAGCTTCAATCCAGCAAGCAAGCAAGTTTCAATATACACAAATAAATAAAAACTTACAATGTATAAATAGTATGAGGGGAAAAACACTATCATTTCAATGAATTGAGAGAAAAGACTTTCACCAAAATACAACAGCTTTTCATGATAAAAATAAGATTTTAGGAATTAAAGGATCATAACTCAAATTAATGAATGCTACATGTGATGTACTTATAAAATCATGATACTAAGTGGAAGACAATTGAAACTATTACCCAGGGACGAAGATGAATATGGATTGACTCTATGCTTATTCAATAGTGTTTAAATTTCTACTCAATGTTTAGGGGACCCCCAGGCAGTGAGACCGGGACCTGTCCTTAGTGCATGAGCCAGCTTTAATGGAACCTAGTGCCTATGCTGAGACACTTTGCTCAGCCTTGGTGCAGGGAGGAGGGGACTGGACCTGCCTCAGCTGAATGTACCAGGCTCTGCTGACTTCCCAGGGGAGACCTTGCCTTGGAGGAGATGGGAATGGGGGGTGAGTTGGGGAGGGGAACGCTGGGAGGTAGGAGGAGGGAGGACAGGGGAATCCGTGGTTGATATATAAAATGAATAGAAAATCTCTTAATAAAAGGAAAAAAAGAGAAAAAAATTGCTAACACAATGTAAGGCATTCAGACGCAGCTCAATAAAGCTGGGGATAAAGCCTTAAAAAAAAAAAAGCCACAATGAACATGGTTGAACAAGAAAGAAAAATTTTCTACTCAAAACAGTAAGAGAAGGAAATGAAAATAATTCTTATATCAAAGTAGGCAGTCAAATTACTTCTGTTTACAAAATGACAAGATTTTATACTTTAAAGACTCAAATGTGTGATTTTAGATTCAATAAACTTATTCAGCAAGGTAGCTGTATATAAAATCAAAATGTTTTTCAATATGCTAAGTGTGAACTTTGAATGAGAATACCCCTATATGCTCAAATTTAAATGCTTGGTCCCCAGTTGGTGGAACTGTTTGGGGAGGGTTAGGTGTGACCTTGTTGGAATAGATGGCTTTGAGGTTTCAAAGGCCAATGCCATTTCCAGTCAGCCTTCTCTCTGCCTCATGCTTATAGATAAGGATGTAATATTTCAGCTAGTGCCCCAGATCTATGCTCACCTGTCTGCTGTTGTGCCTCCTGCCATGATGATCATGGACTCACCCTCTAAAGCTGTAAAGCCCCAAATAAATTCTTCCTTCTATAGGTAGCCATGATCATGATGTCTTATCACACCAATAGAAAAATAGTGAAGACACTAAGTACTAATGTTCTGAGAAACACATCAGAAAAAAACACATTCATAGTTCCAAATCTATATAGGAATGTAACTAACTAAGGGTGTAGAAAACTCTGTAATGAAAATTTTAAAGCACAGAAGAAGGAAACTGAAGTAGATATTATAAAATAAAAAGATGTTGTATGCTCATGAATTAGCAAATTAATATTAAATGGCAATATTAACAAATATGATATACAGATTGAATGTAATCACTGTCAAAATTCCAATGATATTCTTCACAGAAATAGAAAGAAAAACAAAAATCAAACTCCTAAAATTCATGTGAAAGCATAAAAGACTATGAGGTCAATGTTATCCTGAAGGGAATAAAACTAATGTTGACTATATCACAAAACCTGATTTGAAATTATACTACAGAGGCAAAGTAGGAAAATCTTCAAAATCCTTGCACAAAAACAGGCACATAGACTAACTGAGTAGATGAGATAATCAATAAATAAACCCATGCAGCTACAAATAGCTGGTTTTGACAAAAGTTTCTTTTTTTTTTTTTTTAAAGATTATTTATTAAGTATACAGTGTTCTGTCTGCATGTATGACTGCAGGCCAGAAGAGGGCACCAGATCTCACTACAGATGGTTGTGAGCCACCATGTGGTTGCTGGGAATTGAACTCAGGACCTCTGGAAGAGCAGTCAGTGCTCTTAACCTCTGAGCCATCTCTCCAGCCCCCGACAAAAGTTTCTTAAACATAGCCTCTACAACAATTAAATGCTGAGAAAACTGGATATTCATATGCGGAAGACTCAACCTTGAGACCTCTCTCTTATTCTACACAATATTCAAAATGATGAATGTCCTTAATATGTGTGTAGGAACTTTGAAAGTAGTATAGGAAAATACATTAAGATATAACACACAGGCAACTACTCTCTGAATAAGTCTCCAATAGCTCAAGAATGCACTAGAATGGGCAAATAGAATTCCATTCAATTCAAAAGCACAGCAACCAATTTACCAGAGTCTATGGATAACCTATAAAGTGAGAGAAATCTCTGCCAACTGTTCTAACAGAATATTTAACTATCAATAATATTTAAAGAGGTCAAATAGATAAACACTGAAAAATAAGCAATCCTATCAATAAATGGGCCAATGAATTGAACAGATGGTTCTCTGTAAGTAGAGAAGGCTATAAATCCATAGCCATTGCAGAAATTCAAATCAAAACTACATTGAGATTCTACCTCACTTCAGTTAGCATATTACCAACAAAATAACATGTAGCAAACATTACTAAAAATATGGTAAAAATGGAACACTGATTACACTTTCAACAGTAATGCAAATTAGTTCATATACTGTGTGTGTGTGTTCAAAAGAACCAAACTTTCCATGAAGAACATATGTCTGAATCCTCATGTTCATTGTTGTACTATTCAAAAAAACCAAATCCTGGAATTGTCCTAGCTTAACACCAATGGATAAAGGAAGTGTGATAGTATATTCATGTATGAAATTCTCAAACAATAAATATAAAAATCAAAAATAAATCCAAACATGAAAAATAACACCTTAGAGAAAGCATATAAAAGAGATAAAATTATCTATATGAAATAAAAGATAGACACACATACACATATTCAGCCATACAATGAATGAAGTTATATCATTGGTATGAAAATGGAAATTGTAATGCTAAACAAATAAGCTACTTCAGATAAGCATCAGGTTTTCTGTCATATGTAGAACACAGATTTGAAAAGACAGAAATACAGAATGGCAACTACTGTATGGGGAAAGGACTAAGAAAGGGTGAAGGATGTTAAATATCAATATTGTACTTTGTATCCATATATGAAAATGATATAATGAATCCATTATTTGGTATGGTTAATATACATTAAAAATATTGAAAGCCTGCATAAGTTCAATTAAGTAGAGAAAAGAATATCTGAACTTGAACATGGTTATGTGATCATACTTTCACACATGAATAGTGAAAAAAGAAGAATCAAGGAAGAATAGATTTCTGAGACATAAGATCTTTTTGAGACCATTATAAGACCAAACATCTGGCTCAGTGACATACCTGAGGGAGGTGAAGAGTATATTAAACCTATTCAGTGGACTACAGCGGAAAGTTCCCCACATTTTAGGAAATCCATGAATCTGCAAGTACAAGAGGAGTTTATTTCAAATGGATCTGACCAAGAGAGAACCTCTTTACAGCATATTATGATTAAGTAACCAAAAGTGCAGATCAGAGAAATAATATTAAAATCTGTGAAACAGAAACGCCAAATCACATTTCAGGGCAAACTAATTAGTGGGAAAGCATTTCTGTTACCAGAAAATTTCTTTTAAAAAAATCATCTAATTGATATTTATTTCATAATAACATGAGGTATTTCAAAGTGTACATATTTTGTAGAAATTAAACACACAACTTTGCATTTATCCATTTCTACACATCACACATAAACCAATACACTAACAGAAAGACAGAGAATATACATATACATATATAATTTCTTTAAAAACTTTCTTAGTTCAAAAAAGTGATAAAGTCATATCTACTAAAAACCTTCACTCTTCATCTTCATATGTAAACATAATTATCAAATTTAGTTACGTATCAGCTTCATACTAAAGCACACAGTGTAAGAATTAGTACAGTACATAACAGAGATTGACAATATATTTGTATACAAAACATGCTCCTCAAACATTGAGGTGTTATCACGACACTAAGTGTGAACTTCCAGTGTAAGAATGACCTCTTGGTGGGCAAGTTTATGGAATTTACAGAAATGTTCCCCCCAGGGACATCAAATGCAGACTCCCTTTCTGTGGCATCTATTGGAATGTAATCACTCCTGGAAAAAGGAGAAGTAACTCTGGAAACTTGGAGTAAACACGACTTTAACAGCCTTCCAAGGTTCCCAACTATCCTGAACTTCCATGGCCATCACCGAGGTTAGAGGAAAGAAAGAAGTCACCTAGCATCCTATTCCTAGACTTTCCAAGGCCCCACTAGAACTCCATGATTTGCCCCCTATCCAGCTCCAAACTTGACAAGGGACCAATATGAAGGTAAACCAACATTCTTAATGTCAACACAATAGGTTTTTTTTTTTCAAGTCAACGTGTGCAAAACATCAGTGGCTGTCCATTTAAGAAATATTTAGTATGTCTCAGAGTGTGTGATTTTCTTCAGCAACTGCTGTTTTCTTGCGTGCAATTTCTCCCTTTCCACCAGCAGCTTGTACTCATCAGCCTGCAGAGTGTGGATGTACTCAGTGGCCTTTTTCAGGATGACCACCTTGGCGGCCTTCTCATTGTGCACCAGCTCAGGCACAAGGTCCCTGAGGTTCAGGAAGCTGGAGCGCAAATTGTCACGGCGTTGGCGCTCCATCATGTTGTGGTTGCGGCGACGCTCATTGTCCGCCAAGTCTGAGTTGCGGGGACCCAATCTCGTAGGCTTCAGCGGGAGGACGCACTTGAGGGGCCTTAGGGAAGCCTTGCTCTTGACTTTCTTGCGCGGCGGCGCGTCCTCGCTGTCCACATAGGGCAACGGTGGCGCGGCGTAGTTGTGCTGCTCATGAATGAGGACACAGCGCTTGAGGATCAGCTCGCTGGACTGCACGCACCGGGAGCTCAGCGCTGCGTTCCCAGGACACGCCGCGGTGGGGAGCCTGGTGACAGTATTGGAGGACTGTGTCTCCTCCACCGTGACCACATCGATTTCCTCTTCATCTTCCTCCTCAGTACCTGAGTTGCTCAGGATGTCCCTTCTGGAGGTGCTGAAGGCCTGGTGGCCCCTACGGATGATTGTAGTGCGGGCAGTGCCCGCACTGGCGGGGATGGCCGGTACCGGCACCCTCTTGCGCTTATTCGCCGGGAAGAAGACCACAGCAGGGTTCACACACTCCGAGTCCAGGTGGGCGAGCTCCGTGAGCCAGGCGGCTTTCCCACGCCCCACACTTGCTGTTCCGCTGCGCGCGTGGCCCGCGGAGCTGGCGGCGGCTGCCGCTCCAGGGGCGGAGGTGCTGGGGCCGGCCGCCAGGGACCCACAGCCATCCGGCAGCTTCTCGCTTACCGCACTCTCCAGCTTCTCCCGGGAGGAGAAGCCACTCCACATGCAGTCCTGAAGAATGATCGGGTTGCTGGTGAGGCCGCCGAGTCCTCCCAGGCCAAAAACATCCTCCTCGGCCGGGTTACCCCATAGGTCGGCCTCAGGCAGCAGCATCTCGGTGGCCCAGTTCCCTGGCTCCAGGCTGTGCTCCGCCAAGGCACGGCTGGGTGACAACCGAGGCGTAGGCAACAGGTCAAACTTCTTCCAGATGTCCTCCCCCGGAGGCGTCGAGTTGGGACCGCCAAAGTAAACGTCATCTTCTTCCGGATAGAAGCAGGGCTTCAGCGAGTCAAACTCCAGGTCTGAGTTCTTGCAGATCATCCCGGGCATGGTGGATGTAGTGCAGCTGAGCATCCGTTAGTCTCCGGCTGGTGACTAAACACTTCTTACTTCTCAGCTCTTTTTAAATGTAGGGGTGCTTCCGTCCCCTGGGGGTCACACAGGGTGTAGGACTCAACCAACCTGCAACACTCCCCAGGACTACCGGAGGATCCAATCCGAGGCTTTTCTGTGCTGGATCTCCGGTGGGCTTTAGGGACAGACGGGTCCTCCTGGTGGCTGCAGTTTGATTGCCCTAGTGCCTAACTAGGGCTGTCCTGGCTCCAACCCAGTTCTAAGGAGCATCTTCCCGGGAGCATCGTGTCCTGGTCCTGTGCCTTCCTCCCCCACCCTCCTTTGAATCCACCCACCAGGTCCAGACAGATGATTATCACTTCATGTGAAACTTTCAAGGACAGAGGGCACTGATGATGCCTTTCCAATCCCCAAAGAAAACAACTTTTCATTGAGATTAGTATACACAGCAAGATTTCCCTCCATAATAAAAGGAGATGATCAGGAAAACATAAATTGTGGGAATGCAGGACCACCAGATGAGCATTAAGGAGGTGCTTATGGAAACCTCCACTCAGAAGAGGAAGAAACATAGGTACAAACATGACTGCTCCTGAAGGAAAATATCCCATTATAAGAGTACACATGCAAATGAGAAAAGGAAAGGAATCAAACATTACCAGTAGTACAGAACATAAAACGTGTAAAATGAGAGGAAGAAATGAACTCAGAATATTTGAAACAAGAAGAATTAAATTATAGTTATTACCCACTTATTACAATGAGTATAATAATCCTAATTCTCCAATTAAAAGACACAGAGAATCTACTTGGAATAATACACATTCCAGAAGCATGTTGTTTACAAGAAAATAATCTCTCTGCAAAGAAACAGACTGAGTGAAAATATGGAAAATGATAATCCAAGCAAATATAATCAAGCAGGAGTAGTCATAATCATAACTATCAAAATAGACTTTAAGACACAAAAAAGTCACTCTATGCTGAGCAAGAGTAGAATTCATAAAGAAGATATAAGTAAGGATTAGAAAGTAATAGGATGCTTGCCTGGCATGTGCAGGGATCTGAATTTGATCTCAGCACCATAAAAAGAAGCTAGACTATAAATGTATGTGCTCCCAATGCTGATATCCCTAATTTTATAAAACCACAACTAGTCATAAGGCCTCATTAAATAATAGTAGGTTACTTCAATATCCTGATTCAAATATATTCATTGAAAACAACAGATAGATCTTAAAAAAATCAAACATTAGCTAAGAAAGGTCAGAATAATACTATATGTAGTAAAATGACCTAAAGAGACATCCACATACTATTCAATTCAATAGCTGCAGAATACACTTTTGATTATCAGCATATTATTCTAACAAGCACCATATATTAAGCCTCAGAGAAATTATTATTGAATTAAAATATAATAATTCATTACATCATATATAACATCAATGGAATTAAAATAAATCAATAGCAAAAGAGACTGAATACTCTCTTCATAACATAGTAGTAGTTCACGATTGGTGAGTTATTGAAGAAATCAAAGAAGAAATGATAAAATTCTTCTAATCAAATGAAAAGTCTATATTAGTAATATAGAGATATTTTAAATAAATACTTGAAAGGTATCCCAAGAACTTATAAAGACAAGGCCCAAACCAAATTCCAAATCAGTATAAGAGAAATAATAAATAGTACAGCCAAAATAAATGAAATAGAAACAAAAAGAACAGTAAAAAGATTGATTTTTAAAAGATGGTTATTAGAAAAAGATAAAGAGAACCATTTTATTAAATTTATTAGAAGAAAGGGAGAAAAAGAACAAATAAGTGAAACTAGTTTTAAAAACTAATAACAGATATCATGGAAATTCTGAGGATCATTAGGGACTATTTTGTTGAATTACATGTTAAAACATTGGGAAAGTACAAGTGGATACACATGCTATAAAAATTGAACCCAAAGCATAACTAATCAATCAGTACCAAGTAGTGATACTGAAGCTGTAGTAAGAAGTTTTTCCACACAGAAAAAAGCAAGACTAGATGGATTCCCTGCTGCTCTTTAGAAAAGGAATGATACCAATGTTCCTCGAAATGAATCTATAAAGTAGGAAGAGAAGTATCACACCAAAGGTCATCCTATGAAGCCAATGTCTGTATTACTAAAACTTGGAAAAAGTGCAACCCAAAAGTAACTTGTTCCAGTACCTCTTAGAAACATAAATACATCATTTCTCAACAAAACACTTTTAAATAGAATTTCAAAGTACATTAAAAATGTCATTCACGTTGATAAAATAGGTTTCAGTTCAAGAATGTGTGAATGGTTCAATATAAGTATAGCAGGAAATGTAATGCAGCTCACAAATAGAATCAAATGTAAAAAATACATGATCATATCAATAGGCATATGAAAATCCTTTTGTTTAATTAAATATCCCTTCACAAAAAAAGCCACAAATAAAGTATATATAACAGGGTTGTATCTCTACATAACAAGGTCATTATAAAACAAATCCATATGCCAGCATACATACTGAACAGGGTAAAACTGAGATGTTGAAATTCACACAGAAGCAAAAAGACTCCACATAGACAAAACAATGTAATGAAACTAAAGAGACGGCCCAGAAAAAAAAATACATTTTTGGCAAACTGATTCTCAGTAACTGTAGCAAAAACATCTCTTGAAGAAAGGACATTCTTTTTTAACACAGTGTGCTGGGAACACAAGTTATCTGCATGTACAGGAGAGAATCAAGGCTCCTGTGCCTCCTCTTGTACAAATTCCGTTCCAAATTAATGTGATTTTAAAAATTAAGATTCAAAATTAAAAGTGCATAAAAACATGAGGGAAATAATCCAAGAGAGATGCATATGTAATGATTTCCTGAATAGAGTGTCAATACCTCATAATACAAGCAAGAGTTGATAAATAGGATTATAACATAGTAAAAATCTCTGCAAAGAAAAGGAATCAACAGAGTTAAGAGATAATTAAAGCTAATTGTCAGCTTCACAGAATCCAGAACCAACTGTAAGATGCACCTCTTTGGGCATGCCTGTGAAGCTTCTATTTTTTTTCTTTCTTTCTTTCTTTTTTAAATTAATTTAATTTTACATATCAGTCACAGATTCCCCTGTACTCCCTCCTCCCGCCCCCACCTTCCCCCATCCACCCCTCATTCCTACCTCCTCCAAGGCAAGGACTCCCCTGGGGATTCAGCTCAGCCTGGTAGACTCAGTTGAGGCAGGTCCAGTCCCCTCCTCCCTTCACCTAGGCTGAGCAAAGTGTCCCAGCATAGGCCCTAGGTTCCAAAAAGCCAGCTCATGCACTAACGACAGGTCCCAGTCCTACTTCCTTGGGGGCCTCCTAAATAGTTCAAGGTAATCGACTGTCTCACTTATCCATTCTTAAAATATAGTCTTTTTAAAATGATTTATTTTGGAGAATTTCATGCATGCATACAATGTATTTCAATTATATTTACTTCGCACTCTTCTCCTCACCTCAAACTCTTCCTAGATCTTCCTCTACATCACTCTCCCTATTTTATGTCCTCATCTTACAATCTCCTATAACTGAAGTTCCAGAGGATCCCAAACCTCCTCTAGGCATGCATGCCCATGGCTTACACACATTGACACACACACGTACATACACATAAATGTGCAGTAAAAATAAATCTTTAAAACAAATCATATTTTTCTCTTGCAAGTAGCAAATTGGAAATGATACTATTTTAAGAGGACACAAAGTTGGGTGGGTACGGAAGAGAGGATGGACCTGTGAGGAGTTAGAGGAGGGGGTGAATATGACCAAACTACACTGCATGAAATTCTTAAAAAACTAACAAAAGTACTTTCATACTGAGAGTAAGAAAATAAGGTTATTTCTGTTTAAATTGAGGCTAGATGAAGAAAGAAGAATGGAAATAATAGAAGAAAGAAATGACATGAAAGATTGATAGAAAGAAAGATAGATAGATAGATAATGCAGAGGGAAATCCATTATACTGTCACTTTTACTTCTAAAGTCCAGGACCTATACCACAAGTTTATGACGTGGCCATTATGTGTAGTGGAAAGGAGCAAGTGATTATATTCATTTTGTAAGACTTTTTGTTAAATTAACACCACAAAACTTATTTCTATGTTTATTACACATTTGCCTTTGATTCTAAGTAATACGAGAACTGATTTATCATACAACTTGGGAGAAATTTTGATAATCTCCACTGAATGGGTTAAAACAGAATGTAAAACTACAAAATACTAGTTTAAGTGTGAATTCTAAGTATGATAAATACAACAATAAATAACTTGCTGTTTTTCTCTAATTTCCCAAGGTGAATTTCAGTACAAAAGCTTTTTTTTTCATAACAGTTTATTTCAAGAAAGGAAGGGGCACTTATAAAAACTATTTATTTTAAGTATAGGGAACAAATAAGTCTTAACATAAAACTCCTAATTTCCACTGAAAGTTACGAATTGAGATCGATTAACTAATGTCAACTGCATATCTAGTGTCTTAAATCTGTATCACATGAATTCTCAAAGAATCTCTTATCTATCATCTTTCTTTTTCTTTCTCTCTTTCATTATTTCCATTCTTCTTTCATCATCTAGTCTCCATTTAAACATTATAAATAGCCTTATCTTTCTTACTATCAGTACAAAAGTATTTTTGTATTCTTTCAGAATTTCATAGTGTCTTTGAGACATCGTGTCTTCTAGTGTCTTAAATCTTAAGTCACATAAAATGCATTCCATTTGCTCTTGTCAGAAAGAGTTAGGCCAATCTAAGGGTGACACACAGCACAACTCTACTTGACATTCATGATAACCATTTAGTATTCAGGGTGGGAAAGGCCAAATACTGCTTAGTAGCAGAAATTCAAAATTAATCAGTTCTAAGGGGATCAGAGCTAATATAATTACTTATTCCACTTTTGGACCTATGTTGTGCAAAAAAAAAAAATGTAGACTTCTAGCATTCACTAAAAGTTTCAAGACAAAACTGGTATGCTGAATTTCTGGAATTCACAGAACATAAAAACATTGCATGCATTGTAATGATGCTTAAACATTAAACAAAAGTATAATGGTTATCAAAACAGTTTTGTGTAACATTCTTAAGCCTTGTAGTGTATTTTGTGAAGCCTTGTCTCTCCTTTTTGGACAGGTCTATATAGCTCAGGCTGATTTTGAATTCACTGCCCTCCTAGTCTACCTCTCAAGTACCGGGATTACAAGTGTGTACCACTGCACCCAGAGAGACCATATCTTTTTAGTACGACTAATCTTACACACCTTCTATCTCTTCTTGATCCAGGGTGTCATGCATCTCAGGCTGGCCTGGAATTTGTTAGGTAGCTGAGGATGACACTGATTTCTGATCTTTCTGTCTGCACTTCAGGTCTTGGGTTACACTTTTTTAAAAGTCTATTTAAGATAAATTTTTTATCATGGACTATAGGATGAGGATTACTAAAAGTGAATGATGCTTACTATTCTTAAGTTTTAGAATCACCTGCAAAAACCTCTATTCTGCTTATGGTCATTTGTAAGATATTGAATAACTCACCTCATTAGATTAGTCTAGTGGTCAAATGTGTCCTCATTTAACTGTTTTAGGTAATTTGTAGCCTTTACAATTTCACCTTTAATGGCAAGTTGTTAAAACTTGTCTAAATCAATTTTCTAGTATCAGACTCTTCAATGAGAAGGAACAAGAGATAAACTATAAAATTTAGCTTCCTCTCTTCCCAGAAAACCCAAAACCTCTCTTAAAGTGCAAAGGCACTCTCCTTTTCTTAGAACACAGGTTAGCCAGCTTTTTGTGTTTGTGTTTAGAATACGGAAGTGAACATTCCAGACTTTGTGGACTATTCAGTCTCTATTGTAAATACTCCATTTTTGCCACTGCAGTGGGAAGCTGCCTTAAACAGTATGTCATTAAAAATGAAGGAGGAGCTCAAAGTTGCCCCATAGGGCAGCTGGCTGAGCCAGCCTTAGAACTAATGTAGTGTTATGAGTCACCTTGAAGAAACTAGTGACTAGTTGGATATTATTCTTTCCATGGAATATGTTCATTGAAATTTTGTACTTAAAATCAGGAAAGGAAGAGAAATAAAGGTGTCCTGATTCCAGCATTCCCCTCACATCACTGAGCTATCTACCTTAGGCCCTGTGGTAGGAAAATCTTCACTAACACACATGTATTTACACATACACTACCGGTGCTATACTGTCCTACTTTCAGATGAGAGCGGGCCATGATCTGCTGCTATACTGGGAAATAAACAAACAACAAATCCTGCATTCATCAATTCAAATGCTGCATGCCTAGTGAGCAGAAACCTCAGACATGGACCCTGAAGTCAATTTTCTTTATCATTATTTAGTTTGTTCTGGTGACATCCAATTTCCTTAGCAATTATAAAAATGTTCCCAAAGTCAACAATTAAACAGGTACTCATTCATGTTAAATAAGTGCCAGTTTCATTTACAAGCCCTTTTGAAAGAGAATACCCACTGTGGTTATAACAGAGAATAAACACTTAATATATTAATTATTTTTGTTATTATTGTGGTAAAAATAGCATGAAATCTACCTTTTAAGCAAATTCCAGAATAAAATGTAGAATTGATAACTACTCGCACAAAATTGTGCCAAAGACCTGCAGAACTTACTCAACCTGTATAACAGAAGGTCTACTGTCTTCAGAAACATTTTCCATTTATCCCTCCCCTCAGACAATAGGAATCGTTTTTCTTCTCTTTGCTCTTATAAGTCAGAATACTTAAAACCATTTCTGTAAATGAAATCATGCAGCAATTTTACCAGGGTGACCGGTTTATGTTGTTTAACAAAATGTCCTCAAAATTTACCTGTTTTCTTACATGAGAAAAAGATCAAGTATAAGAAAAGGCAAATATCCAGGATGCTGGTTAGAGACCACCACCAGTGAGGACAAAATGAGCCCTCTAGGGTACATAATTGAGTCAAATTTGACCAACTGCTTAGAGTAGTTTCAAGGTATTAGTAAAAACTTACAGAAGAGACTTTTTCCCTTTTAAAACAGAAGAAGGCTGTCAAGACGTAGACACGGGGGAGGAGAGATAGCTTAGTGGAAAGAGGCCTGACAACCCGGATTCCATCCCTAGACCCCACAAGTTAGCAGGAGACTTCTATTCTGATTTCTATGTGCGCACACACATGCACATGCAGAAACATACACACATCAAATAAATGTATTTTATTTATAATAAATAAATACATTTTAATAAATAAAATAATTTAATTAAAATTTAAAAGACATAGCTGTAGGCAACAGCTTCATGAATAGTATTCTAATAATTTAAGCAATAACAGCACGAATTAACAAGTGATACTACGTCCAGCAAAAAAATCTGTACAACAAATCTACACAATTAAAGAAAATATTTTTCAACTCTTCATGTACCAAAGAATAAGCTTTTGCCATGATACTCTGTTCCACCACAGCCAACAAAATGACGCAGTTCGCAAAATATAAACTCAAACCTATGAAGACTTTTCCTCCTTTGTAGTTGCTTTTTGAGGTATTAGTCCCAACAATAGTAACAGAAGCCATAGTATACAGCAAAACTGCACAAATTGTTACAGAAAAAAATCATTTGACAAAGTAAAATATCTATTCATCACAGGTAAGATATCTTATGAATATAGATGTAAGTGATGTCCATAATATACTGGTACATCAAATATAACAATTTATTAAAAATAATTACATAACATAGTCATGTACAGTTTATCCAGGTACAAAAGGCTGCTACCAAAGGTTTTGTGTTTTTTTTTTGGGGGGGGGTTGTTTTGTTATTTTCGGACAGGGTTTCTCTGTGCAGCCCTGGCTGTCCTGGAACTGGCTCTGTAGACCAGGCTGGCCTCGAACTCACGGAGATCTGCCTGCCTCTGCCTGCCAAGTGCTGGGATTAAAGGCATGTGCTACAACAGCCCAGCAAAGGATTTAATTAATGAAAGTCATTACATTCCATCATCAAGAAATCATATAATCGTATCAGTAAAGAAGAAACATATTTGACAAAACCCAGCAGACATTAGTGATAGAATCTCACATTAAGCTAACAATAAAAACTTCCTCCCCAACCTGGTAAGCATACCTAAAAGTTCATGTATTAAACACCAAACCTAATGGTAAAAAGTTCACATGAGGATTAGGAGAAAAGCAAGGATGTCTACTCTTACAGTCTTCAACATTATGCTAGCTAATGGAAGAAGATAAGTAAATGAAAAGACTGGAAAGAATAAAACTGTCTTTGTAGATGACATAATCGTGTGTATATGGGAAATCTGAAACACTACCAAAATAAAAAGTGATTACAACAAAGTTAAAAGAGAATACTATAATAAACAAATGTCAAACATATTCTTATATACAAACAATGAAAGATATGATTTTATGTGCATTGGTGTTTTGCCATGGGTGTCGGGTCCCCTGGGACTGGAATTATAGATAGTTGTGAGCTGCCATGTGGGTGCTGGGAATTAAACCCAGGTCCTCTGGAAGAACAGTCAGTTCTCTTAATCTCTCCAGCCCCGAAAGATATGATTTTAAATAGGTTATCATTTCCAAAAATAAATAACGAAAGAATTAATTTGTAAAATATGTAAAAGATCTGAAATGGGAAATTATAATATTTTGTTTAAAGTAACAAGAAGGACTAAATAAATGAAGATGTATTACGTGTTTATAGACATCATTCCTCCAGCTTGATCTACACTTTCATGCAATCCTCAATCAAAAGCACAATGAGTTCTTTCATAGATGTTGGCAAAGTGATTTTGAAAATTACAGGAAATTTCACTAAGACTAACTTTATCTCACCGAGGAAGCCTCCTCCCTGAGGACTAGAAGGTGCTATGCAAGCTGTCAAAGGAGAAAAGCAATCTGTAGTCCTACCCAGCCTTCAAGCCTACACACCACAACAAGGACCAGCATGGCAAGATATCCCAAAAGGCGCAGTAGTGACACTGGCATCGTGGGGGAACCATGCCTGGTGCTGTCACCCTAGCCAACTACCCTTGACTGATAGGACCATGGATCCTAAAGGAGAACCTACTACTGCCATTTTCCTAGGCCAGTGTAATCTGTAAGGGCACTTGAAATACTTATCATTATACACACAGATAACTGTAGCTTTCACACTTCATCAAAGAAGCTTCTTCTTTCAGCAGATGGAGACCATTATAGAAAGCCAGAAGTGACCAAAATGCAGAGAACAAGTGACTGTGGGGGTGAGGTGCCTGTGCTGGCTGGTTTTGTGTGTCAACTTGACACAAGCTAGAGTCATCAGAAGAAGGAGCCTCAGCTTAGGAGATGCTTCCTTGAGATCCAGCTGTAAGGCCTGCCTCTGCCTCCGGAGAGCTGGGATTAAAGGAGTGTGTCACCACACCTGGCACATTTTATTTTTTAACTTTTGGGGATTTTTTGTTATTTTTTAAGGCATAGTCTAACTCCATAGCACATGCCAGCCTTTAGCACAGCATATCCAGCCAGCCTCTCAAGTTCACGGCCACAATCCTGGCTCATTTCTGTCCTTTTCATTTTTTGTTGAGATTCTATAGGTTGTATGTTTGTTCTCTTATGATACAGAGGAAGTTTTCAGTTTGATTTAATTCCATTGTTTGTATTTCTTATGCTTTTGAGGACTCTGTCTAAAAAGTATCTGCTTATTCAAATGTCCTAAAGCATCTCCATTTTATCCTAGGATTTTCGTTCTTTAGCTATATTTAAGTCATTCACTGTTTTGAATTGATTTTTGTAATTGGTGAGAGACAGTAATCTAGTTGCATTCTTCTGACTGCCGGTATCCAGTTTTCCAGCACCACTTATTAAAAATATCCTTTCTCAAGAAGCCAGAAGCCATGGATTTGAGAGCAGGAGCAGGAGTGGGCGTATGGAAGGGTTTGGAGAGAGGAAAGGGAAAAGAGAAAATGATATAATTATATTTTATTTTCAAAACATAAAAAGAAATATTCTCTGTTGTATATCAGTTGTGGGTTCACGTGGGTCCCTGGAAAGAAGTACAGGGAGACCTTATGGATGAAATTTTTGCCTTTTCCAGATGCAGCCCCCCCCCCCCAGACTGGCTCCTCCTAGCTTAGCAAAGGGCTTTTGTATTCTCCAATTTATACCTTTAGCAAGTTAATTTCCATATCCCAAAACCTCTTACCTCATCTCCCCAAAGGGACAATGCCAAATGCAAATACTCACTTAAGGAATATTACAGTTTTCTGGATTGTTCCCCAACCAAGTTTTGCATAGGCTTTGCACCTTTAGAAAACTCTCAGACAAGATTCACATAGAAGGATCCAGAGACAAAAGGCAGCAATCACAAAAGGCAGATTAAAGCTAGGTGCTAACAGTCTGGAATGGAACCAGCTGCAGCTCGGCAGGAATTCCCCCAACACTTCTCTCTCCAATGCATGTTCTTGGGTGTCATTATCAAAAGTCAGTTATTCAGACAAGTGAAGAGTCATCTGTGACATTCAATTCTGCTCCATTGGTCCGGAATTCTGCTTTTACTCAACACCTTTTCAATTATTGCAGTTTCATGACGTATTTTAAGGACAAAAAGTATGAAAACTACAGCTTTATTTTCTTTTATGATTTCTTTGGCTATTCCAGGACTTTTGCAACTCCGCGTGAAATGTAACTTTGCTTTTTCTGGTTCTCTAGAAAAAAGTCTGTCTAAGTAGCTAAAGGTGGACATGATCTCACAACCCTGCTGCTTCAGCTTCTTAAGGGCAGGGGCTGCCGATATATACTACCACAAATGAAAAATACTGTTGGTATTTTCGGAAAGATTTGTGAATTATTTTAGTAGCATAGATACTTTTATTTTATTTATTCATTTTAAATTTAATTTGGGAGAATTTCATACATGTGCATAATATCTTTTGATCTTATTCACCTCCTATTCCTCTCCTCCAACTGCCCACAGACAGACCTCACTTCAAACTTTATGCCTTCTTTCTTTCTTATGTTAATTTCTGAGTCACTGAGACCAATTAGTACCGTATATGGTGTGTAGGGCCATTCTCTGTAGCCAGGAAAACTTACCAGTGACTATCCTACCCAAGAAAACTTGCTCTCCTCCCTCAGCAGCTATCAACTATAAATGGCTCCTTGGCTAGAGCTGGGGCTTCATGAGCCCCTCACCATTCCTGCTGGAATTGTGACTTTCTTGATCTTGAGCACATCTTGTTGGGGTAACTACAGCTGCTGTGATTTCATAAGTGGAGTGTTCATGCTGTGCCTGAAAGATAGCATTTTACAGCATCCCTTACCATCCTCTGGCTCTTGCAGTCTTTCTGGTCCCTTTTTCATGATATTCCCCAAGTCTTGGATGCAGGGGAGTTGATACACATGTTCCATACGGAGCTAAACACTCACATTCCCTTTTTCTCAACACTTAAACCAGTTGAGAGTCTCTGCGTTAACCACTACCCATTGCAAAACAAAGCTCCTTTTAGGAAGGTTGACAGTACAAGTCTATGGGTATACACATAAATATTTCAAAAGCAGTTTAGAAACAGGACCACTTAGGAAAACTGTAACACTGGGTTTCCCCCTAGTCCCTATGGCCTCCCTGTGAGCTTTTGACCATGTTTATAATACTAGTCATGTCTTCCTTCCTGTGGAGTAGATCTCAAATCCAACCGAAGTTGTTGGTTACCCCATTATATTCATACACTACTGCACCAGTGGAAACAACTTGCCTAACAGGTCAGTATTGTAGTATGCAGGGATCAGTGCTGGGTGTGAACATTGGTATTTTTTCTTCTCCAGTGGACTACACAGCACCTTCTGGCATTATGAATGTTAGTCAGCAGGGAGGAAGTTTCAAACTCAGTTCTAGATTGATTTCTCTATGTGCTACTGCCCTAAGGGTGTTGTGTCTTCAGCAATAGGGCCTCACCATCTAGTTGTGGTGGGCAACAAAGAGCATTGACAATAACCTGTGTCGTTTTGTGGGGTTTGGGGCCCTCTCTTACCAATAACTCATAGGGAGGTATCTTATACTAAACATTGACACCTGGTTTTTAAAGAAAAATTCCCATGTCATTAAGAATGACCTTGAACTACTCATCATCCTGCCTCTACCTCCCAAGATGTGATTACAGTTGTACACCACCACACCCAGTATGTGCAGCAAGGAAGGTTGAATTTAGGGCTTGGCAAGCACTCTCTACCAAGTGAGATACATACCTACCAGATCCATCTACATCTCTCATTTATTATTGGGGTGATTTTTGTCCATGATGTCTTCACCACCAATATCGTTTTCCTTTTGTACTTCAATAGCTATTTATCCACTGTATTATTTCTCATGTGCTAAGGAAACAAGATTAGAGAGTACTGTACCCAATTTTAGTATAACAAAAAGGAAAGAAGGTATGGAAGACAGCATGAAGGAAAGAGTTTCCCACATCACCCTTCTTTGAAGTCTAAGCACCATACTTTTTGGAGATTCACTTCTCACTTGTGCAATAGGAAGAGAATTACATCATCTATTATCCTTGAATTCTAGCAGTAGGTCCACCATGATGAAAGCTGGTTTGGGGTTGAGCTCCACTACTATAACCAATGGCCAGTAGCCATGCATTGTCATACTGGAAATGTATTATCTAGGTGACAAAGAAACTAGCCCTGTTACTCCTTAGCCAAAATTGGGAAGCAGGGAAAAAACATAGCACCAGACTTCACATTGGTGCTCAGTGTCAGAACCGATGTGATTACAACCACAATGAGTGGAAAAACAAAGGACTCATATTTGTTCCAGAACACTAAGATATAGCGTCTAGATCTATGCTAACATCAGGCTGATTCCTGTACACTAATTGGGAAGGCTAGAATTTCAATATACTTCACTGTCAGCTTTGAAGTGAGCTTTGGGCAGTTTTCTCTCCTGATGCTGTAAGCTGCTTCCATTGTGAAACTTGAGTGTGACTCAGCTTGCCAGTAGCATTGCTGACGAGATCCCACTGTGGTGAGTAGTATCACCAACTTGGCAGAATTTAGAATCACCTGTTAGATTAGCCTCTGGTCATACTTGAAAGGGATTATTTTGATTACATGAATGATGGGGGAAGACCTATCTTGCCTATGGCTTGGCTTTTTTCCAGCCAGAGGAGAATGGACTATATAAAATAGAGAAAGTGAGTAAAGCACTAGCAAGCACTCATTGTTCTCCATTTCTTGGTTATGGATGCAGTAGGATCCGTTGCTTCAAGTTCTTCCCGCTTTGACTTCCCTGACATGATGGGCATGCTACCTTAAACTGTGAGCAAGAATAAACATTTTTCCTTGAAGTGGCTTTTGTCAGTGCATTTTACTATAAAAACAGGAAAAAAAACAAGACATAATTAGCAACAAGAGTGGGGTCATTGCTGTATTAAATTGGATCGTGTGGTTCTTCAGCCATTAGGAATGGTTTTTGGGAGGAATGTGGAAGATTTGGGGTGTTTGGATTAGAAAAGCTTTTGAATTCTGTCAATACAGCTTAATGGACTATTCTGGTGAGAGACTGGAAGACAAGAACATCAAGAGAAATGTAGCTCTTGGAGGCCCAGTTTAGGTAGTTTCATGGGGAAATGAGGACTCTATTAAAACTTGCCTGGAGGCCATTCATGTGACATTCTAGCATATAATCCACCTGTATTCTGACCATGCCATGAGAATTTCAGTGACATCACATTTATAGATGGTGGACTGATTTTTTTTTTCCCCCAGGGGAATTCTCAAGACAGGAGAGCATTCAAGCTGGTGTTGTGAAAGCAGCTCTAACTATTAAAGATATCAACATCACTGACAGACAAGAAACCTCTTGTGTTATGCTATAACTATAGGAAAGATGTCCTGCAGGCAAAACCCCACCCCTCAGAGGTTCCATTTGGTGAAGACAGAGATTAACTTAAAGGAAAAAGCCTAAGCTGGAGAGTTTCTCCTGCTCCTTAAAAGCAACTGCCCAGGAAAGTTTCTCCATGTCACTCCACAGCTGCTGATGTAGCTGTGGCCCAAGGGGGCAGGCTAGACTTCAAGCTGGCAGCAGAACTTGGCAGGATGACATGAAAACCAGGTCCACATGACACTGATTTTGGAGGCATGAAGGATACACGATTGAGGGGTGTCATAGAACGTTGCTCCACAGTTTGAAAGACTGTCAAGCCAAGCCATGTGTAGCATGGTTGGACTCTGTAGAAAGGTCTTGAGAAGCCACTGTGTGAAACTGTGAGGGTAAAACCTGAGCTGCAGTAGAGACCCAGCATGTTGGAGATACCGGGATAGCCTCACCTGAGGAGAGCAGCAGGAATGGAATGTAGGCAGCCTAGAAGAGTATGTATGTATGTTGAAGGCAGCCAAGGGGGAGGCATGTAGCCAAATAAGCCTTTTGGGGCCCCAGTTGATTTCATCTTGAGTCCCAGCCTCAGGATATATAGATACAGGGTACATTGTTTTCCATGCTGGATTTTGGTCTGACTATTCTTTGATAACTACGATTCTTTTCTTTTGGAATTAGAATATTTACTGTGCACAATATAAGTTAGAAGCATTTAACTTATTTTTCAGTTCATAGTAGTTAGCAAATAAGAAACTTTAGGCTTTTAAATTGTCTGATTGTTAAGCTACAGGGGTTTTTGTTGTTGGGTGGAATGCCTTTTATATTATAACATGGCCATCAGGTTATGGAGACCAAAGATAGAAAGATATGACTTTAAAGTGATGGATTTGGATACCAAGTTGTCAAGGGAAAATTCTGATGGTTCCTGTTAAGTATCTATTTAATGGAAT
The DNA here is from genome assembly GCF_949786415.1 of Peromyscus eremicus. Taxonomy (NCBI): domain Eukaryota; kingdom Metazoa; phylum Chordata; class Mammalia; order Rodentia; family Cricetidae; genus Peromyscus; species Peromyscus eremicus. Next base: position 13,645,027 of record NC_081439.1, on the reverse strand, counting down.
GGAGGATCACCCGGGAGCCAAGGCCTCTGGTCAAGTCTTAGGGGATTATCTTGCTTACTTTACTTAATGTGGGAAGACCCTTTGATTATTTCCCAGATGGCATACAATAAAGAAGGCAAGCTGAGCGTTATAAAATATGTATTACTCTTTGTTTAACTATGGAGACAATGTCACCAGCAGCTTCAAGCTCTTGCTGTCTTTACTTTTCTGCTGTGACGAATTCTCCCTTGAACTGTGAGACAGAATGAACCCTTCCTCTCTTATGTTGCGTTTGTCGGAGGGTTTTGTTATGGCAACAGAAAAGGAAAACAAGACATTTAGTCTCCAGAAACGTGGGAGGAACAGCTGTTTCTGCTCCTCTGAGCCAGATGGATCTCTACAATGGCTCAGGCCCCAGACTGAGACATGTGTACCGTCGGGACGCACACAGTTTAAGCCTGAGTCAGAATAAACTGCAACATGAGCCTTGATATGATCTTGAGACCATGTGCCTCCCAGTGGTTTTGAGATAAAGGTATGATGCAGTTCAGCACCAAATTGGGTAGACAAAAGTTAGCAATTGTAATAGTACTCCAGACTCAAGGGGAAGAGCACAAAGCAGTGCTACTTTAATGGGAAGGTAGGTTGAGGTAATGAGCTCTGACCAAAAAGACAACAAAGAGACCCAGTCTGCCACATTTTCATTCCACCCAGAACTACCTGTATTTGTTAGCAGAAGTCGGGGGTCACAGGTGTACCTCAACAGTAAGCATCCCAAGGCAGTATGAGCATTGACATATCACCAGTGATATGCTTGATATTAATGGGTCGTACACAAAGTCTGGTGGGATTGATGGTCATAGATGTGCCATAGGAATCTAGAGCTGAACTATGTATGCACTGTGATACTGTGAAAGCTGCTCTGAATTCCACAGTTCCTGTCCAAAGGCTGGTGGATGTAGATGAGATATTTGGGACTAGCCAAACCCCAGGACAGGCTTGACTTGATCAAACAACCTTTCTAGGTTCCTCTTCTCCATTTTAAAGATAATTGTGGCTTTAGGACAAAAACAAGGATTAGAACACTCTATAGTGTTGGAAAAATGACAACATACCAATAGCAGAATCACAGAAAATTTGGAGTTGAGAACTAGTTTGGTTGGAACCTCCAGCTCACTCCTGCATGATCCAGAACGCCCCATCCCCCACCTCTCTCCAAACCAGGCAGTCTCAGAGAATCTCCCACAAAGAAAAGGTGCCCAAAAGCCCAGTTCCAAATTCTTGACAACTAACTATTGTAACTTACTCCCCTGTTGCAGCCAGCAGCCCATGTCCCTGCCTAAAGTGCTCAGCTTTTGACCATACTTGGGCACAAACCCAGCTTGTGGTGAACACATCATCACCCCTCAGCTACAACCTGTATAATCTCCCTGCTTTCATTAGTAGGCATGGCTTCTCTGGCCTCCATCTCTGGACTGGGGAACCTATCAGGGAGTTGCTTTGCTCAAATAAACCTGTTGCTGTACTTTTTCAATTCTGCCTGATCTGGCTTACTGTGTCAGTGGAGAAACTTATTATTGGTGAGAGAAAACCTGTTACTGTCCAGCAGTGAAATAGTGAAATTGACTTGGAAAGAAAACAACCTGCCCAGAATTTCCAGCAAGGCAAGCACATAACTGATGAGCTAGTGGAGAGTGGGAAGAATACATAATCATTCAATGCTCAAATGACATTAATGTCAACATGTATCAAGAGTTGAAAGGTCAGGTGTGGTAATGCAGAACTTGGGAGACTAAGGCATTAGAACAAGTTTGAGTTCAGCCGTAGCTGTACAGAAAGACCTATGTCAAACTACAAACTAGCAAAGGCATTTCAAGAAATTTGAACGCATCTTCAAAGCAAAATATTGTGCTAGACTGAGGAACAGAATGGACTCTTCATAAGAGAAGAAATTTAAATGGTTAATACTTAGGTGAAAAGTGTTCAATGTCATTTGCCGGGGGTGAGGGGAGAAAATCAAAGCTGTAATGATATAGCATCTTGTTCTCATTAGAATATCTATTATAAAAATATAACAAATTCTAGTGGCTCTGTGGAGAAAAGGTAACTCACATAAAATGTTTATCTGAGAGCCTGAAGCAGGCATTTAGGAGTTGATCTTGCTGAAAAGCATCCTCTCATCCCTTAGACCCACAAGGTACCTGTTAGGTTTCAAACCTGGGACAAAGAGCTGAGGTGCCTATTTAACATATCAAAGTGGACCTGTCTGTCATGTTCTCCCAGCATCCCTCAGTCCCTACCTGTTACAGGGGATGGCTGGCATACCCCACCCTCTACCCTGAACTCTCCAGTCCAGGGGCTGGGCTGCCCTTCCCCCAGAGGCTCTTCCCTATATAATGCAGACACATAGGTTGCTGCTGTCTTTGTGCCTTTGGGACTCAGGGCTGCTGCACCTGGTTCCCCTCTCTCCCCTCTCCTTCCCCTCCACTGCTTCTCACTTAGGCAGCTCAGTCTGGTCATGGTCACTCTGGACTCTCCCAGATGCCCCTGCCTTTACCTAAGCTCTCCCTTTTATCTACGATAAACAATAAACATCTACAAAACCTTTCTCCTCCACCTTACCTAGGAGCAGCCATGTCCTTTCCTTTCCATTTTATTTCTTTTTTTTCACTGAGTAACTAAATGTAGAATAAAGTCCAGTACCTCTAACCTTTTTGTACCTGTCTCCTTTACTTGGGGTAACCTGTTTTCTTGTGCAAATTGCTATGTTAATGATTTAAACGGTGTTTGTATAACCTGTTTTCCTTCGAGGCTGAAGGCACAGAGGTAAATCATTCTAAACCAAGATGTAGTCATCTTGGATTCCAAAGAGAGAACTTCAGAGGACCCCCACCCCCATGAAGGCAATTATCCAGGAGGGCAAGGCCCTAACCCAGGAATAGAAAAGATCACCCCTGAGAGCCACTTTGTCCTCTCAAGGGATTAGGACTTCTTTTGCAGCAACAGGGCTGAAACAATGATCAAGGAAAGACCACACCCACATCCAGACTGCTTCATTATGCTGCCTTTAAATAAAGCCCATTTCCAGTTCTTCTCTATTGTGGCCACACATCTCTCTGCTTTTAAGCAGTTCTTAGCGCTTTAACTAGAATATTGGAAATAAATGGCCAAGTCTAGCTTGTTGGGACTGCTTTTCTAAAGTCTTAGGTTAAAAGGGCACTTCAAGTCTTGCTATGGTTAGATCAAGTACACAGTAGAAACTAAAAGTCCCATATTCAGGTCAGAGCCTCTAAATCCTCTTTGATATTGGTAACAAATGGTAACTGGATGTTCCCTCTAGGATGACCCTGGCCACAGGGAGAAATTCATGGGGACAAACTTCTTTCTCAGTGCTCAGTTTTCTTTTTGTTTTTAAATTGTTTTTGTTGTTTCCATCAACAGAATATTTGAGATAAACCTGGACTTGGAGTGCCCTCTACTATCTTAATTGGAAAGACACATCAGACTTTGGCGCTCTCTGGTGTTGAAATCTTGGAAGAAATTACAGACAAGCAGTTTTCTTAGAATTTCTTCAAGGAGAGGAATAAAAAAAGCTGCAGTGGAAAGACAGGCATGAGTAACTTGTCCTCCTATATCACGTGGCTGCTGACAGCAACAAGCTCAATGAGCTGTCAGGAGAAGTATAACAATGCTAGTGTGTGTGTGTGTGTGTGTGTGTGTGTGTGTGTGTGTGTGTGTGTGTGTGCCAGAAACTGAAAAGGCGGCAGTTTTCAGTGTGGAAAGCTCTAATACGCAATATTTCAATGAATGTTTTAAGGGAATTCAGTGAGCGTGAAGAACACATGGATGAATATTTCAGTATGCAGAAACTTAAAGAAGGCATGAAAACAAATAAAAATGGCAAGTCTAGAACTTAAAATACATGAAGCAAAACCTAAAATGTAATAGGGGATATCAATAGCAGAAACAGTTAAACAGAAGAAAGAATTAGTAACCCCCTAATAGGTTTTATGAAAATACATGGTCAAAAAAACAGGTAGGCTGCCTGGGAAACTTCTCTACTCTCTGTTCCCCCCCCCCCCCCGACCCAGTCCTCAGGGTCATCCCTAGCTGCAACAGAATACCAGCTTCAACCACCCCCTCCCAATCCACACCTCCTGTGGATTCCAAAGCCCATCCCCCATGTCCTTCCTCCCCTCCTCCGTTGCTGCGTCCCAGCCCCCAACTCAGATGGACATCACATGCTCAACTACATTCTGTGCTAGAAGCTTTAACATTCTCTCTGTTCCCCAGACATAATCCTAAAGATTGTCCCTAGCTGTGCAACACAATACCAGCTGCAGCCTCCCCTCCCTGTTGTCCTTGCCTCCTGTGGATCCCACAGATCACTCCACATTCCTGGCTTCCCTTGCCCCATCCTCCAATACCAGCAAGTATTCCCTGTGAACACACCAACCTAGAAGGTCAGTAAAACAGGCAACACAGAGCCAACACACCGTCTGAAATTCCAGACAGGAAAAAGAAACCAAGCAACAAAGCATCCCCGTCCCCCAACAAAGACAAACACAGAAATCAGCACTTAGACCAATAATCATCCCAATCCCAGATGCCTAGACATTAGCATAAGGATACAATCAATAATAGCCAGGGCAGTTTGTCTCCATCAGAGCTCATCTATCCTACCACAGCAGGCTCTGAATATTCCAACATAGCTGAAACATAAGAAAAAGACCTTAAAACCAACTGTATGAAGATAAAGGTCCTTAAAGAGTAAATGAATACATTCCTTAAAGAAATCCGAGAAAAACATGCAAACAGGTGAAGGAAATGAATAAAAGTGTTCAACATCTGAAAATGGAAACAGAAGCAATAAAGAAAACACAAACTGAAGGAACTCTGGAAATGAAAACTATAGAACCTCAAACAAGAAAACAGATGCAGGCATCACCAACAGAATAAAACAGATGGAAGAGAGAATCTCAGGCATTGAAGATACAATAGAAGAAATAGATACATCTGTCAAAGAATACGTTAAATCTAAAAAATTCCTGACACAAAACATCCCGGAAATCTGGGACACTATGAAAAGACCAAATCTAAGGAAAATAGGAATACAGGAAGGAGAAGAAACCCAGTTCAAAGCCCCAGGAATATTTTCAACAAAATCATAGAAGAAAATTTTCCTAACATGAAGAAGAGATGCCTATAAAGGTAGAAGTAGCTTACAGAACACCAAATAGATTGGACCAGGAAAGAAAGTCCCTTTACTTTACAATAATCAAACCACTAAACATACAGAACAAAGAAAGAATATTAAAAGCCACAAAAGAAACAGACGAAGTAACATATAAAGGCAGACCTACTAGAATTACACCTGACTTCTCATTGGAGAATCTAAAGGCCAAAAGGGCCTGTACAGATGTGCTTCAGGCTCTAAGAGACCACAGATGCCAGCCCAGACTACTATATCCTACAAAAGTTTCAATCACTATAGATGGACAAAACAAGATATTCCATGACAAAGTTAAATTTAAACAATATCTACACAAGGTGTTAGAAGGAAAACTTCATCCCTAGGAAGTAAACTGCACCCATGAAAACACAGGAAATAAATAAGCTCACACCAACAAAACCAAAAGAAGGGCCAAACACACCACCACCACCACCACCACCACCAACAACAACAACAACAGCAAAATAAAAATAATTAACAATCATTGGTCATTGATATCTCTAAATATCAATGTTCTCAGTTCCCCAGTTAAAAAAATCCACAGACCAGCAGAATGGATACAAAAAAAGAAGGATCCATCCTTCTGCTACATGCCAGAAACACACTTCAACAGTAAAGATACACATTACCTCAGAGTAAAAAGCTGGAAAAAGATATTCCAAGCAAATGGACCTAAGAAGTAAGCTGCTGTAGCCATTTCATTATCCAGCATAACAGACTTCAAACCAAAAGTAATCAAAAGAGATGGAGAAGGACACTACACACTCCTCAAAGAAAAAAATCCACCAAGATAGCACTTCAGTTCTTAACACCCATGCTCCAAACACAAGGGCACCCACTTTTGTGAAAGAAACATTAATACAGCTTAAATCACATATTGACCCTCACACACTGATAGTGGGAGACTTCAATACCCAACTCTCACCAGTAGACACGTCATCCAGATAAAAACTAAACAGAGAAATACTGGAACTAACAGATGTTATAAATCAAACCAAACTAACATATTTACAGAACAGTCCACTCAAACACAAAAGAATATACCTTTTTCTCAGCACCTAATGGAGCTTTCTCTAAAAATGGCCACATACGCCGTCACAAAACAAGTCTCAACAGATACGAGAAAATTGAAATAACATCCCGCATCCTATCAGACCACCACAGATTAAAGCTGGATATCACAATAACAGAAACAACAGAAAGCTTACAAACTCATGCAAACTGAACAATAACACTAATGAATGAATAAGCGGTCAAGACAGAAATAAATAAATAAATAAATTAAAGACTTCTGAGAATTGAATGAACATGAATGCACAACATGCCCAAACTTATGGGACACAATGAAAGTGGTGCTAAGAGGAAAGTTCATAACACTAAGTGCCTATATAAAAAAACTGGTGGAGAGATCTCATGCTAGTAACTTAATAGCACATCTGAAAGCTCTAGAAGAAAAAGAAGCAAGCACACCCAGGAAGAATAGAAGGCAAGAAACTATCAAACTCAGTGCTGAAATCAATAAAATACAAGCAAAGAGAGTAATACAAAGAATCAATGAAACAAACAGTTGATTCTTTGAGAAAATCAACAAGTAAACAAATCTTTAACAAAATTAACTAAAAAGCAGAGAGAGAAGATCCAAATTAATAAAATCAGAAATGAAAAGGGGGGCATAACAACAGACACTGAGGAAATCATAAGGACATATTTTAAAAACCTGTGCTCCACCAAATTGGAAAATCTATAAGAGATAGATAATTTTCTTGATAGGTATCCCATATCAAAGTTAAATCAAGGGCTGGAGAGATGGCTCAGAGGTTAAGAACACTGGCTGCTCTTCCAGAGGCCCTGAGTTCAATTTCCAGCACCCACATGGTGGCTCACTACCATCTGTAATGAGATCTGGCTCCCTCTTCTGGCCTGCAGGGATACATGAAAAACAGAACACTGTATACATAATAAATAAATAAATCTTAAAAAAAAAAGTTAAATAGATCAGATAAATAATTTAAACCAATCTATAATCCCTATTGAAATAGAAGCAGTCATTAGATATCCAAACTACATAAAGACTCAGCAAAGAATGAGAATTATAGACCAATTTTCCTCATGAACATAGATGCAAAAATACTCTAGAAAATATTTGCAAACTGAATCCAAGAATACATTGAAAAGATCATCCACCATGATGAAACATACTTCATCCCAGAGATGCAGGGATGGTCCAACATATGAAAATCAGTAAATGTAATCCATCTTATGAATAAACTAAGAGAAAAACAACAACAAAAACATGATCATCGAAATATGTGCCAAAAAAGTCTTTAGCAAAAATCTATCCCCCCTTCATGATAAAAGTCTTGACGATATTAGGGATACAAGGGATATACCTAAACATAATAAAGACAATTTACTGCAAGCCAATAGCCAATATCAAATTAATTGGAGATAATTTCAAAGAAATACCATGAAAATCAGGAACAAGACAAGAGTGTCCATTCTCTCCATATCTATGCAATATAGTACTTGATGTTTTAGAGCAATAAGACAACAAAAGGTATCAAGCGGGTACAAATTGGAAAGGAAGAAGTCAAAATATCTTTATTTGCAGATGATGTGATACTATACATAAATGACCTTAAAAATTCCACTAGGGAACTCCTACAGCTGATAAACACTTTCAGAAAAGTGGTTGGATACAAGATTAACTCAAAAAAACCAATAGCCCTCCTATATACAAGTGAAAAACAGACTGAGAAAGAAATCAAGAGCACCCTTCACAATATCCTCAAATTATATAAAATGTCTTGGAGTACCTCTACTCAAGCAAGTGAAAGAATTGTATGATAAAAACTTCAAGTCTTTGAAGAAAGAAATTAAAGAAGAGATCAGAAAATGGAAGATCTCCCATGCTCATGGGTCAATTGGATTAATATAGTAAAAATGGCCATCTTTCCAAAAGCAGATTCAATACAATCCCCATCAAAATTTCAACACAATTCTTTATGACCATGTAATGTCAGTTCTCAACTTCAAATGGAAAAAAAAGCCCAGGATAGCTAAAACAATCCTGTACAATAAAAGAACTGCTGGAGGTATCATCATCCCTAATTTCAAGTTGTACTACAGAGCTCTAGGAACAACAATGACAAAAAACACATGGTATTGTCATAAAAACCAGACATGTTGGTCAATGGAATTGAATCAAAGGCCCAGACAGAAATCCACATACTTATGGACACCGGATTATTGATAAAGAAGCCAGAAAAACACAATGGAAAAAAGAAAGAATCTTCAAAAATGGTGCTGGCCTAACTGGATGTCTGTATGTAGAAGAATACAAATAGTTCCATACTTATCACCTTGCACAGAACTCAAGTCCAAGTGGACCAAAGACCTCAACAAAAAACTAGATACACTGAGCCTGATAGAAGAGAAAGTGGGGAATAGCCTTGAACTCATTGACACAGGAGACAGCTTCTGTAAGGCAAAGAACACTGTCAATAGGAGAAAACGGCAGCCTACAGAATGCGAAAAGATTTTACCAACTCCATACCTGATGGAGGAGAATTATCTGTAGTATATCTTCACCAACCCCACATCTGAGAGAGGGCTGATTTCCAAAATATATAAAGGATTCAAGAATCTCAAAATCAAAAAAAGAAATAGTCCAATTAAAAGTAGGGTATGATCTAAACAGGGAATTCTCAACAGAGGAATCTCAAATGGGTGAGAAACACTTAAAGAAATGTACAATATCCTTAGTCATCAGGGAAATGCAAATCAAATGACTCTGAGATACCGTCTTATACCTGTCAGAATGGCTAAGACCAATAACACAAGTGACAAGTCATGCTGACAAAGATGTGGAGAAAGAGAAACAAGCCTCCATTGCTGGTGAGAGTGCAAGCTGGTATAGCCACTATGGAAATCATTATTTCAGAAAATTAATAATTTATGTCAAGACCCAGCTACACCACTCTTAGGCATACACCCAAAGGATGCTCTATCCTACCACATGGACACTTGCTCAACCATGTTCATTGTGGCTTTATTCATAATAGTCAGAAACTGGAAACAACCTAGATGTTTCTCAACAGATGAATGGATAAAGAAAATGTGGTACATTTACACAATGGAGTATTACTCAGCTGTTAAAAACACGACATCATGAAATTTGTAGGCAAATGGATGGAACTAGAAAAATTCATCCTGAGTGAGGTAACCCAGACCCAGAAAGACACACATGGTATATACTCACTTGTAACTGAATATTAAGTGTTAAGCACGTGATAAGCTACAATCCACAGATCCAGAGAGATTAGGTAAAGAGGAGGGCTCTAGAGGTGGCATGGACCTCCTGGGGAAGGGGAAATATAATGGATTTTCAGGTGACCTGGGGGCAAATAGGGAAGGAAGTGGGAGGTATCAGGTGAGGGATGGAAGAAGAGAGTAGAGAGAGAGAGGGACTGCTGGAATTGGGGGACATTTCGTGGGTGGTGTGAAAACTAATGCAGTGGAAAATTGCTGGAATCACTGAAGGTGACTCTTGTGAGGACCCCTAGTAATGGAGGATATGGAGCCTGAATTGTCCATCTTTTCTAGCCAGGCAAGGCTTCCAGGGGTGGCCATGGTTGCATTCGTTTGAGTTGTTGGCCGAGGGCGTCCAGTGGAGATCCCCAAACAACCCAGGCTGATGCTAGAAAAAGGGGTCACTCTCAGAAAGCTGACAATGGGGCCCTATTGAGAAGGACAACATCCACAGGGCTTGGTGAACATGGTGAGGATGAGCTGGTGCCTGTAGAGAGCCTTAACACCTATGTTTCTTGTCTCTTGGCACAGGAAGGTACTCTGCAGGCTACAGAAAGAGAAACCCAGATATCAACCCAGCCAATGATATTCTGCTGTACTCATAGATCAGTGCCTTGTCCAATCATCACCAGAGAGGCTTCCTCAGGCAGCAGATAGGAGCGGGTGCAGAGACCCACAGCCAGAAATTATGAGTAGAAAGAGTCTAAATTGGACACCTCCATTGGGTCCCTCTCCTCAAAGCTCAAGGAACCCCGTGGAAGATAGGGAGGAAAGGCTATAGGAGTCAGAGGGTATGGAGAACACCAGAAGAACATGGTCCACTGAATCAACTAAGCAGGGCTCATAGGGTCTCAAAGAGACAGAATCAGCAGGCATGGGGCCTGCTCGACTCTGCACCAGGTCCTCTGTGTATATGTTGTGGCTGTTAGCTTGATGTTTCGGTGGGACTCTTAGCAGTGGGAGTGGGTGTGTCCCTGACTCTTTTCCCACTCTTGGGACTCTTTTCCTCCGATTGGGTTGCCTTGTCCAGCCTACTATGAGGGCTTTTTCTTGTCGTAATGTATCTTTTTTTTTTTTTTTTTTTTTTTTTTTTTTGTGTGTGTGTGTGTGTGTTTGGTTGTTATGTCTTCGAGGCCTGTTCCTTTCTGAAGGAAAATGAAAGAGGAGTGGATATGGGGAAGAGAGGAGGTTGGGGGTGGGAGAATTGAGAGGAGTGGAGGGAGGGGAAACGTGGTTGGGATGCATTGTATGAGAGAAGAATCAATTTTCAATAAAAATAAACGAAAGAAAATACATAGTCAAAAGTGGAAACCGGATGAATAGAAAGGAAGATAGCTTAAGAGAACTTTGTGGATAATGTGGAAAAAAACAAATGGATGATGTCTTGATGTCCCAGAACCACTTGAAACGAGCAATGATTTAGAAACTAGCTACTGAGAGAAATAATTGCAGCAACCTTCCCAAAGCAAGAGTAAGATACAAATCAGAAGTGGGAAGTTCAAAGGTAACCAGTCACATTTAGCACCACCAAGTCTCCTCTAGCACATCTTAAACTGAGTGAAAGAAGGAGTTTCAAGGCTGCAAGGAAATAAAGCGAATAATACACGGGGGTGTTTTGGTGCTTCTGAGAGATGATTCCTTAGGAGAACCCAAATAAGTAAATAAGCGATAGGAAGGAACCCCACTCCCTGCAAGCACCCACATGACTTTTCTGTGCCCCATGCACCACCCCACTCTGTACTCAGAATCCCCACATCTTCCTTCAGAATCTAATCTGGTTCCCCCATCTTGTGCTCCAGCCTTGTCTGATCCCTCCACCTGCACTGGAGGGCTCCTGCAGGCACCTGCCCTATCTGCTACTCCCCACAGGGCCCTTCTACAGAGCACCTACCACCCCACTCCATATACACACTCCCCATTGTCATCCTCTAGGCTAGCCAGGTAAGTGTTTTCCAAAACCCTGCGGACAACCTGTTCCTTGGCCTATGCTGGACAGCTCCAACTTGCAGCAGACAACTTCTAGGCTTCCTCCAGGTTCCCACAGCCAATGCTCCTCCTGCATGTTCTGACCCAAACCACTTACAACAAAGGCAACCTCTAGGCTTTCACCAGGACTCACCCTACCTGCCACCAGCCACAGGCACCTTCTGCACTGCCTCTACCATATACCCAGACTTGGGACCCAGACTCCTCCAGCCTCCTCCAGTGTCTAGACCAACCCCTTCTGTGTGACCTCTGTGAACCCACTCAGTACACAGACTCCTCATGATCTCCCCCTGGGCCCAGCAGGGAACCCTAAGCTTTGCTCTAGACAAGTCTGACAACCCATGCTTATGCTGCAAACAAGTTCTAGGCTTCAAGTAGGACCCTTCTTTCTTTCTTTCTTTCTTTCTTTCTTTCTTTCTTTCTTTCTTTTTTTGAGCTTTTAAAATTTATTTGTGCATGCTCATCATAAATTAGGCTAATGTTAAAACAAGCAACTCTTTGAGAAGGGTTTAGCAGGATTTTTGATGTCTATGCAGATAAATGTAATTTACTGTATCCTCCCCAAAATGAAAACAGAAATAAAACAAACAAACAACAACAAAAAAAAAACCCAAAAGCCAAAGAAACAAAACCAGTGGCTTAGGGCATGCCATAAAACCAGATTTTCATATTTTTCTTCAAAGCATGTGTATAAAGGCAATGTAGTAGTGGTGTCAAATCATCTGTTTCATACACAAAGCCTGCCTGATGCTTCCTCCCCACACTGCCTTCTACCCCATGATTTATTGCCGTCTCCTAGGAGAGCTTACCATCCTATCTTGGACCTGCCACACTCATGGCTCTTGGCAGGAAGGCAACAGGACAAGTTTTTCACTGACCAGGCACAAAAGGAACTCACCAATGTGTATGACTTAAGGTGTTTCCAAAAGTCTTATTTTTACTTCTAAAAACATCTATTCAACATTTTAAAAGCTACATTTTACAAGAACTGGGGCAAATATTTTTTACTAAATACATTTTAGGGGGGCTTACAGATTACTTTTTAATTTCCCAGAAGATAGTTTTATAATTATTTTATTGATGTTTTGCTTCTGACTGAAGTCTGGTCTGTAGTATATAAAAGTGAATAAATACAAAATCTCTTTTATTTTGCTTATTTAAAAATCACTCTAAACCGGGTGGTGGTGGCGGCGCACGCCTTTAATCCCAGCACTCGGGAGGCAGAGCCAGGTGGATCTCTGTGAGTTCGACGCCAGCCTGGGCTACCAAGTGAGTTCCAGGAGAGGCACAAAGCTACACAGAGAAACCCTGTCTCGAAAAACAAAAAAAAAAAAAAAAAAAAAAAAAAAAAAAAAAAAAAAAAAAAATCACTCTAGGATTTTTCTGGTACACTTAATTCATTCAAAGCTGAATATAATCTCTAAATTATTTTGGCATTATACAATTATTTGTTATAAGATGCAGACACAAAGCAGTATGTATGAATGAACTTAAAAAAATACCTCATAAAATAATGGCCACCATTCTACGGGCCACCAGTCATGTTTAAAAGGCCACTGTAGACAGGGAGGCTGAGCGTCAATCCTCTGCCTCAGCCCCAAGCCAAAGGAGCATGGTTTGCCAGACACAAAGCATCTCACACTTTAAGGTGAGATCAATGTGAAATGTTGGTGTTCAAATAAGCTTCACGAAATGAGGAAATTCTCATCAAAGGGGGATTTTTGCAGCTTGGCTGGATGCCACAGAAGTCACAAAGCCAGTAGGACCCTTCTTAACTAGATTACAGGAAGGTCCCACTTCCTTTATCTTTTCCCTGTCTGACCAATCTTGCCTGCCTGTCAGCCAGCTGTAGGCTGCAAATAGGACATACACACCACATCTGCAACCACCCACAAGTCCCTTCTGTGCTACTTCCACAACCCCTCTGGTACATATTCTTCCTATATCGTCCTTCAGCTTATAGCCTGATCCTTTTGTCATGGTTTCTCAGACTCCTCAGATGCTCCACAAGCGTGTTGCATAGCTCCCATATTCCATGCCGCAGCCTAGTCTGAACAGTTAGCCTGTACAGAAGAAAACGTCAAGGCTTACCCAAGGATCCCCCGACCTCCAACCAACCACAAGTCCCTTCTGCATTGCCTCCACCACCCCACTATTTTCATAGACACCCCACTTCCTCTTCCAGGATCAAGCAGGTGACTTCCCTTGAACTGCCCATTAACCCCTTTTCTGCAATCTTCCAGAATCAGCCCAAGTCCCACAATAGGGACACTGGCCTAGTCTGGAGCCCTGCACCTGCCCAGCAGCCATCATCAAGGCACTCCAGGGTCCCACATCTTTACCTAGTCTGCCCAGCCCTGCTAGGGTCAGAGAAAAGTTCTAGACCTCAGCCAGGACCTGTCCTGCCTGCAACCACCCACAGGACCCTTCTGGACCACCTGCACCACCCCTACTGAATTCCAAGACCCTGACATAATGCGCCAGGTTCTAGCAGGTGTCTCACATTACATGCATCTGCATAGTCTGACCACCCGTGAACATACCACAAGCAAACTCTAGGTTTCTACCAGGACCTGCCCTACCTGCAACTCTCCACAAGTCCCTTCTGCACGGCTACCATAACCTCAGTAGGTACTCAGACTTTCCATATCCTCCTATGGTCGAGTCCAGTGAGTCCCCTAGATCTCCCCATCCATCCCTTTTCTTCAGCCCACCAGATCTAACGTGGGACCCACAACCAGTGCCCTGGCCTAGTTTGGCCACCCCAGCCTGCACAGCAGCCAATATCTAGGTTTTGCAGGGTCGCAAATCTTTGCAATCTCCTATTCTGAAGAGCCTAGCCTGTGCCGCAGACAAACTCTAGGTTCCAGCCAGTACCCACCCTACCTGAATCCAGCACCCACACTAGGTAACCAGACTTCTTCACCTGCCATCCTCTAGGGAGTCTCAAGTCTACTGAGTTCCTTTGACCTCCCCATCCACTCCTTTTCTGCAACCTGCCAGGTCTAGCCCTTGTCCCATATCCTTTGTGTGGCCCACTATGACCGGCCGAAAGCTCTAGGCTTTGACCAAGATACTCCCTACCTGCCACCATACAGTGGCACCTTCTGTGCGTGCTGCCACCACCATGCCACTTAGTACTCAGACTCCCCATGTTCCTCCAGGGTTTAGTATGGACCCATATTCTGTGCCCTGGCCTAGTCTGACCAGTCTTGCCATAGAGCAGCAAATGAGCTCTATGCTTCAGGTAGGACCCATCCTAACTGCAGCCACCTACAGATCCTTCCCACGAAGCCCTCAGCTACTCATTATATACACTTTATAAGTCTTCATCCAGGATCTTTCCTGGTGAGTACCCCTGACTTACTAATCCAAGCCTTTTCAGCAACCAGCCAGATCTAGCCTGGGTCTCACAATCAGGGCCTCGGCGTAGTCTGGCCAGACTCACCTGCACAGAAGCCAACACTTACACTTCTGCAGGGTCCCACACCTTTTGCACTAGCCTAGTGGGACTACTAAGGCTGTGCTGTGGAAAAGCTCTGGGCGTTAGCCAGGACTGCCCTACCTCCTGCCACCCATAGGTCCCTTCTTCACATCCTCTCCCACTGCACTTGGTACCCAGACTTACCATGTCCTCCTGCAAGGTCTAGCCTTGTCAGTACCTCCCTCCTCCCTATCTAAGCCTTTTCCCAAACCCACGAGATGTAGCCCGGGCCCCAAATCCATTGTCATGGCCCACTGATGCCGGCCATGCTTGCACAGCAGCCGACTTCACGTCTCCCCAAGTACCCACACTTTGCCTCCGCCTGTTTACCAACATCAAGTTTAGCCCTGCAAAACTGTAAGCTTCTACCAGGATTCATTCTAACCTGCAGTGACCCCACAGAAACATCCTAGGTAGCCTTTACCATGCCACTACATAATGAGAACGGCCACAGCCTCTTCCAGGGTCTAACCTGATCCCTCTGTTTGGCACCCACCAGTCCACAAGAATCCAAACTCACCATATCCTCCTCAAAGATCTAGCCTGGTGAGTTCCCTTGACCTCTCCATCCACCTCTTTTCTGCAAACCTCCAGTTCTAGCCCAGATCCCAAAAGCAGTGCACTGGCCGAGTCTAGGGACTCCAGGCCTGCCAGCAGCCAACATCAAGACTTCTGCAGGGTCCCACATCCTTTGCACTAGCCTTGTCTGACCATCAAGGCTTTGTTGCAGACAAACTGTAGGCTTTAAAATCTTAAAAACTTGGATGAATTTATTTAATAGGAACCAAACTAAGAAAAAAGTCAGTTGTAGTGATTTGAATAAGAATTCCTTCACAGGCTCTCAAATGTGAGTATTTGGTTCACAGTTGGTGACCCATTTAGGGAGGTTTAGGAAGTGAGGCCTAGCTGGAAGAAGTATGTTACTGAGGGAGGGGTTTTTGGAGCTAAAATACTCCAGCTGCTTCTATTTCCTGTCTGCTTCATTGTGCTTGTGGTTCAAGATATGAGCTCTCAGCTTCCTGCTGTTACTGTCTTACCTACTGCCTGCTAACATGCCTCCCAGCCATGATGGACTCTTAACATCTGGAACCATAAGCCCAAATAAACCTTTTCTTCTATTAATTGTCTTGGTAATGGTGTTTTTTCACAACCATAGAAAAGGAACTAATATAGCAATATACAACATGCCTGTACCCAGTAAGAGGTACCTTCATACATTGCTGGTAGGAGTGAAAATTTGTACAGCCACCATAGTAATCAGTGTGGTGGTTGCTCAGGAAGATGGGAATCGATCTACCTTAAGATCTAGTTATATCACTCTTGGGAATAAACCCGCATGATGTTTCTTTCATCCTACCACAGAGACACTTGCTAAATCACATACATTGCGGCTCTCTTCATAACATCCAGACCTTAGAAACAACCTAGATGTCCCTCAACAGAAGAATGGATGAAGAAATTGTGGTACATTTGCACAAAGCTGTATATTACTCAAACACTGGGGAAAATGACATCATGAAATTTGCAGGCTAGAAATGGATTGAACTAGAAAAAAATAATCCTGAGTGAGGTATCGCAGACCCAGAAAGACAAATATGCTATGTATTTGCTTCTCTGTGGATATTAGCTGTGAAGACAATGATAACCAAGCTACAATTAATAGAACCACAGAGGGTGGGTATAGAGTAAGGGACGAGAGGGAACAGATAGATCTCAGTAGGGAAAGGAATTAGAATAGATATTTATGGATCGATGGAGGGTTCTGGAATGGGAGTAGCAAGTTGTGAGGGGGAGATAAGAAGGGGCTATGAGAGTGAATATGGAGAGACAGCTAAAATTAAGGGGCATTTGAGGGGTAGTATAGAAACCTAATACAGTAGAAATATATATACATATATAAATATATATGAAGGTGATCTAAATGAAATCTCCAAACAGTGGGGGAGACAGAGTCCATACTGCCCACCTCTTGTCACCAAATGAAGCTTTCGGTCCCAGGTTTGGTTTGCATCTGAGTTACATCTAATTGGCCAAAAGGGACAAAGGGAACCCCTAAACAACCCAGGCTGTTGCCAAGACTATAGGATGCTCTCTACAAACTGACAGCAAGGCCCATTGCTGAAGACAACACCTACACAACTCATTGAACATGGAGATGTCAAGCTGGTCCCTACATAGAGCCGTCACCCTTATTTTCCAGCATCTGTGGTACAGGAATGTACTCTGCATGATATCAAAAGAGAAATTAAACTGCAAGCCAGCCACAAACCCTCTACCTACAATGATGTACTACCTGCAAGATATGCTAGTGTAATGGTGGCACAAAGCTTGTGGGAGTACCCAGCCAATGTCCCATTTGACTTAAGGTCCAATACATGAGATGGAACCCATACCCTACACTGCTTGGGTGACCAAGAACATGAGACTATGTAGCCCAGGGACCTAGAGTAAAACTAAATACTGCTGTTCTGAAAAAAAAAAAAAGAGAAAGAAAAAATAGTGATAAAATGACTCTTAGTGATATTCTGCAATACTCATAGATCAACCATCATCAGGAAAGCTTCCTCCTGCAGAAGATGGGATCACATACAGAGACCCACAGCCAGACATTACAAAGAGAATGAGAGACCTTGGAACACTCAGCTCTAAATGGAATATCTCTATCAAATCCTTCCCCTCAGGGAACCCCACAGAAAAGGAGGCAGAAAGAGTGTAAAAGCCAGAGGGGCTCATAGGAACTCACAGAGACTGGAGCAGCATGCACACGCCTGCACTGGTCTGCACCAGGTCCTCTGCATTTAAATTATGGCTTCTGGTTTAGTGTTTTTATGGAATTCTTGGGTGTGCAAACCAGTGGTTCTCTGGCTCTTGTGCCTGCCTTCTCTTGGGCTCTTTTCCTTCTATTTGTCTTGTCTAACGTTCATGTGATAGTTTGTTTTGCCTTATTGTATTTTATTTTGTTATTTTTTAAATGAAATAATCAACTAAAACCTAGCCACTGGGGTAAAGGTTAACAACTGAAATCTCATTTATACCTGATGAGAGAGGGAATATCAGTTTTCTCCAATGGAATGAGACTGGGTATAGCAACCACTCCAGGGCAGGTCTCATGTTCAGGAGTAGTTGACTAAGACACAATGGACTTCATGATTTTGTGTGTGTGCTTTTATTTCATTACAGATGTTGTGTTGCTGCTGTTTTCCTTTTTGGATGTTGTATTTTGTTCTCTAGGTTTTGGGGCTTTTGTTGTGTTGGGTTTTGCTCATTTTTAAAGAAAGACCTTAAAGTTGGGTGGATAGGGAGGAAGAGAGGATCTGGAAGGACTTGAGGGAGAGAAAGAATATGATCAAAATATATTTAATGTAAAATGTTTTAAATAATAAAAATAATAATAAAAAGAAACAATATGCCCACAACCAATGCCATGCTAAACAGAGAAAAATTTGAAGCATTTCCACTAAAATCAGGAACTGAGCAAAAATGTGCATTCTCTCCATTCCTGTTTAGTACAGGGCTTGAAAGTCCCCTTCTGGGGTTCATCACCATTATGAGAGATTGCAGGTTTGGGGTTCAAGGAGAACACTAAGGCACATTGTCCTTTGGAGGTAAGAGATTAAAATTGTTAATGCCATAGACAGACAGATGGGATCATGGAGGAGGTTCTGAGGCAAGATATTCCCCATGGAGCAGAGTGTGGTCCCTTCTTACAGACTTCAGAGGAATGAGGTAGGTTTCAAGCTGTGTGGTTGATGGTTAGTCTATAATACACACGTGTAGCTAGGCTGTCTCTTTTTCCTGGGTGGCAGGCAAAGGAAAGTGGTTTTCCATTTTCAGTAATCAATGCCTGACCTTGAGGATGGAAGAAGGAAGGAAGGGGAGTGCATTTAGCTAATGTGTATCCCTCAAACAGAATATGCTACTAAATAGCCCCAGCTAGCTTGGAGCCTGTTAGTCTGGAGTCTCTCTATACAGCTGCAGGTGGGAGTGGCCTGAATAGCAGCTGATCTGGCTCTAAAATTACAATAACTTCTTTAGAATCTTTGACAATTTCAATGCGTCTACTATCCCCTCTCCCCTTATTTTTGTTGTTATTGTCTTAATGACCCAATGAGTCTAATTAGTGCTGTCCGTATGCACATTGTGGAGCCATGTGGTGCATGGCCAACCCACCAGCGGGCCAAACTCCTAAAGAAAATGGATTCTCCTTCCCCTAACAGTCATCATCTGTCAATAACTCCTCAGTTACTGGTGTCCCTAGCTCACATGCCCCTCCCCAGTCCTTCTGGGACTGTTGATCGGCTTGATCTTGTGCACACAACCACAACTGCTATGAGTTCATCAATGCAATAGTCCTGCCATGGTCACAAGACACTATTTCACCCAGATCCTCCCTAACCTCTGGCTCTGACAATCTTTCTGGCTCTCTTCTATAACGTTCTCAGAGACTTAACAAGAGGGAATGTGATATAATTGTCTCCTTTATGGTTAAATACTCCACAGACACTGCATTTTGATCAGTTGTGAGTCTCCAGATTAACACAGTTCACTACAAAAAGAAGCTTTTTTGATGCAGACTGAGAGCTACACTAATCTATGGATATCAAGATATGTATTTCAAAGGCTGTTTGATATTGTGTTCATTTAACAAAATAATAGTAGTGATTCTCCTGCTGGGGTCTATGATTTCCTTGGCCATGGGTTCTTGGTTAGGTTTACTGTGCCAGGCATGGGTTTCCTCCTGTGCGGAGGGCCTTAAACCTAAGAAGAAAGTGGTCGGCTACCCTCTAACATTCATGACACTAGTGCCCTGTGAGCACATCTTTCCAGGCCCATCATTGTTTTAACTTGAAGGGGTTGCAGCTGGGTAAGGCTGTTCATGACGTTTGTCCCCCTGTAGCTGGCATAGCACCTTCTGGCACTATCAAAGCCAGCCAGCAGGGAGTACTCTTAAGGGTCAGTTACCAGACTGACTTTTCCACGAACTTTGATCCAAGATGTGATGTTCTCCTCAATAGGGTCTTACTATCAAGTTCTGATGGATGATAAAAAGCAACAGTAAGAGCTTGTATGACTTGGTCTGGGAGGGGGATCCCTGGGAATTCCCTAACCTAAACCTCAAGGGGATATGTACCACATCTATGCACTAAGCTTTTTATTTGGCCGTCTGTGGCTTCTGGGAGGAACGTTATTCCCTATGTAGGGTAATTTCATGAAAACTCATCTATCTATCTATCTATCTATCTATCTATCTATCTATCTATCTATCTATCTAATCTTTTATCTAAACTGTCTACCTATCTATCTAATCTCTCTATCTATCTACCTATCCACCTATGAGTTTACTATTTGTACATAAAATATATTGTTATATGTATATACTACAAATATACATAATTTTTAATTCATTTTATGAATATGAGTGTTTTGTCTACAAGTATACCATGGGAGTGCAGTGCCCAAAGAGGCACTGTGACAGATCCTCTGAAACTGGAGTTACAAATGGTCATTGACCACCATGTGGATTCTGAGAATAGTATTGGGTCTGCTGTAAGCACAAGTGCTCTTAACCATGTCTCCAGCCCCTATACACATTGTTTAAGAAAGCTTATAAGACGTTATGTTTGTGTACAGCTATTTCAAACATCCTTAGTGTCTGTCATCCCTCACCTCACCTACTCCTCTGCTCTACCTCCTTGTCAGACTCCCCAGTTAAATTCCCCTCTCTTTATGCCCTTTTCCTGCTTCATACAATCTGTGTTGTGTTATGCCCCTCCCTTAAAAGCCTTATTCTACATGCCCTTCCAAAGACTCCTTTCTAGTTTCCTGGCTTCCACAGGTACTCTAAGTCAAACACACAACCTACAGATTTGACACTACGATCCATATGAGACACAATATGTGGTATTTGTCTTTCTGGTTCTGGATTACCTCATTCAGTATATTTTTCCCAGTTGCAACCATTGATCTTAAATTTTAATAATTTCATTTTCTTGACAGCTGAATAAAATTCCATTGAATATTTGTGCTTTTTTTTTATCTTTTTGTTCATGGAGTTTTGAGTACTTATCTGGAATTTTTTTTTTCAATTTTAGGGATTATAATTTGATTACCACATTTCTCCCTTACCTTCCCTCCATCCAAACCCTCTCATATACCCCTCCCCATTCTCCTTCTAATTCATGGTCTCGTTTTCACTAATTGTTATTGCATGCATATGTATCTGTATATACATATATATATTTCTAAATGTAGCCTGTTTAGTCATATAATGCTACCTCTATGTATGTTTTCAGGGATGGCTGTTTGGCCCTAGACAACCAGTTGGTGTGCTCTTCCCTGGGGAAGGCCACCTCTCCCAGTTCTCCTCAGTTGCCTGTAGTTCTTAGTGTAGAGTTGAGGCCTTATGGGCATTTCCCCATCCAGTTTGGTGTGTCTGTTGGTATTCCTGTTCACCTCACACTTGGCAGTCATATTGGGGAGACTTCATGGGTATAGCTTCTGTTGTTACTGGGAGAAACACTCTCATAGCAAAGTCCCTGATCCTCTGTTTCTTACACTCTTTCTGCTCCCTCTTCTACCATGTTCCCTGAGCCTTAGATACATGAGTGTTTTGTAGATGTATCCCGTGGGACTGGATTCCATGGCCCTGCATTTTGAGTTCGAGTTTTCTGTCTTTTGCAAAGAGAAGGTTCCTTGATGAATGGTGAAGACTACGTTTATCTGTGGGTTTAAGAATAAATGTTTATAATTGTTCTTGGAGATTATGCTGGTTTCATAAATTAGTGGTTGTATATTCACCTCCAGTAACCATAACTCACTGGCATTGTATAGTTAGGTAGGCTTCTAGTACCAGGTATAGTATCTTCTCTGGTTCCGTGGGTCTTAAATCCAATCAGAAGGCTGATGAATACTGCCAAGATATGTGTGCCACTACTGCCCTCTTAGGGTTATAGTGCCATGCTGATTGTAGAGGTGGTTCATAGGCATCATAGCTGGGTATGTCTGTTGGATGCCTACATCTTTTGGGAGGATACAGGCAATCTGATAGGGAAAATGAGAAAGGAACACCCATTTATGGAGGGTGAGGGCAGTAAATACAGGTGAAAGAGGGAGGTGGGTAAAATAACAACAAGAATGTATGAAAATGCCACAAAGAACCATACTGTTAACTGTTTATCCAAAACAATAAAACCTATAATGCATGTAATTCAGTGTATAAATTTTGTAAGTTTTAATGAACTTTTCTCATGTGGGATGATAGAGTCAATGACCAAGAGTCAATGACCACCTAACAAATACTTCAATGCCAGGCTTCAGAAGCCCTCTTTTAGTTGTTGGCCAGGGTTGTCCCAAAACTTATAACCTATTGGTGTTGCCCTTGGCTACCCCCATAGGTGGAAGGTAAGTCCATATTGCTATAGACACCATGCACTTTAGAAACAGGGCTCATGGACTCCTGAACAGGAAGTGGTCTGAATGCCCCTCCCTGAGGGTTACCTTTCATGGTACCATATTTTCATTATTCATTCAGGTTGATGGGCATCTAGGCTGCTGTTATGAATAGAGCAGCAATTAATAAGAATGAGCATGTATCCCTGTATCCTTATATACTTTTTTCCTTTCCTGACTTTTATTTGTTCTTTCAAATTTTTGTATGATGTTTTTTGATTATATTTGCCTGCCTCATCTATCTGCTCCCAAATCCACCCTCACTTTCCTACCCACCCAACTTTAAATCTTCTTTGTCTTGTAACCATTTAGTCCAATTTGTGGTGCTCATATATTCGTGGACATGTGGCCTTCCACTGGAGCATGTTCAACATGCAAGGAGCCACACTCTAAAAGGACTGACTCTCCTCTCCCAGCAGCTCTCAGGTGCCAATCGAATCCAAGCTGAGGGTGGGACTTCATGCCCACTTCCACCTAACTTGCTGGAATTTTTCTGAGTTGATCTTGCTCAGGTCTCGTGCATGCTGTCCCGATTGTTATGAGTTCCTATGTGCAGCTTCACTGGTTTTGTTGTTGTTGCTGTTGTTGTTGTTTGTCTGTTTATTGGTGAGGCCAGGTCCCACTATGTGGCCCTGGCTGGCTGCTGATTTCAGACTCATAGAGAACAAACTGGATCTGCTTCCAGAGTGCTAGGATTAATGCTGTGAGCCACCATCTCAGTTCCTATGTAGATTTTTAAAAACATTCCTTGTAGGTACCTCATTAGCTCTGTTGGTAGAGCAAGAGCTTCAAAAACTACTCCTTGTTCTTTATATGCAGTATGGTATGTGCATATTTCTAATTTGTGTTTCTATTATTCTTGATACTGGTAATTTTTGTGTTAGAATCTGGCTTCCATTAATACCCCAGACATAACATTGTCCGTGTTGCTGCTCTGTTTCTTGTCTGGCTTATCTGTATCAAACTGCTTAGGTTTGAGCTCACACTTCAAACTTTTGTTTCTTCTTCTTGACTGGTTTGCAAACAACAACAAAATCTGTGCTACCTGGACTGTGATATGTTTCGCTTTCAAGATTCAATCTGGGAATCATGTGGTGGCTTATGATGTCACTGTTCAGGTCAAAATATCTTACTATACTTCATGGGTCAGTCTTGTGCTTAGGCAACTGATAGGGCTAAGCTATAGGAACTGGTCAGGTTGGGCAGGGACCCCAGAGCAGGGGTTCTAAAAATACCCTTGCTGGAAGCTAGAGAAGGCAGAAGAGCGCTTCAGTCAGTCCCTGTGCTTTGTTATCTCCTACAGGAGCACTCTGCCTAAAGACTGTATGTGCCTCTGTGACAGAAACTGGAGAAGGCATCTGGACACATGGAGGTTGGGGCCAAGTGGATGGATCAGCTCCTGCCCCTGCTAGAATCTCACCCCCGTTTCTGCCATTGGTTAAAAACAAAAACGAAAGCAAGCAAACAAACTGCCCAAGCAGCCCAGCAGCCTGATGGTGTCCCTGTCCAGGGACCCCTCCTGCTGGACAGCTGTTCCTCCTTCTTTCCTTACCTTAAGCTCCCTAGAATAAAATATTTCTTTCTAAATCTTACCCTCTGCAGTTTGTGAATTTTATTCTTCAAGAGACAAAACCAGAAAGCCAGTATCCTGTTGTGGTGGTATTGTGTTCCCCAAAATATTATGCACCCTAATAAACTTATCTGGGGTCAGAGAACAGAACAGCCACTAGATACAGAGGCTAGAAAATGGTGGCACACACACCTTTAATCCTAGCACTCCAGAGGTAGAAATCCCTCTGGATCTCTGTGAGTTCAAGGCCACATTGGAAATGGCCAGGCATGGTGACACATGCCTTTAATCCCAGGAAGTGATGGCAGAAAGCAGAAAGGTATATAAGGCGTGCAAACCAGTAACTAGGTTGGTTAAGTTTCAGGCTTTCGAGAAGCAGTTCAGCTGAGATTCATTTTGGATGAGGACACAGAGGCTTCCATTCTGAGGAAACAGAATCAGCTGAGGAAATGGCGAGGTGAGATAGCTGTGGCTTGTTCTGCTTCTCTGATCATTCAGCGTTCACCCCAATACTTGGCCCCAGGTTTGTTTTTATTAATTAGATCCTCTAACAATTCATGCTACATCCTGGGAGCACTTTTGGTGGATTTTGAGTTTCAGGCAGCCCACCTCCCTGAGCTAAGCCCACCCAAGAGCTGAGGACCGCTCTACCACTCTCCAAGGTACCCTAATATTTCCTAATGTTCCGTAAGTTAACAGTAAACCTAAAATTCACACAGATTTATTTTTCACAATGGGAAGACTCAATGGTCAAGCTCTTTCCAAAGTCTCTCCTTTGTCTTTTCTGAGGCCCCTTATACCATTCTTCCTCTCCTCTGTGAAGTGTAGGGTTCCTTTGGTATGTTTAATTCTTCCTAAGTCAGTGGGTGACACTTCTCTAGCCATAAGTGCCACTGGACTTTTAGGAAAGAATACCCCTCTCAACAAATGTACCCCATTTGACCATAGGTAGGCATGACAAAGGAGCACCTCTATCTTCTGAGTCCTTTACACTCTGTAAGGATGGCACTTGCCCTTATCGCATTGGTGGCTATTGGGATTCGGGGAGCACCTCTCGGGGAGTTCCATGTTCTAGTGTCCTTGTTGCACTGGCGTTGGTGGCTATTGGGATTCGGGGAGCACCTCTGGGGGAGTTCCATGTTCTAGTGTCCCTTAACAAAGCACTGGACAGAGACATGGAGAGCAACAGAAGTAGGGACTCTATCAGGAAGTAAGGTTCGTTTCCAAAGCAGGAAGCAGGTAGAGCAAGGCTAACACTTAGCAGCTCAAACAGCCCCAGCTCTACAAGAGTTGACTATTTTTATGTCCTATAGTGCAGGATTTTTGACTCATTTGCATAGTGTGGCCTTTCTACCACTTGCTCTGGTTACATTAGTGGGGTGAGGGAACATGAGGGGGTCCCAGCCTTCCTCTCTACCCATTGATTTCTTTTGTATGCTCGTTTGTGGAAACCTTTCTGTAAGGCTTTCCAACTCCTCACTTTCTGCCCTCCTCGCCCTCGTCTCCCTCCTCAGTGTCCTGTTGTTGTGTAGGAGGCTTCATTCTCAACAGGTATTTGAAAAGATAGCACTCTTTCTTTGTTGAGTCAGGGAGATCCTCTTAGCTCTGATGAAGTATGATTTTCAAGAGGGTTATGCTCTGTGAAGTGCCTGCACTTTTTTCAGTACCCTCTGGCACTAGATTTAGACTGGCTCTGAATTATGATACAGAGAACTATTGACGGGCTGAGGTTGTGACTCAATTGTGGAGTGCTTGCCTAGCATGTTCGTGGCCCTGGGTTCCATGCCAAGTGGTGTAACAGAACAAAGAACGCACAAAGTCGTAGCAATCAACAGAGTAATTGCATATTTTAATTCCCATAACTTTTAGTAATTATTAGAGCTTATACGAGGAATATGAAAGCCATCTAAATACACTTTGCCAGAAAGAGAAATGACTTATCGCCTGAATACAATGTAAACAGTGAATTTTAAAGAGGCTTGCTACCTGGTCCTTTGCTTCCCCTGAGCTTGTAACATCCCAGACTTCTTCACCTGATATTCAGTCAGGCCTCTGGTGTTTTAAAAGGCAGTGTCAGAGGCTTGATTGAATGTGACCTTCATGGAAAATGATATGAGAAGGCTCATCTCTGGAAACTTTCAAAGTATAGGTCATATATTGGGCCTGAACACTAGAATTCTACTCTGCACATATACAAACAGGCATTTTCCACTCACTCGCTCACCAAAAGCCCTGAGAATTTAGCCTCACTGCAAAACGGTGTCTTTGAGGCAGAGTGTCTACTTACATTCTTCTCTCCAGAATCAAAGAATTTTGTCTCCTCTACTGATTTTGTCTTCAAATTTCTGATTCCAAATATGCTGTAATGAAATTGTACGTACATAAATCTGCTGTGGGATATCTTTCTGTATGCTGTGAATATATGTTGCTTTCACTGGCTAATAAATAAGCTACTTTGGCCTGTGGCAAGGGAGCTTAGAGGCAGGTGGGAAATCCAAGCAGAGACACAGAGGAAGAAGAGCGGAGTCGGGGGAGCCGCCCAGGGAAGCAAGATGTAATGTAACACAGGTAAAGCCTCAGAACGAGTGGTGATACATAGATTAATAGAAATGGGATAATTTGAGATGAAAGAGCTAGCTAGCAATAATCCTGAGCAATATTCCATACAGTTTATAATTAATATAAGCCTCTGTGTGTTTATTTAGTACTGAGCGCCATGAGGGAGGGGCTGCCTGAGGGAGGGGCTGCTGTGAGGGAGGGGCTGCCTGAGGGAGGGGCTGCTGTGAGGGAGGGGCTGCCTGAGGGAGGGGCTGCCTGAGGGAGGGGCTGCCTGAGGGAGGGGCTGCTGTGAGGGAGGGGCTGCTGTGAGGGAGGGGCTGCTGTGAGGGAGGGGCTGCCTGAGGGAGGGGCTGCCTGAGGGAGGGGCTGCTGTGAGGGAGGGGCTGCCTGAGGGAGGGGCTGCTGTGAGGGAGGGGCTGCCTGAGGGAGGGGCTGCTGTGAGGGAGGGCTGCTGTGAGGGAGGGGCTGCCTGAGGGAGGGGCTGCTGTGAGGGAGGGGCTGCCTGAGGGAGGGGCTGCTGTGAGGGAGGGGCTGCTGTGAGGGAGGGGCTGCCTGAGGGAGGGGCTGCTGTGAGGGAGGGGCTGCCTGAGGGAGGGGCTGCTGTGAGGGAGGGGCTGCTGTGAGGGAGGGGCTGCTGTGAGGGAGGGGCTGCTGTGAGAGAGGGGCTGCCTGAGGGAGGGGCTGCTGTGAGAGAGGGGCTGCTGTGAGGGAGGGGCTGCTGTGAGGGAGGGGCTGCTGTGAGGGAGGGGCTGCCTGAGGGAGGGGCTGCCTGAGGGAGGGGCTGCCTGAGGGAGGGGCTGCTGTGAGGGAGGGGCTGCTGTGAGGGAGGGGCTGCTGTGAGGGAGGGGCTGCCTGAGGGAGGGGCTGCCTGAGGGAGGGGCTGCTGTGAGGGAGGGGCTGCCTGAGGGAGGGGCTGCTGTGAGGGAGAGGCTGCCTGAGGGAGGGGCTGCTGTGAGGGAGGGGCTGCCTGAGGGAGGGGCTGCCTGAGGGAGGGGCTGCTGTGAGGGAGGGGCTGCTGTGAGGGAGGGGCTGCCTGAGGGAGGGGCTCCTGTGAGGGAGGGGCTGCATGAGGGAGGGGCTGCCTGAGGGAGGGGCTGCTGTGAGGGAGGGGCTGCTGTGAGGGAGGGGCTGCCTGAGGGAGGGGCTGCCTGAGGGAGGGGCTGCTGTGAGAGAGGGGCTGCTGTGAGGGAGGGGCTGCCTGAGGGAGGGGCTGCTGTGAGAGAGGGGCTGCCTGAGGGAGGGGCTGCTGTGAGGGAGGGGCTGCTGTGAGGGAGGGGCTGCCTGAGGGAGGGGCTGCTGTGAGAGAGGGGCTGCTGTGAGGGAGGGGCTGCCTGAGGGAGGGGCTGCCTGAGGGAGAGCTCCTGTGAGGGAGGGGCTGCCTGAGGGAGGGGCTGCTGTGAGGGAGGGGCTGCTGTGAGGGAGGGGCTGCATGAGGGAGGGGCTGCTGTGAGGGAGGGGCTGCCTGAGGGAGGGGCTGCCTGAGGGAGGGGCTGCCTGAGGGAGGGGCTTCTGTGAGGGAGGGGCTGCCTGAGGGAGGGGCTGCCTGAGGGAGGGGCTGCTGTGAGGGAGGGGCTGCCTGAGGGAGGGGCTGCTGTGAGGGAGGGGCTGCTGTGAGGAAGGGTCTGCCTGAGGGAGGGGCTCCCTGAGGGAGGGGCTGCTGTGAGGGAGGGGCTGCCTGAGGGAGGGGCTGCTGTGAGGGAGGGGCTGCTGTGAGGAAGGGTCTGCCTGAGGGAGGGGCTCCCTGAGGGAGGGGCTGCTGTGAGGGAGGGGCTGCCTGAGGGAGGGGCTGCCTGAGGGAGGGGCTGCTGTGAGGGAGGGGCTGCTGTGAGGGAGGGGCTGCCTGAGGGAGGGGCTGCCTGAGGGAGGGGCTGCCTGAGGGAGGGGCTGCTGTGAGGGAGGGGCTGCCTGAGGGAGGGGCTGCTGTGAGGGAGGGGCTGCTGTGAGGGAGGGGCTGCCTGAGGGAGGGGCTGCCTGAAGGAGGGGCTGCTGTGAGGGAGGGGCTGCCTGAGGGAGGGGCTGCTGTGAGGGAGGGGCTGCTGTGAGGGAGGGGCTGCCTGAGGGAGGGGCTGCTGTGAGAGAGGGGCTGCCTAGGTAGGGCTGCTGTGAGGGAGTCAGATAGTAGTTCCAGAAGGGTGTACTGATTGTCTGTTGCCTCAGTATGTCTTCAGGTGAATCAGATTTCCTGGGGTGGGGAGGTAGGGAGGTGGACTCTTGGCAAGGTGAACCACAGACCCAATCTAGGAGACAAGAGCATGAAGTGTTCTGGGTGGCCTAGAATCGCAGGTCTCCACCCAGGGTCAGAGGCAGACTTTGTAGTCTATTCTTTTAACCAGGAAGAAGTATAATTTTTTCTTACTAGCCTTCAACAAAATCCAAATACCTCCCTCTTTTCATTTGGGAATTTAAAAACTAAGAGGTGGTAAAGCCGATGGGTTTACCTTCCTAGTGTTACCAGGGAAGTGGAAGATTGGCTGCAAATTCAAGGGAGTGGTATCTTCAATGCTCCAAGGGCCTTAATCCCTATCCCACCCTAATCTTATTTATTGGGAAGGAGGGTAAAAAAGGAAAATAAAATTAACAACCTGTTGAGATGTAACTTGAGAGCGACCAAGTGGATTGTATGTCTAATGCTAAGACACATAAATTTAAACACTTGAAAAGTATGCTTGAGTGTACCTTAATTTTCTCTAAGTGCCTGCCTGCCTGCCTTCGTCCTTCTTCCTTCCTTCCTTCCTTCCTTCCTTCCTTCCTTCCTTCCTTCCTTCTTTCTTTTTAGAGTGGTTTATTTTATTATTTCTGTGTCTGGGTGTGCACATATGTGAACCTGTGTGTGGGTTCCTGTGGAGGCCAGAATATGGACTCTGATCCTTTGGAGCTGGAGTTACAGGTGGTTGTTAGCTAATGTGAATATTGAGAACCAACTGTGGTCCTCTGGAAGAGCAACAAGCTCTCACAACTAGGAAGCCATCGCTTTACCCCATCTCTCTTTCATTTTTATGAAATCCAATTCTGTTTCATGCTGGCTCATCCTCAAATTCTCCTGTGTGGGTTTATTTCCAGGAAAACTGGGGTTGCCTCTTTGGGGTTCTTAGTCTGATTAGTAAGAGAATTTAGAAACAAAACAAGAAGGAAGTTCGAGGACATTTTTAGTCGAGTTTGAGGGGAAAGAAAAACAGGAAAGCTTCACAGTTCCGGGGGGTTGGGGGGTGGTTGGTGGTAAGGGGATGTAGAAGAGGAAGGAAGAAAGTCACGCCTTTTGTGTTACGGTCCAAGAATGCAGGCAAGTCCAGTGATGGAGGTTAGCAAGCAGCCTCAAGAAACACAAGCACAAGCAGGTAAGCAGGAGCTTCAGAGAGAGTCCAAGAATTCCCAGACCATCAGGGAAAGCATGCCCAAGGTCTGGTCAGTGTCTGAGAGAAAAGGAGACAGAAAGAAGGGAAAGGAAATGTGTTGCTAGAGTAGTCCTGCCTGGCCCACGGCCAGTCCCGCAGCCGCTCAGATCCAACCAAGTAAACACAAAGAGACTTATATTACTTATAAACTGTATGGCCATGGCAGGCTTCTTGCTAACTGTTCTTATATCTTAAATTAACCCATTTCTATTAATCTATAAGTTGCCACGTGGCTCGTGGCTTACCAGTATCTTAACATCTGCTTCTCATCGTGTTGGCGGCTCACAGCTCCTCTCTGACTCAGCCTTCCTGTTCCCAGAATGCTCTGCTTGTCCCACCTATACTTCCTGCCTGGCTACTGGCCAATCGGCATTTTATTTATACAGAGTGATATCCACAGCAGAAATGTTCTGCATTTCCAACTAACCAAAAAAAGTGGGCTGGTGTACATTGCAGATGTTCTGTAAGTAACCACATTATTTCTCGAGAGTGTGGGTACATTTTCTCAATAAGGAGATAATTATTCCTCCCCTCAGGATATCTTTAGGTGAATCAGTTTTCCTGCGGGAAGGGGTACTTCCTGGCCAGATGACTGATAGGCATAGTTGGCTTAACTCTGAAGAGAGGAGACAATAATGTGTAATGTTCTCATCTTTGGCGCATATTAGAATGCCATGTTTCCACCTTGGTCCAGAGGTATTCCATTCTTTTGACCAGAAGTGACAAAGCTTGTTTGCCTTTCTAATGTTACTAAGGAATATGTAACAGAAAAGGAAGGTGGCGTCAAAAACTGATCATGAGGCAGGGGTCCATTCTCATGGCTTCCAATGCTACCAATATATTTGGTTAAGGATCCAATTTAGATATCTCTGAAAACAAATTCCTCAAAATCTGCAGGAAATGATAAGGCACTGACTTAACCACTTTGCGTTTATTCTCTCCATGTAGGCACACCATCAAATCCCATCCCTTTAAACCTTAAGACAAGGTGCAGCTACAACCATGAAAATTTGAGCATCATCCACAGCAGAAACAAGAGACACAGCTCTGCTGCCACCTGTGCAGCCAGAGGACGTCATTTCAGAGACTTCTGCTCTGGTGAAGTTGGGATTCTTGACTCTCTGTGGGAAAGAATTTTAGGAGGAGTCAGATAAGCAGAGTTGGATTTATTAAGACAAATTCTTGTTAGAGTTGTGGCGGAGGGAGGCAGGGAGAAAAGGAGAATATATAAGCAAGACATGGGTATGTGCTCAAGAGAGAGAGAGAGAGTTCTACTTAAGTGTCTTGACAGTTTAGGTGGCTTCAAATTTCCTTCTTGGAAGGGTTTCTTGGGAACTTAAAATGAGCTCATAGGATTGTTTGTTAAGAGCTTTGGACAATACATTCAGATAAGATAAAATCATCGGTCACACGTATCAAGGAAATTCTCCTTTTGATAGTTTACAAAAACTAAGGCATAAGGCATATATTTTCACTAAACAGGTTCATAATCTTGTTTGTGAGAGTCTCAGAAAGTTCCAAGCTTAAAGCGGGACATGTAGGTCACCTATACTTCTATCTTAAGCATGGATCACTTGTCATTTTAACGTTCTTGAAGTAAACTATTTCTGTAAACTGAGTATTGTTTCTATGTAGACAATATATACAGGACATTTTTTACTTATGCTGAAATTCTTCACTCTCACGTGTCGAGACTTCTGCCAGATTCTAGGATCAGGAACTCTTTTCCTCCTCAGCTTCCCTAAGTCTTCTGAGTCTTTCTACACTGCTTTACACAGGCCTGATAAACAACTGGCTGAGGGGAAAAGTCCATACAATGTATTGCTAATGACTCATGTCACTTGTCCCTCCAGGAATAAAGATGCGGATCCCTAACTGCAGAGTGAAGTGTTGCTGGAGTTATAAGGGTTAGAGGATGTATTCTGGCAGCCCTAGCCAGACTATCCTCCCATGTTTACCAGGCCACTGATCCTTACTAGGATCTCATGTTAGCAGGCCTCCCATGCTTACTAGGCCTCCAATGATGCTTACTAGGTCACCCATGCTTACTGGCCCTCCCATGTTTCCTAGGCCTCCCATGTTAGCAGGCTTCCCATGGACTCTCTTTCTTATTAGGCCTGTCATACTTATCAAGTCTCCAATGTTTACCAGGCCTCCCATGCTTTCTAGGTCATCCATGCCTACTGGCCCTCCCATGCTTCCTAGGTCATCCATGCCTACTGGCCCTCCCATGCTTCCTAGACCTCCCATGCTCACTAGGCCTCCCATGCTTCCCAGGACTCTCATGCTCACTAGGACTCTCATGCTTACTAGGACTCTCATGCTCACTAGGACTCTCATGCTTACTAGGTCTCTCATGCTTCCTAGGACTCTCATGCTTACTAGACCTCATTGCTTACTAGGCCTCATTGCTTACTAGGACTCATTGCTTACTAGGCCTCCCATGCTCACTAGGTCTCTCATGCTTACTAGGTCTCTTATGCTCACTAGGACTCATTGCTTCCTAGGTCTCTCATGCTCACTAGGACTCATTGCTTACTAGGACTCTCATATTTATCAAGCCTGCCATGTTTACCAGGTCTCCCATGCTTACTAGGCCAATTAAAGAGCTGAAGTAATAGTGAAAAGCAGAAAGCAGAAATTTACTTAATGTGACTGCGTTGGAAACAAAGAGAGTCAATGACTCCTAACCCCGAGTCCATGTTCAGGGTTCTGGCGTGAGGGCCAGTTATGGATAACTAAGTCTTCCCTTCTAGGTACAGTCAGGTCCATTATTGACCCATCATTTTCTTGGCTCTAATCTTTCCTGCAAGGTGCTCTGACAAGGTGCCAATCTCTTTCTGGGAGACAAGTTTCCCTCTGGCTTTTCCCAGACTGCAGCCCTTTTCTTGACCCATTCTCTTTATGATATTCTCATTCCTGCCAGGCAGGCCAGTTACAAAAGATTGTGCTGCCAGAGGAAGTCATTGCTGACCCCTTTTCATTGGTAGCCTGGACCTGCACATGAGTGATCTTAAACATCTGTAGAGAAAAGAGATAGCAGAGATAATTAAGGATGAGAACATAAATTCTTGTTATCTTCATTTTTAGCCCTTTCAATGGTACCTTTATTTTTCCCAGTGACACATGCAAGCCTTCACAAACTCAAGACCCCAGGAAAATCTATACATGTTAAAGATTCTACAAGAGTGACTGACAGAATAGATCAATGTGATTATGTTTGAATGTTGCACATCCAGAGCCAAATTATCTTGAGTTCCCTTTATGTTAATAACCATTGATTTCCCACCTGCATCTGCCCTACCATTCATAATAGCCCTCTACCTTCTAGCCACATGAAAACTAACAATGTTGGCAGGTGGTAATTATTAACCAGAACACAGATTTTCCCACACTGCTGCAACTCACCTGTATGTGATGTTTCCACCAATGTATTTGACAATTGCCTTCATTTATTACTATCTTTTGTTCTATAAATATAAAAACGCCATTATATTGCCGTGTTGAAACACAGAGTTTGGGGTAACCAGTGTGTGTGCTCCTGAGTCACAGGCACTTGTATTTGGCTCCAGAATGAACTATTTTGTACTCCTTTGGAAGTCAGAGCTGTGGTTTTGCACCATGACCTGTGTGTTGTGCTGAATAATGTAGCTCAAATCTCTTTACCTGTAACTTACCATTCCAAGGGTGTTGTGATGAATAATGTAGCTCAAATCTCTTTACCTATAACTTACCATTCCCAGCCTCACTCAATGTATTCTAAGTGGCCTGCCAGGGACGAGAACATTCTAAGGAGGGAATGAGACTGGGAGGCAGCAGTTGGCTGGGCAGTTTAGGTAAAAAAAAAAAAAAAAAAAAAAAAAAAAAAAAAAAAAAAAAAAAAAGGCTCCTAAAGGGAGCTGGAAAGATGCTTCAGCAGTTAAGAGCAAGCTGTGTAAGAGCACCCCTAGCTACTCTTACAGAGGGTCCAGATTCAGTCCTCAGCACCCAAAAGGTGGCTCACAATCACCTGTAAGTCTAGTCCCAGAGGATCCCCCACCCTCTTCTGGCCTCCACAGGCACCAGGCATGCATGTGGCGCACATACATACATGCAAGCAAAACACCTATGCAGGTAAAATAAATGCATAAACCTTTTTTTGAAGACCCCAAAGAAAACTGAGAACTTTCTTTCTTGGCTAGAACCCAGAAACAGCCTTGGGGAGACCCATAGCCTCTTTTTGCAAGAGGCTGAAGGTGCCAGGAAGTGGACCTGTTTTCCCTTTTCTCTTTTCCCTGAGGGAGTACCCATTTCCTGGAAACCACACTGAGAACTAACTGACACCAGAAGGACCTCAACCCCTGGAAAGAAAGCTGGACTGACTAGCTCATCCCAGCCTCCCCTCCTCCACCCACTAAAGCCTAATTAACCCCAAGGCAGTGAGACCATGTTACCCTCTCTCAGTGACCCCTCCTGCTATATAGGGGCTCTGCCTTCTTTCTCCCTTAAGCTCCTGCAATAAATATTTTTTTTTTCTGAAATTAACATCGCCTGGTCTGTGATTTTATTCTTTGAATTTGGGAGATGAGAATCTGAAAGCCTCTGGCTTGGGCTGGCTTTAGAAGCCACTGAATCTCTAGGACCCTAGCCTCTCATGCTAAGCACAACAGTGCAGAGAAAGGCTCTATCACAGCCAGAGAAGGCAGACAATCCTGTATTAGATACACACCAGTCCCTACCTTGGGTTATTTTGACTATTGAAACAATAGAGGCCAAGGAACCATAATTTCCCCAGGAAACTTACACTGTGAGGTGAGAAAGCCTAAGACCTGGGCCAACCAGAAGGAAGTTTTTCTCCTGGAAAAAGATTTGCAACTTGTCAGGCCCCTTGCAGGAGAGTGGACACTCCAATGATGGGTCAATAATAGGCAGGACCACACTTTGACTCCTAAGCTGTTTATAACCATAGCCCTGCATTTAAACTGCAACCTTACATCAAGACCCTGAAGGTAGACTAGGGCTGGGACAGGTCATTGAATCTCTTTTTCCATCTTTCCAGTGTGGCCACATTGAAGAAATCTCATCTATCTGCTTTTTGCAATTAGTTTCCATTGTTAAACTGGTTAGTTGCAGATGGAGGACCAAATATGGATTGTTGGGGCACTGAATGTGATCCCAAGTCTGGTAAGAGTATTACTATGGCACCAGAGCATGTGTACCCTTATTTGATCTCCCTTCATCCTCACGAAGTTGGAGACTAAGGATTGAATACTGATTCTTTCAACTCTCTGACCATCACCTGGCAGTGTGCACCCCCTTAGATTCCATGTAGCATTAGATCCATCCATAACAAAGATTCACAATTAGGTGCAATAACCATGGTGATGGTAATAAGAACCTATGCAGAATTTAAACATATTGTACTATGTGCATAGACAGTACATAGCAGGCCTTGAAATAAAAAAAAAAAATTCTTGTTTCTCTAGGTGCCCCTCCTTCCCGAGGGGAAATAAGCACTTACATTACTTATTATCTCAAAACTTAATTCTATAAACAATAAACAAACAAGCACCATGCTGCATTGTCCCAGACTCAATGGGAAGCAATGAGAAGAAAACAGCAATCTTAGTGAACATGGAATGAAAAAATGGATAGTACGGTGTTATGAATTTACACGAGTGGAGAAAGCCAGGTGGCCAGGCCAGGGTATCCCACTCCAGCAGGGAAACGTGCTGGGCAGATGCAGCAGGGCTGGAAGGGGGGAAAGTCATTCACACCCAGACTCTGCATCCATATGGAGAGTTTATTATAATAGAGAGATGAAGAGAATGATAGGAAGGATGGGGACAAGGAAGAAAGAGAAGGGAGAGAAAGCAGGTGTGCACACCTGTGAGAATGGAGGCTGGAGGGAGGGGAGAAGTTTTTCCTTAAAGTTAGGCTTTTATGTAAGGATGCAGGGCAGCCCCAAGGGGCAGGATTTCTAGGGGTGGGTCAGAATATTAACATAGGGTACATACCAAAGTGTGTAAGTATGAGCCAATGATATCATCTGATATTTAGGAGCTATATGAAAAATAAGAATGCCATCTAAATAGTGCTTTTCCAGAAGGAAAAAAATGCCTTGGCTGTCTTTCTTATACAATGTAAACTGAGGAAAGAAATACAAAAGGCTTGTGACCTCTGACTTTTTCCTTTCCCTAACCTTTAACAACCACCCTTTTCATGGTATTCTAACTTCCAAAAGGAGACATCTGTGCTACAGTCCCCCTAACCACCCGTTTAGCTAACAGCATTTGAGTTGCTCTGTTGCACATCAGTGTTTCAGCAGGCCACATGGGGCTGGCTTGAACTTGAGTGGCAAAGGACAAGACAGAAGATTCTTGCAAACATTCTAAGAAGAGGCCATATATTGGCCCAGTGTCTTTCTTAGAGTTTCTATTGTTGTGACGAGACACCATGACCATGGCAACTCTTATGAAAGAAAACATTTAATTGAGTGACTTATGGTTTCAGAGTTTTAGTCCATCATCGTCCTGGAGGGAAACGTGGTGGCACACAGATAGGCATAGAGATGGAGCTGAGAGTCCTATAACTTGACTTGCAGGCAACAGGAAGTGGTCTGAGACACTGGCTGTGGCTTGTGCATATATGAGACCTCAGAGCCTGCCTCCACAGTGACACACTTCCACTAACAAAGCCATACTATTCCAACAAAGCCACACATCCTAATAATACCACTCCCTATGACCTTATGGGGGACAATTACATTAAAAGCACCACCGTTTACTCCTTGGCCCCCATAAGTTTGTAACCATATCATAATGCAAAATATCATTTAGTCCAACTTCGAAAGTCCCCATAGTCTACCATATTCTCAACAGTGCTTAAAAGTCCAAAGTTCAAAGTCTCTTCTGAGATTCATGCAATCTCTTAACTGTAATTACCTACAGAGCAAAAATCAAAAAGCAGATCACATCCTTCTAACATGTAATGGTACAGGATAGGATCTACATTACCATTCTAAAACACAGGGAAGGGAGCATAGTGAGGAAATACTGGACCAAAGCAAGACCAAAAACCAGCTGGGCAAACTCCAACCTCTGCATCTTCATATCTGATGTCAAAGAGCTCTTCAGCTCTCCAACTGCTTTCAGCTTGTTGATTGCAACACACTTCTTTCTCTTGGGCTGGTTCCACTCACTGTTAGCAGTGGTCCTCGGCAGGAATCCCATGGCTCTGGCATCTCAAATAACTGTGGTATCTCCAATGCAATCCAGGCTTCATATTCACAGCTTTACACAATGGCCTCTTTAGGCCTCCGTTCAGGAACCCATGACACATGCCTGCGGTCACTGGCTTTCTTTAGGCGCAGAGGCAAATTCCATGACCCATTTCTTCTATCATTGACTCTAAAGCCTGAACCACCTAGCCAAAGCTGCCAAGTTCTGCTACTTGCTGGGGCTGGAACATGGTCCACTTGTTTAATTATATGTTCACCAGCTTTCTGTTTTTGATGGTTTCCATCACTGCCTAAATTTGGCTGTTGTGGAGGGAAACATGGTAGCATGCATACAGGCATGGTACTGGAGATGGAGCTAAGAGTCCTACATCTTGACTTGCAGGCAACAGGAAGTAGTCTGAGATACTGGATGTGATTTGAGCATCTATGACACCTCTGAGCCTGCCTCCACAGTGACACACTTCCATCAATAAGGCCATATCTGCTCCAACAAAGCCACACCTCCTAATAGTGCCACTCCCTATGAGCTTATGGGGGCCAATTACATTCAAACTATCACAGCCAGAGAACTCCAACTCCAACTTAGCAGAGGTATTTTTAGCAGGTTACTCCTGCCTCATTGTCCCACCAAGAGCACTGACCCCTCTGAGTACATAGTGGTTTGGCTCTGTTAGGAGTTAGGCAGGAAAGGAGCTTCCTGTGTCACTTTGATTAGGACCCAGAATGGGCAGATAAAAGAAGGGTGGACTACAAGGTTTCAAGCTGTGGTAGTAAGGGACAAGTCAGGCTGAGGGGGAAGTCATGAGATTGTACAGCACTGTACAGTCATGCTTTGAAAAGCGGATACACAGACCAAGTGAAGCAATTGCAAATCCCTGCTATGTGTCCCTCAGTCATTCAGACAGTGATCTGAAGATAAACTTGCCACCCTGATTACTTTAGTCTTGTGTGGACAAACTATTACAAAAATTAATACCAGAAGACCATCTGTTTCATTTTTAACACCAAAACCTCTTCAGCTTTTCTGGTAGTGTGTATGGGTTCTGCATTGAATCTGAATGGTCCCCATAAGTTTGTGTGTCTGAACACATGGTCCCTAGTTGGTGGCACTGTTCTAGAAAGTTGAGGAACCTTTAAGAGATGGAGCTGGAAGAGGTCATGCATGCCACGCAGACCTTCTGGTTTTGTATATTTTCCCTGCTTTTATTGAATTTACTAATTTGTATGTGGGAAGGATGCTTGCGGACTATAGGACTGAACTCAGGTTGACAGGCTTATGGCAAACACCTTTACCTGCTGTGCCATTTGGTCCGCACGGGCCTTCAGTTTTATCACCTTGGCTCCACTTTCTTTCTCTTCTCTGAGTCCTGGCTCCTGAACATAATGTCACCAACTACCTTACCCTTGTGCCACCACGCTCACCCTTTGACCTATAAACCAAAGTCCATGCTTCCTCCCGCTAGATGCTTCTGGTCAGGTATCTGGTCACAAGAGTAGAAAAATAATGAATGCAGTCCACCAGGGGAAAATCGCCACCAAATCCCCTGAGATATTTGGGATTTCTGCCAGATGGAAGTGATCTCACTTGCGCTCTAAGGAAGCCCTCCAACTCCTTTCTGAATTCCTGTCCTTCTTTCCTAGTATCTGCTTCTCCAAATTCTCTTCCACCTCTTTTCTCAGACATGGACATTTCACTTTCTGAACCCTTTCTCTGCCCCTTAATAACAAAAGCCAGCACTAACTAGAGAGTCTGCCTTACAAGTCAGCAGGAAAGGGAAACAACTCCATCTTCTTCTCTCAAAAGAAAACAGGTGATGGTTTCATAACAGAGAAGTAGTGGGAGAGTAATAGAGCACAGTGCAATGGGACCGTGGAAGGGAGTGTACTGGGCGTGGAAAAGTACTGTGGGGGTGGAAGGTAGGATGGTGAGGATGAGGCTTGAGGCATGAGGAGATTCAAACAAAATCAAGTATTATGAAATATCATAAGGAAACCTGTTACTTTATAAAGTGATTTTTTTTTTTTTTTTTTTTTTTTGGTTTTTCGAGACAGGGTTTCTCTGTGTAGCTTTGTGCCTTACCTGGAACTCACTTGGTAGCCCAGGCTGGCCTCGAACTCACAGAGATCCGCCTGGCTCTGCCTCCCGAGTGCTGGGATTAAAGGCGTGCGCCACCACCGCCCGGCCCTATAAAGTGATTTTTTAAAAGAATGCTAATCAGTTTTCTTTCTTCTTGTCTTCTTTTCCAGGTTTTAAACTTCTTTAATGTCCTTGTTTTTAAACATACATTTCCTCCTTCCAGCCCCTCTCACGTTCCTCAACTATGAAGTTTGACAGTGTAGCTAGAGTTTTCCTGCTTTATCCACAGTCAGGACAAATCTCTCTCACCCGTCAGTCCCACAGCTGCTCAGACCCAATCAAGTAAATACAGAGACTTATTTTGGTTACAAACTGTATGGCCGTGGCAGGCTTCTTGCTAACTGTTCTTACAGCTTAAATTAATCCATTTCCATTAATCTATACATTGCCATGTGGCTCGTGGCTTACCGGCATCTTCACATGCTGTTTGTCATCGTGGCAGCTGGCAGTGTCTCTGACACAGCCTTCCACATCCCAGCTTTATTCTCGTCCTTGTCCCGCCTATACTTCCTGCCTAGCCACTGGCCAATCAGTGATTTATTTATTGACCAATCAGCAACACACTTGACATATAGAACATCCCACAGCACAGTCTCTTTCTCTTCCTATATACATATACATGCACACAACTTGTTGAGCCCATGTTCTTTGTTTGTGTGTGTATGTTTCAGGGCTGGCCACTTTGTCTAGGATAAGAAATCAAGGGACTCATCTCTGCATGAGATGATCTCTCTCAGAAGTCCTTAGTTGCCTGTGGTTCTTTGGCTAGGTCTGGGACCTCATGAGATCTCCACCATCTTGTGTTAGCATGTCTACTGATATTGTCACTGTTCAGGTCTTGTTTATGCAGCTATTTCTAAGAGAGAAAGTCTCACAGCAGACTTCCCAGTATTCTGGCCTGAAACTTTCCCTAACCTTCTTCTGAGATGTTCCCTGAGATGTAGATGGAAGACTTGTGCTGTAGATATAGCCATTGGGTCTGGGCTCCCCATAATCTATTGATCTCTGCACTGTGTCCGCTTGTGGTTTTCTGTAATGGTCTCCATTTGCTATAGAAAGAAATAAACTAATAAAACCCTAGTGCTGGGCACAAGAACCTCCTTTTGAGTGCTTGGCCAGGGTAGTCCAAGTGACTCTCAAAACAATATAGGGTATTACTTTTGCCCTTCAATCAATCAATCAATCAATCAATCAATCAATCTCTGTGTGTATGTCTCTCTCTCTGTCTCTCTCTGTGTCTCTGTGTCTCTGTGTCTCTCTCTGTCTCTATCTCTGTCTCTCTCTCTCTGTTTCTCCATCCCCCCCCCTCTCTGAGGTTGAAGGTAAGTACTATTCCTGAAGAAAATGCACAATTAGAACACAGGACTATTATTATTAGAACTGGTCGTAATTGGAAGCCTCCTTTCTGAGATCAAGCTTCCATAGTAGCAGAAATTAGTCTGTTACCTGCCAAAGGACAGAAGCTATTAATATTCCCACCTACCTGTGACACTTATGAACCACAACAATGACCAGCATAGCAAGATAGCCTTAAGGGTACAATAGAGGCATTGACATGTTGGTGGTAACCAAGAGCTTTGTAATGAGACCTAAGGCCCACTCAGCAGAAGGGAAATCATGCTTGATACTAGATATCTACCCAACTCCCTGGGGATAGTGAGGTCATGGCTCTTAGAAGTGAATCTACTACCACCACATTGCTAGACCAACATGATTCCTTAACTACATTTTAAGTCTCATGCTTATACCCATAGATAAGAATAGCTGTTATGTCTGGTATTTTGACACTTCTTAGGACATATTTTGATAACAACACATTGCTTTAAATCGCTTCCCTTTTTGAAATGGTCTGAATTTCCTTGTCTTTCACAGACAGTAAAGCTATCTTTTAGGAAGAAAGGATTCCTCTCCTTTGGTTCCCTGGGCATGGGACCCAAACAAGGCCCCAAGGACGAGTGCTTAGCAGGCAGGGATATGGATGTGGCTGAAAGAGGAGAGACTCCATAACTGTGTTCCAGAGAGCATACTGGTGGGTTACTCACCTGAGCGCTACCTGCTCACTAGTTTTGGTGGCACTGGCATCATATCACTGCTGTTTTCAATCCTGAATTTGTGGCCTAGCAGCTGTTACCTGCTGCATCTGTCCTAATGAGCTGGCTATCCATCCTTTCACCTTGACACATGGAAATTGAATCCCGTGATCCAAACGGTAATTTTGTTTGTTTGTTTTTTTGTTTCTTTTTGAGACAGGGTTTCTCTGTGTAACAGTCCTGGCTATCCTGGATCTCGATCTGTAGACCTGGCTGGCCTCGAACTCACAGAGATCCACCTGGCTCTGCCTCCGGAGTGCTGGGATTAAAGGCGTGTGCCACCTCTGCCCGGCTCTGTGATCCAAAATTTTGAGCACTGGATATGAGAATGCAAATGAAATACTTTGTAGCATGGAAAGCTATTCATTTTGTTCCTCTTAATCATGACAATCAAGAAAATTAAATGAATAAATTAATATATTTAGTTTAAGTAAATTTTAAGAACAAAATATTTTAAATATTGTCCTATTTACTTTGTAATTATCTTTATTGCCATAATTTTCCATTTCATAGTGACATGTTACTTTAAGTGTTAAAATCACCCAGTTTTAAGGAAAATATATCACCATGGTATAAGTAATTGAAAAATAGGGGTTTTTTTTGTTTATTTTTGAGACAAGAGTCTTACACTGTAGCCTAGGCTGGCTGAATCTGTCTATGTGGCATGGTAGGAACTCAAACTTCCAGTAATCCCCCTGTGTCAGTGCTATGATTTCAGCTATGATCAAACACTGACTGAATCCCTAGGAATCTGAACGTGTACCTGATTTGTTGTGTACTGTGATTCCTGTAGTGAGAGATGGTACTTAAGATGAGTTCAGCTCCCCAGTACCTTGTCGTCATAAGCATAATGTCATATAATACACAGAAGGCTAGTTATGGTGTCTACTATACTATTCTATGGTGGACAATAGTTTTCTTTTGTTCTAA
The DNA here is from genome assembly GCF_949786415.1 of Peromyscus eremicus. Lineage (NCBI taxonomy): Eukaryota > Metazoa > Chordata > Mammalia > Rodentia > Cricetidae > Peromyscus > Peromyscus eremicus. Next base: position 13,602,688 of record NC_081439.1, on the reverse strand, counting down.
GTGGCACAGGAAAGATCAATTATTTCGACACATAAACACAAACATACGACTTTAATCAATGAGACAGGAGTCTGAGTATCATAACAGGAAGATGACCGCTAAGACAAATAGGATTAATTTAGATGATAGATTGAAAAGGAGTGGGAAAAGAGGGAGGGAAAACTCGGGACAGTCGTCTTGTGGGGGCAGGAGCACTGCTCGAGTATGCCCAGGGCCTGACAGTACAAGAGAAATCATGAGGTTCCTTAGTCATGAAAACATTCACTGCTGTCCACAGCCTCATCATTGAAGAAATCTGTCAAAAAAGCTATTTGTGAATTTAAACTTTAACATAAAAAATGTATTGGCAGGCTTATTCTGATTCAATTATTTCCTCCTAAAAAAGTATTTGTTATTATAGTCTCATTGTGCACCATGCCCTTTGAACTTAAGGAACTTTAAGTAATTGGCCCAATAGGTGTCTCTCTGAGGCTAGGGCAACGGATAAGATAGCAACAAGTTGACCTAGATTCATCACAAGGCAAATCAACTCAAGAATGGAACTTCTGGAGCACTCCAAGCACAGGCTATAGGCTAAAGGCCCAATTCATCCTCTATGTGAACAAAAGTTGAATGCATGGTGGAGCAATCATTATCCTTCACTGAAAGATCCACCATGAGATAAACTTTTTCCAAGTTCAACTGTGCTACTTGGACATGGAGCAGAGCCAAGCCAGGCTCCAAAGGCCTTCTTGTCTACCTGGCAGACACCAGCTGCACCTAAGCCAGGGATATAAATGCAGGCATTGGAAATAGAGGGAATGAGAAGCACATGTCCCATGTCAGCTTAGAGAAGCAATTTTGAGATTTTACATAGCACTTTATAGGGACAACGCCCTGCTGGGAACTGAGAATTTTAGATGTAAACTGAATAGAAGGCACATCTTAGCAAGTAGAGCATAAGTATATTGTTGTCCTGGCAAGTGGATAAATGTCTGGCCTTAATGAGGCACACATCTGTATGTGAGTACCAGTATTATCAGTTCACACTCAAAGGACCAAATACCTTTCAGCCAAATTCCTCTTCTCTAGAATGTAGAGGGGGCAGGCCTTGGTATATTAGCTCTTAGGGTAGGTTGAGAGAATTTACACTCATTTTCAGTGTAATTACCAGAGGAAGGTAGGTCTTTCTCCTTTGTGACTTTTCTCAAAAGGATTTTCTCCTGAGGCTTTGTCCTGCCCATAGATATATTGTGCCAGAAATAATAAGTCCCTGCTCTTTATAAGTGTCAAATTACACACAATGAGTTGAAGACACAGACTGCAGACCATGTAGAGATAGATGCCCCTCTTGGTGGAAAGACCACAGAAGGTAAGCAGCCACATATGACATGGCAACCTGATCCTATAGTGCTTTAGACACAAGTAACTTGCCTGTTGTACCCAAAAGAGTGTGAGGTCCAGAGGCAAGGCAGTGGATGTATTATGATTGATTCCTCTTTGTAGTTCCAGCATTCATGAGAAAGCCCAGGACTAGAGAGCATATGACAAATGAATAAATGTGTGAGAGCACCTGTGAAGTCTATACCAGAAAAGGTACAGGCCAAGTGTGGATCTAAAAGAATCCCAGTGTTATATAACTAAAAGTGAGCAGAGCTGGATGGATTCCATCTTAGGTAAGAGTGAATCAAGGACAGAGGAAGGCAGCAGATGGCACCCAGAAACAGTGTACTCGAACCTCAGGGAGTATTGGATGAAGGAAAGCTGCATAGTAGTTATGTGGATATACTGATGAGTCCCCAATATCTTAGCTTTAATGTCCAAGTAAAATAGGGATCTTCTTAAAGCAGAAGGAACGTCCAGAGTCTGTCTTGAAGAACCTGCCCCTGTCTAGACTCTAGAGAGCTCCCAGCTCCTAGTGAGAGACATCGCCAACAATACAAGATGGGAGCCACAGCTTAAGGCAGGGAACCTCAGAAAATCTCACTGTACTTTCTGTAATGGGTATATTGAAGAGCATGAAAACAGGGGTGAACCAAACAAGGAGTGTGCAGTGGCACTAGCAGAGAGAGGAGAGATGCCAGGAAAACCCTCCATTTTTGGTACTCGGCATTCTACTGGAGCATCCATTTAAAATGCTGTTTCAAAAGGTTCCTGCTATGGATGGTGAAATAGTTCAGTGCGTTAAGGACTCTAAGACTAGAGGAGACTTTGGATTTCTGCCACTTCTGCCAACCACACATCCTAAGTGTAGTGAATGTCCTTGAAGCAGTTCAGTCGTGGGATGCTACTTCCTCTGTGGTCACTCGCTGCTTCACATACCCAGAGGACTTTGACTGACAGGTCCAATTAATCTCTGACCACTCTTCAGGCTTCTACTGGAACCATGTGGACTCTGTAGAGACTCCCGGCCTAGGGACCTAGAGTAGATGACAAAGATCTTATCCCCACCACAGTCCTCATGAGACATCACATAGCTGCAGCTACATCCTGTGTGGATAGAGCTGAACCAGGTCCCTGTGTTTTCATCAGAGACTTAGGAAAGATGCTAAGGGCTGCAGTCGCTAGGATACAGAATTCCGTAAAGTTGTGCTGCCCCCTGGTGGCCACGCTGCTGAGATGCCAAATAGCATGGCAGTGACACATTTTGAAGCATTGTCTTTTCCTTCTTTTGGTAGTGGTAGAGACCAGACCTGGGGACTTGTGCATGGTTGGCAAGCTCTGCAAGCGTCTGTACAGAAACAGTCATTTTAAATATGGAATCCTCCTTTCCCCTTGGAAATAAGGAGAACATTTTAACATTTTAAAGTTTGGTTCAGGATATCTTAAACCCTGAGTCTTTCCCTGTGGGTTAGTCTTTTGGACCACAAGTCAGATGTCGTCTCTTGAAGAAGTGTTTCCAACAGCAGTCAACTCTTCTTTCCCCTGGGCTGTGTACATGCCTGCAGCATAGCCTGAACTTTCATTAAGGTGTGTGGGGAGTGGAGGAAGCCCTGAGTGAATGTATGTTTTTGACCTGAGCGTGGCCATATCAAGTACTCCAATTCTTTAGACCAATAGGGATGACAAAAACCTTCTTCAAAGATCTGACTTCTCAGTTGACAATCACAGCAGAGATTATCGATCTGTTTCCTCCTCCAGGCTCACTGAAGCCTGAGATCCATACAGAGACCCACAGACGCTGGCTAAACCTGCCTCCTTGTTCAACTGTATAATATACACCCACCTCCTGATTCAGATGTATAAAATAAATGTGTTGGGTATTCATGTTGCTGTTGCAGTTAGTACTCTCCATCAGAGCTAGAACAGGCAACTGATCTCGGTATGTGTCCATGTGTCTGACAATCTCCATTAAGTCATTACCCCAGGTGAGTCGGCCTCTGGACACTACATGATGAGGTAAATGAGAATTTCTTAGGAGTGTGATGAATGCTTCAAAGTGCATGGCACATCTACAGGTTGAAAGAATGAAACTAAGAAGACTAGGTAGCTCACCTTTACTCAGAGCACTCATGTCTTTGCTTGGGCTACTATAAATAATTCATAGGAAAGGTGTCTTATTGCAAAAAGGTTACTTTACATTGATCTGGAAAGTCTAACTCTAGGATCAGGGTAAAGTATGGCTGTGTTCCTTTGAAAGTTCTCATTGACTTCTCTTCAGGTAACTTACTGTATCACCACATGGCAGAATGCAGAGAGGGTAGAGTGAGCTCTCTTTCTTGTGACCATTATAATGACACCAATACTATTTGTGAGCCCCTCTTGTGATTCCATAAATTACATTACTTCTGAAGGGTCTACTGTCTATCTATCTATCTATCTATCTATCTATCTATCTATCTATCTATCTATCTACTGTGCAGAAAGGATTCCACTCTGAAAGCTCCCTGGCCAGGAACTTACTATGTAGACGAGCCTGGCTGCTTTGAATTAATGAAGTCCACTTACCTTTGACTCTGGAGTGCTGGGGGATTACAGGTGAGCTACACCACACAACTTGTGGCTACTTTGAATGCTATCTCATCAGTGAGCTGGGAATCAACTCTGGATTTTGAGAAAACACAAATAGTCTTTAATACTCCATTACATGAAACAAAAACTGTCTCAGCTGCTGGCATTCTGGATTCTGGGGAAAGCATTGCTTTTGTATCCTCTGGCATACCCGTGTTTGAAGGTGTTTGCTGCTGTCAGGAGCCTGGTATTGATTGTGAGTTCACACTCCATGCCTCTCCTCTGAGGCTGGGGATGTGTGAAGAGTGGGATGGTAACTAATGAGAGACAGACACCTGAGGAATGCCCACAATACCAAGGAGCAGTGGAAGCAGAGAAGCTACCTGTGGCAGACAGCTAGAGGGAGCAGCATGTGACAAGCCTCCTCTGTGACTGAAAAGCAAAACCTGAGGGAAGGATGTCTCTTCAGATACTGTGGTCAAGATCACACACTCCCCAAGCTCATTCTGGCTCTGGTGGCTCCCCCATTCTTACTGGGGTAGGCTTCTTGATGATACCTGACACAGTATTAAGCAGAGGACATTAAGGAAAGCATACGTCCCTATTGTTCTGAACAGTAGCCAGAATGCTGGCCACTGCAGAGCTGTCACCATGGATACTGAGAGATTATTTTCTGACAGGAGAACAGTGACTCATGTATAATAGTGAATTCTGTAGATGTCAGTGGGGATATCTTGCTTCATGTAGGAATTCTGGCAGACTTGCCTTTAGGATCTGGATATATTGCTATCTAACTAATGAGATGTCAATGACAGATGTGCACAGACCAGTCAAATATACAGTAGACTGCAAGCAGTGCTGTATATACATGAGTGAAGAACCCCAGGAGGATCTCTGTTTCTGGGGAATTGGAAATGCCTTTGGCACATTAGGATTCCAGAGCTGGAATTGTATCAAAGACCCTCCTATAGTGAAATGCTTTCTGTTCATCCTTTGGACAGGAGCTGAGCAATCAGGGACAATTTTGTAGCAGAGGCAAAACATACTCCACTTTCTGGATAAGCTTTTCTATTAGGACTTGCAGGAAGAAGTGGAGGTTTCTGGAAATGAGGGCAGTGGTTAGAGCCCCAGCAAAAATGCAGACCATAGCCAATAAAGAGCAAAACACCAATAGATGAAGCAAGGTGCGTTGATATGGCCCCAAATTCAAACTGTGGTAGTGTCTGTGATTGGACATGTGAAGGAAGAGGTGGTATGTGCCAAGACTTTTCCTGGGAGACATAACACAAATCCCTACTCACCCAGTATAGAAAGCCCACAACAGTCCAAAGTATAGATAGCACCAAAGTTCAACTAAGTGAACCAATGATTTATATTGGGATTACTTATAGGCTGAGGGGTGACTTACATGAACAAAATGACTAAAATACACAGGTGCATCCACAAAGCCCACTCCAGCATGGGCGACTCACTGCTCACAAAACGAGGGGAACCTGGAGCACTCTGCTCAGTGGGCAGGCAGCTCAATTGCTTGGAAAACATCCTCTCCAAACAACTGAGTTTTCTAAACCACTTCTGAATACCTTGGGCAGTCTATGCTTCTTCCAGGCAGATGGTCTAGTGTCAAGAGCCTTCTTTTTGAGTTGGGCTGTCTAAGACTGACTCACAGCATTCTTTACTGTTTACTCTTTGGAGGGAGAGGTCAAGTAAATCTGGTCAGTTTCAGGGACTTCCTGAAGCTATTTTGGGTTGTTTGCTTTTAGCTTAAGGAGATCCCCTGCAAGATGGAATGTTTCAATCTCTGAGGAAATTACAACACAAGAAGAGCTGAGTTGTGTTTGTATTGAGGCATGAATCAAAGATAAGGACCATAGAGAAGAAAGAAGGGCATGCATATACAGATCCTAGGGTTTGAGGCTTGGGAGACTGGCTGGAAGATTGTCTTAGAAAGTGTTTTAGATCTTAGGTAAAACAAGGAAAGGGATATTGGGAGCAGGATGTGGACCAGGAGTAAGGATGAGAAAGATCTCAGAAGTCTTTGGTAGGTTTTATTAGAGTTCTGAGAGGAGTTTCCAGAGAGAGTGAAACACATAGATCCAGAGAGTAAGAGAAGGCAAGGGATACTTGGCAAGCAGCTGGTGATTGGCCAGTGTGTCTCTAAAGGGGCACTTTTTCTACAGAGGAATTTAGGGTCGGGTGGGAGAACTGTTTTCCTTGATAGTGGGGGTTGAGCTGTTACATGCACTCACAGGAACTGTTTGCAGAAGAATAAAATATATGGATTTAAAATTATACTTTAATGAAAATGTATTGCTGCCTGGGCGACCAGCCTCCAGACAGCTCAGGGCTCAAAGGGAAATCCATAGCATTGTCACGTACTAGACTTTTCTATCAGAGACGTTAGGGAAAAGGACGCTCACACACTCTCTTGATGTTTTCCTTCAGACCTTTTCTTTATTCTTCTTTTACAGTCTCTATTCTTTATTTTCCTGGAGATTTCCTTCTCTCTTTCTTGATGTTTTCCTTCTAGTCCATTCTAACTCTATAGAACTCTATCTCTAGTCTTTCCCTTACATCTTATATACTCCAGCAAAATCTTTCAGGCAATATAAAAATTACTATGTGGTTACATTCTGTTTATCAAGTAAATGATTACAATGAATACATCGCAAACAGTAAAAATATCATGTTTTCCTTATTCCTTACACTATTAAACATTTTATGTATTACAGGTGAAAAACACATTATCCCAAGAACCCACATACATTCATATCCAAACAGCTTGTTATAGATTAGCCATGTGGGCAATGTATTCTTGTCTGTTCAGATCTTTTACTGGTAGGTTGCATTTTGCAGTGACATGAAAGGGCCAATTACTTTATTACTTATCTTGAAAGATAATCATATAAGGACTCTCAAAGGAATCACAAGCCTAAACTTTTATATTTGAAAAAGAATCAATTAGCTCTGCTTTAAATCTTTAGAATACATACCCACTCATGAATACATTTTTATGTCAGGAGATTGAGGACAGAAATGGCTATAAGGAATTAATCATCACCTTTTGTCATCAACGAATCCTAGCAAGAAAAGAGCCTCCGCTAGTAATAATTGGGCTGTCGTGTTCTTCTTCCCTGACCTTAAAGAGTTCTACATTCAACTATGTGCCTTTCTAAAACTTTAGATTATCTTTTTGGGTTTTTCACCTCAAAGCTATTTGATGAAAACCTCTTAGTCTAACTTTAAGTTATTTTCAAAGTTTTGTTTCAGCTCTTATGCACTCCACAACCTGTGAACTCATCTCCCAACATTAAGGTTAAAAGAATTTAAGATAACTGAGCTATAGGGACTCAGTTGTTTTTCTTAATCATTAACGTGAGCTACAGTCTATATGGCTTCTCAATAGAAACTCATGAGTTCTACCTGTGTGACACCTATTTGTTTTTATTCATCAAGACTCTGTATAAGCTATCATTATTATTATTATCAATTAGGCAGTACAGCTTAGGGTGGAATCAACTTCATGACAATCCACAGATAAAAATGCCCAGTGAGTGGAATGTTTCCATGATACAAACACACTACATTCCAGGCAGTGGGGGTCTCCCCACACCCATTCACACCATGCCAGATACTAGAGAAAGATAGCAGTAGCAAACATGTAAAGGCACAGCAGAAGCACAAGACATTCTGGGGTCTGCAGTGTCGGAGCATTGCTTAACTGAGATTCATGTGTCAGAGAGTTTCCTCTTGGTGGGCTGACACCTTGAACTTCAATTGCCACCTGCTGCTCCTCTGACATGACCACCAGAAAAGATAACCAATAAAGTCAACGTACTCTCAAAACACACATTTATTTCCAAAATCAATAAAATATATAAGTTGTCTTTGAGTAGAAAGTAATAAAATTGAATAAGAGGGAACAATGGGGATTGCAAATGGAGAGATATTCCATGTCAGCAGAGTGGAACACTGCAGGATTAAACTCCATTCCTCCTGAGTTGGTCTCTTTTGTCAAGACAATCCAATAAATTTCTATATTGTGTGAATGCCTGATCCATATTTTTTAAGTAAAATTCAACTGTTCAAAAAGGTATATTAATTGAAAAAAAGCAAGAGCAGGTGTAAAGTTGACATGCTCTGTGGATGCAGTCACATTTGCACATGAAACACTCAATTTGTGATGACTGTGCACCTGCAGGCCAGGGGAAACTATCTGTCCACAGTCACAGGAAATAGGGCTCCTCGTTTGTGTCACCACGCTGAATGAGCCTGGATTTCAAAAAAAAAAAAAAAAAGATTACATCTTTTGAAAGATGACTGAGGACTCTTTCTGTCTGTTCTCATGTACATGTTTATATTTCATTTATATGGTATATGTGCAGTCTATCACTGTGAAAAAATGAGAACATGTGCAACGTTTATCCAATTATTTGAAATTTAAATGAAATAGACAATATTTTAGAAATATAGCTTAGATGACTCAGGAAAATACAGAACTATGAACTGACCAACAGCAATCAGAATAAATGAACAATAAGAACAATTTTCTCAAAGGATTCAATAGTACAATGAACACTATGTCTTAACCTCATCAAATCTCAAAGAAAACCAAAGAAACACAGGATAGGACAGTCATGTAGCATGTCATAAAATGACAATGGACATTATTCTAGACAAATAAAGAACAGTAAGAAAGGAAGCCTAAGATATTGAGAGAAATAAATGATAACTGATGAAGAGAAATTTTTCTTAGGAAAATTCAGTAATGGATAAGTCAAGTGATATGTCTGACCAAAGGTCCATCCTTAGCAAAAACATATCCAAACCCACTGTGTTGACAAAATATAATATGGATATTATCTCTATCAATAATAAATAATAAAAGTCATAAATCTCAAGCTACCTTCATAATAATGCTTTTTCATATCACTAAGAGGGGACATAAACTTTTTTTTCTCTATAAATAGTTAAAAAACATAACAGGGCTGAGATGCAGCTCATTGGGAGAGCTTTGTCTGCATGCTCTAGACACTGGGGTCCGACACCAACATCACAACAAACCAACAAACAGAAAACTGCAATATCATATACAATATGAAATAGTAAGAGCTTTCCACGTGAAACTGAGCTGTAGTTCCTTCTGTAGGGTGGACCTGGCAGAAGCCTAGTATTTCCATGCAGCTGAGGGTAGTCAGACTAGTTTAGGGCATGGGATGTGGAACCCAGACTAGAAACTGGAGGAGCTGGTGAGGTGTCTGGGTAATGAGTAGGGTGGTGGAGGCCATGTGGAAGGGATCAAGGTAGACTCTGGAGTACCATGTGACAAGTCTGGGTACTGAGTGGGATGATGGTTGGGAGGCACAAAAGGGGTCTGTGAGTGCTTGTGGGTAGGGTGGGTCCTGGCAGAAGCCTAAAGCATGGCTGTTTCACAAGCAGTGTGGTCAGACAAGGCCAGGGAAAAAGATATGGGACATGGGCTAGATCTGGCAGGCTGCAGAAGAGCTGTAGATGGGGAGGTCTAGGGGATTCACCTAGATAAACCCTGGAGGTGGACATGGGAACTCTGACAACCAAGTGTGGTGATGGAGTCAGCACAGAAGGGGCCTGAGGGTGGTTGTAGGTAAGGGGGTCCAAGCAGAAGACTAGAGCTTGGTAGCCTCAGAGAAGAGGGTGGTCAGACTAGACTGGATCATGCAGGCTAGACGCTGGAGGAAGAGGTTGGATGACTGGATACTGAGTGGGGTACTGAGGGCCCCATAGAAAGAATCAAGGAAGAAGCTGGAGGAGGGTGTGGGAAGTCTGGGTAGAGAGTATCATACTGGAAGGCAAATAGAAGATACCTGTGAGTGCTTTCAGGCAGGGTAGGTCCTGGCAGAAGTCTAGACTTGGCTGTTTCACAGGTGGGATGGACAGATTAGGCCAGAGAATATGATTTGAGACCTGGGCTAGATCTGATGGGTTGCAGAAAAGGTCTGAACGGAGAACTAAGGAGGACTCACCAGGCTAGACTCTGAAGGAGGTCCAGGGAAGTCTAGGTACTGAGTTGGGTGGTGGAGAAATCACAGAAGCGACCTATGGGTGGTGGCAGGAAGGGTAGATCCTGGATGAAGCCTTGAGCTTGGCTGTGACATAGGCTATGGTGGGCAGATTAGGCTTCATATTAGGGGATATGGTAGCCAAGTTAGGCCTTGAAATTAGGGCAGAAAGAGTCTGGGTACTTAGTGGGGTTGTAGGGTCGCACATAAAAAGATCAGGCTAGACCTTGGAGGTGGATGTGTGAAGACTGAGTACCTAGTGAGATGGTGGATGTAGTCCAGAAGGGATCTATGTGTGGTTGAAGGAGGGTGAGTCCTGTCTGAAACCTGTGATTCATCTGCCTCACTCATGAGGATGGTCACATTAGACAGGGTCAAAAATTTGGGAATTCTGATGAAGCCGAGTGTTGGCTGCTGCACTGGTGGGGCTTGACAGACTAGGTCAAGGCACTGATTTGGGAATCTGGCTAGATCAGGCAAGTTTCCATAATGGCATGGATGTGGTGTTCACCAAAGCTAGACCCTGAAAGAGCACATGGGTGGCCTGGGTCCATAGTGGGATAGTGAAAGTAGCCCAGAAGGGAACTGTGGGTGTTGCATGTAGGGATGGTCCTAGCTAAAGTTTCCAGGTTAGCTCATGTGCATTAGCGGGCACTCAAACTAGGCTGAAGCAAGGGATGCAGGACCTAGAGTAGACCCTAGACCATATGAATCTCTGTACCAAGTGGGGTTTTAGAGTCAGCACAAAAGAGATCTGTGGTTGGTTGTATGCAGGGTGAATCCTGGTAGAAGCCTACAGATTGGTTCTGCACAGTCAGGGGTGGTCAGACTAGGTCAGAGCAAAGAATGCAGGACCCTTTGGAGACCTAGAGCTTGGTTGCTGGACAGATGCAGCTGGCCTGACTAGGCCAAGGCGCTGGTTGTGGGACCCTGACCAGATCAGGTGGGTTTCAGAAAAGGCATGGGTGGGCAGGTGAGGTGAACTCTCCAGGCTAGACCCTGGAGGAGGATATGGGAAGTTTGAATACTGAATGTCCTGGCAGAGTCAGCAGAGAAGCTGTCCATGGATGGTTGCAGGTAGGGTGAGACATGGTGGAAGCCTGACCTTTGTTGTAGGCCAAGGGTAGTGGTATTGATACACTTAGTGTTGGTCAGAAAAGACAGGGACAAAGGATATGGGATCCTGGAATCCTGCAGAATCCTAGAGGTGGCTTCAGAGCAGACAATGCTGGCCAGACTAGTCCATGCCACTGGTTTCAGGAACCATGCTAGATCTGGCAACTTGTGGAAGAGTCTTAGATGGAGAGGTCAGAGATAGTAACCAAGCTAGTCACTGGAGGCCATAGGAAGTCTGGATACCAAAGTCAGTAATGAGGGGGCACAGATAGGCCCTGTGGGTGGTGGCAGGTAGGGTGAGAGTTCTGGTGGAAGCCTAGAGCTGTAGCTCAGGTTTGGGGTGGTCAGACAAATCTGGGGCATGGGATATAATACCTATGCTCAACCCTGAGGATGACATGAGGAGTCTATGTGCCTAGTTGGGTGGTGGAGGAAGCCCAGAACTGTCCTGTGGGTGGTTACAGGTAAGGTGGTCCTGGAAGAAGCCTTGAGCTTCACTGTAGCACAAGCAAGTGTGGTCTGACTACGCTGTATAAAGGATGTGGGACCCAGGTAAGACCTTAGAGGGAGCTATGTGGAGTCTGGGTACCAAGCGGGATTGTGGGGTTATGCAGAAAGAATGAGGCTAGACCCTTGAAAAGGATGTGGAAATTCAGTGTTCAGGGGGCATGGAAGAGGTGGTGCAGAAGGGTCCTGTGGATGTTTAGAGGAAGGGAGCCTATCCTGTCTACAGCCCAGAGTTTGGCTGCCTCACAGGCAGGGGTTGCCACGTGAGACAGGGTCAAGGGATGTGAAACCCTGTTGGATCCTAGAGATTGGCGCTTTACAGGCAGGGAAGGAGGCTATAATAGGCTCAGAGACAGGTGTGGGGCTGAAGATAGATCTGGGAGGCTGGGGAAAGGGCATGGACGGGGTACCCTTGACAATGATGATGGAAGTCTCGGTACTAATGGCTTACTGAAAGTGATGCAGAAGGTACCTGTGGTTGGTTGTAGGTAGGGAAGGTCCAGGCTGAAGCCCCAAGATTGGCTGTGGTATAGGCAAGGGTTGTGAGACTAGGCTGGGGCAGAAGATGTAGGACCAATTCAAGACATTGGCATGTTGGTGTCAGAAAAGAAAGCACCTGTGGGTGGTTGTAGGTATGTGAAGTTCTGGTGGAAACATAGAGCTTGGCTACAGAGCAGGCAAAAGAAGTCCAACTAGACTGGATAATAGGACCTGGGGCTCATAAAGACAATGGAGGAGAATGTGTTCAGTCTGAGTATGGAGTGGGTAGTTTGGAGCCACACAGAAATGGTGAGGGTCGATAGACTCTGGAGAAGAATGTCGGCATGGCATGGTAGAGGCAGGGTAGAATGTGCCTGTGAGTGGTTGCAGGTAGGTCAAGTCTGGACAAGAGCTTAGGGCTTGGCTGCAGCATAGGCAGTATTGGTCAGAGGACCCAGGGTCAAGTATGTGGACACTGCAGAAGCCTAGAGGTCAGCTTCTGCCCAGACAGGAGTGGCCAGACCAGCCTAGCTTCTGGTTGAGGGAGCAAAGCTAGATGTGTGGGGTAAGGGAAATGGCTTGGATGTTGAAGTCAGGGTACTTACTAGGCTAGAACCCGGAAGAGCACATGGGAAGTCCGGGTACAAGATCGAGTGCTGGAGGCAAATGCAAAACAGACCTGAAGAGGTTGCAAGTAGGGCCATCCTGGCTAAAGCCTAGAGTTCATCTGAGCTGCAGACACTGGGGGTCGGACTAGGCCAGTGCAAAAGGTGAATTACTCTCTGGAAGCCTAGACATTGGCTGCCATGACAGGCTAGGTGGCCAGAGTGGGCCAGAGCACTGGGTATGGGATCAGGGCTAGAGCTGGAAGGTTAAAGAAAGGCTTTGGTGAGGAAATCAAGGGAGCCAGCCAGGCTCAACCATGGAGGCCTTGGGAATTTGAGTACTTAGTGGGGTATCCCAGAAGGGACCTTTGGATGCTTGCAGTAAGGGCTGGTAATAATGTCTTCACAAACTAGATCTGGGCAAGAGGTATGGGAACCATGACAGACCATGGTGGATGGCATGGGGAGTCTGTGTAACTAGTGGATTGGTGGAGGCAATGTGGAAGGGACATGAGGGTTGTTGCAGGTAGGGTATACAAGTAGAATTCTAGAATATAATTGTAGTACTGGGGGTGGGAGAGTTGTTCAGCCTAGGCTGTGGCAGGGCATGTGGGACACAGGCTAGCCCATGGAGGAGGGTGTGGTGAGCCTGCAAACCACCTGCTATGTATGATAGAGGTCACACTGAAGGGATAAGGCTAGACCCTGCAAGATGTGGGAAGTCCAGGTACAGCACGGTATGTTGGAGGTGGCACAGAAGGGATCTGCCTATAGGTGATGGCAGGGAGGCTATCCATGAAGAAGCCTGGCACTTGACGGAAGTACAGACAGGGCTGGTTAGCCTAGGCTGTAGCATAGGGTGTGGCACCAATTCTACATGGTTGAGGAGGACATGGTGACTTCATTACCACCTGACTGATGGGGGCCACACAGAAGGCATAAGGCTAGACCCTACAGGGGGATGTGTGAAGTCTGGGGACTTAGTAGCATGTTGGATACAACTCAGATGTGGCTTGTGGGTGCTTTCAGGTGTGTTGAGTCCTGGATAAAGCATAAAGCTTCACTACAGTAGTGCAAGCAACAGATTAGGCAGGGACAGGATGTGGGACTCTTGCTAGATATTGGAGGGAGACATGAGGAGTCTAGGTTCTGTGTGGGTTGGTGGGGCCACACAGATGCAATCATATCCTGGAGGAGAATGTTGGAAGTCTGGGTACCAAGTGGCATGGTGGAGGAAGGGCAGAAGGTGCCTATTGGCTTCCTGGCAGAAGCCTAGGGCTTGACTGAAGCACAGGTGGTATTGATTAGAATACCCAGGGGCAATTATGTGGACCCTGCAGAAGCCTACAGGTCAGAAGTTGCCCAGAAAGGTTTGGCAAGATTAGTTCATGGCCCTGGTTGTCTGAGCAAGGCTAAATCTAGAAAGTGAGGAAAAGGCTTGGATTGCTGAAGTCAGGGCTCTTCACTACATTAGAACCTGGAAGAGGACAGGGGACTTCAGGGTACCAAGAAGGGTAGTGGAGGTCATACAAAAGGAACATGAATGGGGTTACAGGTAGGGTCATCCTGGCTGAATCCCACAGCTTATCTGACACTCTTGTGGTTGTGGTCTGACTACGCTGGTGTTAACGTATTCTCTTTCCCCCTACACTGCTCTGTCCATAACAATGATAGAACAAAAGAAATCCACAAGCCCACATCTCATCACAAAACACCATCAGTATGAAAGATCAAGCTAGCATCTCCTCTCTAAATCCTACCAGTCCTGTAGAAATGCATGTCAATTAGAAGTATGTAAATGAACTCCAGGACACAGAATTGAAAGAACAACCATAAACTTCATAAAATAATCCAAGGAGTTCAAAGAAAACACAAAGAAACAGCTCGATGAAATCAAGGAGAAAGAGCTTAAGAAGAAAAAACACCTGAGTGATGGATGCCCAAGGAAACACAAACACAACATATTGGGGATGACAAAGACAATCCAAGACTTGAGAAGAATCCATTAAGTATGGAGAAACACAAAAACTCAAGCTGAAATGAAGAAGGAATTGAAAAGCCCAATAGGAGATCTAGAAAATTCAAAGAAAAGACTTACTAATATACTGAATCAAGCAGATATAGAATATAAGGTCTCAAACATAGAGAATCTTGATCAAATAAGCAAATTATACTAAAATACTTCAAAAATTCTATTCATATGCTCCCCACCATATAAGCCCATAGGATCTTAATTACCTCTGAAGTACATACTATTTATGTATTTATTTATTTGCTTGTTTGTTTGTTTGTTTGTTTCTGTTATTTAGAAAGGATTTCACTATGAAGCCTCACTGGCCTGGAACTCACTATGTAGACCAGCCTGGTTGTCTTGAATTAATAAAGTCCACTTATTTGTGACTCTGGAGTGCTGGGGGATTACAGGTGAGCTACACCACACAACTTGTGGCTACCTTGATATCCATCTCAAAAGTGAGTTGGGCATCAACTCTGGATTTTGAGAAAATAAAAATGCTCTACAATACTCCATTACATGAAACAAAAACTGTCTCAGCTGCTGGCATTCTGGATTCTGGGGAAAGCATTGCTTTTGTATCCTCTGGCATACCCACGTTTGAAGGTGTTTGCTGCTGTCAGGAGCCTGGTATTGATTTTCAGTTCACACTCCATGTCTCTCCTCTGAGGCTGGGGATGTGTGGAGAGTGGGATGGTAACTAATGAGAGACAGACACCTGAGGAATGCCCACAATACCAAGGAGCAGTGGAAGCAGAGAAGCTACCTGTGGCAGACAGCTAGAGGGAGCAGCATGTGACAAGCCTCCTCTGTGACTGAAAAGCAAGAGCTGGGGGAAGGATGTCTCTTCAGATACTGTGGTCAAGATCACACACACCCCAAGCTCATTCTGGCTCTGGTGGTCCCCCATTCTTACTGGGGTAGGCTTCTTGATGATACCTGACACAGTATTAAGCAGAGGACATTAAGGAAATCATACGTCCCTATTGTTCTGAGCAGTAGCCAGAATGCTGGCCACGGCAGAGATGTCACCATGGATACCGAGAGATTATTTTCTGACAGGAGAACAGTGACTCATGTATAATAGTGAATTCTGTAGATGTCAGTGGGGATATCTTGCTTCATATAGGAATTCTGGCAGATTTGCCTTTAGGATTTGGATATATTGCTATCTAACTAATGAGATGTCAATGACAGATGTGCAGAGACCAGTCAAATATACATTAGATTGCAAGCAGTGCTGTATACACATGATTGAGGAACCCAGGAGGATCTCAGGTTCTGGGGTTTTGGAAATGCCTTTTGCACATTAGGAACCCAGAGCTCAGATTGTATCACAGGCCCTCCTATAGTGAAATGCTTTCTGTTCATCCTTTGGACAGGAGCTGAGCAATCAGGGATAATTTTGCAGCAGTGGAAAAAGATACTCTACATTCTGGATAAGCTTTTCTAGTGGGACTTGCAGGAAGAAGTGGATGTTTCTGGAAGCGAGGACTTGGTGAGGGCCACAGCAAAAATGCAGACCATAGACAATAAAGAACAATACACCAGTAGATAAAGCAAAGTGAGTTGATGTGGCCCCACATTCAAACTGTGGTAGTGTCTGTGATTGGACATGTGAATGGAAAATTGGTGTGTGCCAAGACTTTTCCTGAGAGACACAATTCACTCCTCTATTCTCCCCATATAGAAAACTCTCTACAGGCAAAGTACAGATAGCACTAAATCCGACTTAGTGAATCAATGCGTTTTACTGGGGTTACTTATAGTAATATGGCTGAGGGGTAACTTACAGGAACAGAAATAACTCAAAGACACAGCTGCATCCACAAAGCCCACTCTAGGATGGGTGACTGACTGCTCACAAATGGGGGATATCTGGAGCACACTGCACAGTCTGCAGGCAGCTCAAAGGTTTGGAAAGTGTCCTTTTCAAGGAATTCAGTTGGTCTAAACCTCTTCCAGGCAGCTTGGCTGATGTCTGCTTCTCCCAGGCAGCGGGTCTAGTCTCAGAGTCTTCTTGGCTTGGGGTAGGCTTGTTTGAGAGTGACTCACATCAGTCTTTATTGTTTGCTCTTGGAGGAGAGGACCTATGTGAATCTAGTCAGTTTCAGGAACGTCCTGAGGCTAATTTGGGTTATTAACTTCGGGCTTTAGAAGCTCCCTTGCATGATGAAATCTTTCAATCCCTAAGAAACTGCAATACAACAAGAGCTGAGTTGTGTTTGTATTGAGGCATGAACCAAAGATAAGGACCATACAGAAGAAAGAAGGGCAGGCATATAGTGATCCCAGGGTTTGAGGCTTGGGAGATTGACTGGAAGACTGTCTGAGGATGTGTTTTAGATCTTAGGCAAAAGAGGGAAGGGGAAATTGGGAGCAGGATGTGGACCAGGAGTGAGGATGAGAAAGATCTCAGAAGTCTTTGGTAGGTTTTATTAGAGTTCTGAGAGGAGATTCCAGGGACAGTGAAAGACATGGATCCAGAGAGTAAGAGAAGGCAAGGGACACTTGGCAAGCAGCTGGTGATTGGCCAGTGTGTGTCTCTAAAGGGGCATTTTTCCTACAGAGGAATTTAGGGACGGGTGGGAGAACTGTTCTTCCTTGATTGTGGGGGTTGTTCTGTTACATGCACTCACAGGAACTGTTTGCAGAAGAATAAAATATATGGATGTAAAATTATACTTTAATGAAAATGTATTGCTGCCTGGGGGACCAGCCTCCAGATAGCTCAGGGCTCAAAGGGAAATCCATAGCATTGGTATGTACTAGACTTTTGTATCTGAGGAGGTTAGGAAAAAAGATACTCACACACTCTCTTTATGTTTTCCTTCAGACCTTTTCTTTATTCTTCTTTTGCATTCTCTATTCTTTATTTTCCTGTTGATTTCTGTCTCTCATTCTTGATGTTTTCCTTCTAGCCTATTTTAACTCTATATAACACTGTCTCTAGTCTTTTCCTTACATCTTATATACTCCAGCAGAATCTTTCAGGCAATATAAAAAATACTATGTGGTTACATTCAGTTTATCAAGTAAATGATTACAATGAATACAAAACAAACAGTAAAAATACCATGTTTTTTTGTATTACATGATTAAACGTGTTATATATTACAGGTGAAAAACACATTACTCCAAGAACCCCTATACATTCATACCCAATCAGCTTGTTATAGATTAACTGTGTGGGCCAGCAAAGTATTATTCTTTGTTCAGGTCTTTTACTCGCAGGCTGAATTTTGCAATTACATGATATAGTCAAATACTTTATTACTTATCTTGAAAGATAATCTTATAAGGACTCTTAAAGGAATCACAAGCCTAAACTTTTATATTTGAAAAGAATCAGTTAGCTCTGCTTTAAATCTTTAGGGTACATACCCACTCATGAATAGATTTTTATGTCAGAAGACTGGGGGTAGAAATGAGTATAAGGAATTAATCATCACCTTTGGTCATCAACCAATCCTAGCAAGAAAAGTGCCTCAGTTAGTAATAATTGAGCTGCCATGTTCTTCTTCCCTGACCTAAAGAGTTCTGCATTTAACTATGTGCCTTTCTGAATCTTTAGATTATCTTCTTGGGTTTTTCACATCAAAGATATTTGATGAAAACCTCTTAGTCTAATTTTAAGTTATTTTTAAAGTTTTGTTTCAGCTATTATGCACTCCACAACTTGTGAATGCATCCCTCAAAATTAAGAGAATTTAAGCCAGCTAGGCTACTGCGACTCAATTGTTTTGTTTTGTTTTTTTAAATCATTAACCTAAGTCACAGTCTATATGGCTCCTCAATAGAAACTCATGAGTTCTACCATTGTGACACCTACTTGTATTTATTTTTATTCATAGAAATCCTGTACAAATTATCATTATTGTTATCAATTAGGCTGTACACCTTAGGGAGGAATCATCTTCATGACAATCCACAGATAAAAATGCCCAGTAGGAGGGATCTGGATGCAGAGATCCATGACTAGGCCCCAGGTGGATCTCTGGGAGTCCAATTAACGAGAATGAGGAGGGTTTATATGAGCGAGAATTGTTGAGACCAAGGTCGGATAAAGCACAGAGACAAATAGCCAAACAAACGAAAACACATGAAATATGAACCAATGGCTGAGGGGTCACCAACTGGATCAGGCCCTCTGAGTGGGTGAGACAGTTGATTGGCCTGATCTGTTTGGGAGGCATCCAGGCAGTGGCACCGGGTCCTGTGCTCACTGCATGAGTTGGCTGTTTGAAACCTGGGGCCTATGCAGGGTCCCTTGGCTCGGCCTGGGAGGAGGGGACTGGACCTACCTGGACTGAGTCCACCAGGTTGATCTCAGTTTGTGGGGAAGGCTTTGCCCTGGACTGGGGGGCGGGCTGGGGGGAAGGGGAGGGAGGGGAGGGGGGAGAACAAGGGAATCTGTGGCTGATATGTAGAACTGAATTGTATTGCAAAATAAAAATTTTAAAAAAAATGCCCAGTAGAAGCTGATATTTCCAAGAGATAAACACACTACATTACAGTCAGTGGTGATCTCCCCACACCCATTCACACCATGCCAGATACCAGAGGAAGATGGCAGGCATGAGCATGTAAAGGCACAGCAGAAGCAAAAGACATTCTGGGGTCTGTGGTCTAGGGCCTTTTCTAACCGAGATTCATCCTTCAGAGAGTTTCCTCCTGGTGGTCTGACATCTTGAAACTCAATTGCCACTTGCTGCTCCTCTGACATGGCCACTGACAATAATAACCAATAGAGTCAATGTACTCTCAAAACACACATTTATTTCCAAAATCAATAAAATATATAAGTTGTCTTTGAGTAGAAAGTAATGAAATTGAATAAGAGGGAATAATGGGGAGTGCAAATGGAGAGATATTCAATGTCAGCAGAGTGGAAGACTTCAGGATTAAACTCCATTCATCCTGAGTTGGTCTCTATTTTCAACACAATCCAATAAAAAGTCTCTTTTGGCTGTGTGGCAGTGGTGCACGCCTTTAATCCCAGCACTCGGGAGGCAGAGCCAGGCAGATCTCTGTGAGTTCAAGGCCAGCCTGGTATACAGAGCGAGTTCTAGGACAGGAACCAAAACTACATGAAGAAATCCTGTCTTGAAAAAAAAAAAGTCTCTTTTGTGTGAATGCCTGGTCTACATTTTTAAATAAAATTCAACTGTTCAAGTAAAGGACTTTTCATTGAAAAAGAGCAAGAACAAGTGTAAAGTTGACCTGCTCTGTGGATGCAGGCACATTTGCATGTGAAACACTCAATTTGTGATGTCTGTGCCCCTGCAGGTCAGGGGAAACTGCCTGTCCACAGTTAGTCACAGGAAATAGGGCTCCTTCTTTGTGTCACCACATTGAGTAAGCCTGGATTTCAAAAGAAAAGGTTACATCTTTTGAAAGATGACTGAAGACTGTTTGTGTCTATTTTCTCATGCATGTTCATATTTTACTCACATTTTATATGTGCAGTCTATCACTGTGATAAAAATGAGAACATGTGCCACATTTATCCAATTATTTAAAATTTAAATGAAATGGCCAATATTTTAGAAATATATCTTAGATGACTCAGGAAAATACAGAACTATGAACTGACTAACAACAATCAGAATATGAACAATAAGAATAATTTTCCCAAAGGATTCAATAGTAAATTGAACACTGTATCTCAAGCTCATCAAATCTCAAAAAAAAAACCAAAGGAACACAGGAAAGGACAGTCATTTTCAATTTGTAGCATACACTAGAACGACAATGGGCATTATTCTAGACAAATAAGAGTAAGAAACCAGGCCAAACATATTCAGAGAAATAAATGATAACTGATGAAGAGAAAGTTTTGCCAGGAAAACTCAATAATACGTAAATCAAGGGATATATATGACCAAAGGCCTATCATTAACAAAAATGTATCACAACCCACTGTGTTAATGAAATGTAATATGGAAATTGTCTTGATCAATAAGAAATAATAAAAGTGATAAATCTCAAGCTACCTTCTAATAAAGCTTTTCATATCTCTAAGAAGAGAAAGGAACTTCCTTTTCTCCGTAAATAGTTAAAAATCATGACAGGGCTGAGATGCACTTTGGTAGGAGAGCTTAGCCTGCATGCTCTAGGCACTAGGTTCCAACACCAACATCACAACAAACCATCAAACAGAAAACTGCAATATCATACACAATATGAAATAGTAAGAGCTTTCCTTGTAAAACTGAGCAATAGTTCCTTTTGACAATTCTTGTGTACATCTCAGTCCACTCAATGAGAAGAATAATTGCAGTGTATGGCCACAGAGGAAAAAATATAGTTGCCATTACTCATACTGTGGTTACTTATTTGATTATAGTAAAAGAAATGCAATCTATTGATAAGTTAATAAAGTACATTTACTCATTTGGGGGCATAGCTTAGTGTTTTCTGACTATGTACAAGTCCTGAGTTCAAATTCCAACATTTCAAGAAAATAAAATAGGGCAACTTCATCCAGGTCTTTTCTGTAGTCTACCATATATATCCTGGGGCGCACAACTGGTAGACCAGCCTAGTCTGGCCCTCATGCCTTCACCACAGAAGAGTTCTTGAATGGGCCAGTATCCTGCCTACCTACTCACCAAATCATAGGACTCTCTCATATCATATCCAACATTTCCACTCAGTCCTGTCTACTCTCACACTCCCATCTTGAAACAGAAAAAACATCCTATCTACCATCCCAATAACTTCTGTCATTCTGAATTCATTTCCCCCAAGATATTTCTACTTGTAGATCTAACAAACCACTAATCTTCCTTTTACCTCACCCTGCTCCATCCATCACAAACTCCGAACTAACAAAGGAGATGCACATGCTCAGATCTCATCTTAGGAATATGAACAATATAAATGACCAAGCCCATATCTTCTCTCCAAATCCTAACAGTCTTAAAAATGCTCACCAATGAGAATTACATAGGCAAAACCCAGGACAGAGAAGTTAAAAGCAGAATTATAAGCTTTCTCAAAGAATTCAAGGAACTGAAAGAAGACACAAAGAAAGATCTCAGTCAAATCAATGAGGAAAAGCTTCTTACAAATAAATAATAAGAGAACCTAGTCAAATAATCTGGGAAAATGGAAAATCCTAAAAAGAAAAAATTGGGGCACTATGAAAAAAACTTTAACTTATGAGCATAAATGAGGGGGAACAATGGCAAGACAGTGACATAACAAGCTCATTGAAAATTTCCCCAAACTAAGAATAGATATACACACCCAAACACAATGAAAACACAGAACACCAAAGAGACAGGAGCAGAAAGAAAATCCCTACAGTATATCATAGTTAAAGCTCTAAGTACACATAAAAAGAATGTATATTGAAAGTTGTAAGTGAAACACTGCACATCACCTCTAAAGCAAAACGTATCAGAATGACAGCTGATTTCTCAACAGAAACTTTGGAAGAACTTTGAGTAAAGCACTTTATGTCATAAAGACTATGACAGTCAACATACAATTATATACACAGAAATACTATACGCCATGACTGAAGTAGAAAGAAAATTTTTCATGATATTAACAGCCTAAGGAGTTTTGTGGTATGTCTTTACAGCAAAATAGTATTACATAGTGTATATGTACCACATTCTCATTATCCATTAGTCAGTTGAAGATATTTAGATGTTTTCCACTTCCTAGCTATTGTGAATAGAGTTGCAATGAACATGGCTGAGCAAGTATCTGTGGAGTAGGATGTCAAGTCCTTTGCACAGGTGTCAAAGAGTGCTGTAGCTGGATCATATGGTAGTTTCAGATTTTCAAAGTGATGCGCCAGTTTGCTGTCCTACTAACAGTGAATGATGATTCCCCCCTCATTCTCTCCAGCATTTGTTGTCAGCTCCCGTATTGGTCTTAGAAATAACTTATATATTGTGCCAGGCGGTGGTGGCGCACGCCTTTAATTCCAGCACTTGGGAGGCAGAGCCAGGCGGATCTCTGTGAGTTCGAGGCCAGCCTGGGCTACCAAGTGAGTTCCAGGAAAGGTGCAAAGCTACACAGAGAAACCCTGTCTCGAAAAACCAAAAAAAAAAAAAAAAAAAAGAAAAAAGAAAAAGAAATAACTTATATATTGTATATAAGTTTATATATGTGTGTGTATGTGTATATATGCCATGACACTTGAGCCAACAATGAAGTCTCCAAGAGCCATAGACTAACAAAAACTCCAGTATTACGCATGAAAACCCTCCTTTTGAGATGTTGGTCCAGAGTGTTCAAGAAACACTCAAAACAACGTGGCTCCTTTCTGTTGCCCTTAGTTGCCTCCTAAAGGTTGAAGGTAAGTTTCTATTACTGAAGACACCATGAACTTCCGACCCAGAACTCAGAGGACCTGAGCTGGATCTGACCTGAAAGCCTCCTTCCTGAGGTCTAGCTTTCATAATACCAGAGATGCTATGCAAGCTGACAAGGGAGGGAAGCAACCAGTAGTCCTACCCAACTGTGGCACTTGTGAACCACAAAAATGACCAGCATGACAGTATACCACTAAAAGCACAATAGTAAGCTCATATCTTGACAATAACCAACAGCAGTCTAATCGACAGAAGGCCTGTTCAACAGGAAGGAAATCATACCTGGTACTGGAAATGTATCCAATCTCCAGGACCAGTGAGGTCATGTATCTTAGAAAAGAACATTCTATGGCCTCTTTATTAAACCAGCCTAATTCCTAACTGCATTCTAAATACTCATCCTTATACCCACAGAGAAGTGTAGCTCTCATCCTTCATTGAAGAAGTTTTTCTCTGCAGCAGACAGAGACCTTTACAAAATACCACAACTCCTCAAAATACAAAGAACAGCTGCTACTGGGGTTCCCCAAATCAATGGATACATCTGTAATACAAGCCTTGTACCTAAGGCTGGGGAACATCATGGAAGAGGAGTAGGAAGATTGTAAAAGCCAAAATAGCAATAAGTCTGCAGTGAGATCACATCTTCTAAAAAGGACAGACATGCTTCACCCATGAAACCTTTACCAATAGGAGTGCCTAAGCACAAGCTGAGCAATACACCACCTATAGACATACTAACATGAAAGGAAGAAATCTCAGGGATGCTCACGCCTAGGCAAAGAACTACAGATAGCTATGGAAAGCTGAGAGTGTGAGAAATAGTCTTCCCCAGTGATGAGACCCTTAATCAGTTATTAAATACCGGTTGTTCATCCCTGAAATTATATACATACAAGTAACACTAAAGTGGACTCAGCAGGTAGTTTTATATATTTATGTGTTAATACATGTAATAAGTACAACTAAATAAAATGAGGTTATGAATTAGAGAGTAGATGAGTCAGGATATACAGAAGGGATTGAAGAGAGAAAAGTAAAGGGGAAAATTATATAATTGAATTTTAATTGAAATATATATTAGAGTTAATACTAAATAAAAATGAAATTTAAAAAAAGATCTGAAACTATTTGGGGAAAACAAATAAATGTAAGCTCAGACAAGGACTTCCTGAAAAGCACTCCAAGAGCTTAGGATATAATACTAAAACTTGTCAAATGGTATTGTATGAAATTTAAAAAATATTGTACAATAGTAAACAGATTCTAGAACTGAACTACAGCATGCTTGTTCAATGAAAGAAAATCTTTCATAGATTATTAGTATCTATGCAATTTGTATTATATGTACATGAAATATATATATATATATATATATATATAATTAAAAATAAAGCATTTAGATAGCCTACTCAAAATGGACTACTGCAATGAAGAAAGAGTTCTCAAAAGATGGAGTGTAAATGGCCAGTAAATAAATAAGGTCCAACATGTTTGGTTATGCAGGAAATGCCTATTCAAACTATATCGTGACTTTTATCTCATCCCAGTCAGAATGATTAAAATGTAAAGCAACAATAAACGATGGAAATGATCCAGAGAAAGGGAATCCAATATATACATTTGATGGGAGTGTAAATTAGTCCACTCACTGTGAACATCAGTATAGACTTCTACCCAAAACTAAACTGAAGCTACCATGTGATCCAGATATAGGACTCCTGACTGCATACACCAAGGACACTGTGTTAGCCTAACAAAGAGATATTGCCACATCCATTTTTAAGGAATCACTAGTAACAATATCCAAGTTAAAGAATCAGCTTGGGTATCTAACACCAGGTGACAGGATGAAGAAAACATGGCATACGTACATAAGAAAGCTTTATTAATTTATAAAGATGAATGAAATTGATTCTTTCTGACCCCTACTTTCCAGCTTCTAGCCCATCTCAATTTTTTTTTTTTTTCCGGAGCTGAGGACCGAACCCAGGGCCTTGCACTTGCTAGGCAAGTGCTCTACCACTGAGCTAAATCCCCAACCCCCCATCTCAATTCTTTTGTAACTCCACTGACTTGAAAGAACTGCTCTCTACCAGGGACCCACAGCCACTACCCTAGGCTAGGACTCACGACCTTTATCCTCCATTTCGTCTTCCATTCTGGTCTCTCTAGACCTACTCTTATTTCTGCTGCTGCTTACCTGCAGAAGCTCCTCTGCCCAGCCCATTCCACCCCCTAGGGACTTGGCCTCTTGGTGCAGACCCAGGGTCCCACTAGTTCTTCCCCAACTGCCTCTATCACCATTCTAACTTATCTCCATTTCTTTGTGACCTTGCACTCCTGGAAGAATAGTTCTCTATTTGCACATTGGCAAAGAAATCAGGAAAATGGTACTTTTCACAATACTCTCAAAAAAAAATATCTTGGGGCAATATTATCCAAGCAAATGAAAGACTTATGTAATAAAACTTTTAAGACATTGAAGAAAATATCAGAAGACAGAAGTACTACCCATGCTCATGCACTGGTAGTATTAATATAATAAAAATGGCCATCCTAACAAAATAAATCTACTGATTCAATGCAATCTCCATCAAAATTACTATACAATTCTTCACAGATCTTGAAAGAACAATTCTCAGCTTCATATGGAAACAAAACAAAACAAATCCAAAGATAGCTAAGACAATCCTGAATTTAAAAATAGAAGAAGAAAAAAACTGCTGGAGGTTTTACCATTCCCAACTTCAACTTCAAGTTATACTACAAAGCTATAGTAATAAAAACAGCACAGTATCTGAAAAAAAACCACCAGACTTGTTGATCAATGGAATCCAGGTGAAGACCCAGAAATAAACCCAGACACCCAATTTTTGACAAAGAAGCCAAAAGTTGACAATGGAAATAAAAAGACAGCGTCTTCAACAAATGATGCTGGTCACACTAGATGTCTGCATGTAGAGGAATGCAAATGAATTCCTATTTATCACCTTGCACAAAACTCAGCCCCAAAGTGATCAAGGACCTCAGTATAAGGCCAGATACACTGAATTTGATAGAAGAGAAAGTGTGAAATAGCCACGAACTCATTGGCACAGAAAAAGACTTTCTGAATAGGACACACACAGACATTAAGAACAACAATTAATAAATGGGATCTCATGAAACTGAAAAAGTTTCTGTATGGCAATGGACACCGTCATGCAGACACAGGCAGCCTACAGAATGGGGAAAGATCATTATCAGTTATGTATCTGAGAGAAGGTTAGTGTCTAGAAAATATAATGAACAACAACAACAACAAAAAAAAAAGAAAACCAAGAAAGCAAATAACCCAATTAAAAACCGGGGAGCACAAAACTGAACAGAGTTCTCAAAAGACGAAACACAAATGGCTGGAAAACATTTTAAAAATTCTCATCAATAGCCATCAGGGAAATGGAAATTAAAACTACTTTGAGACTTCATCTTACTCCACTCAGACTGGCCAAGATCAATAAATCAAATGACAGCACATGCTGGTGAGAATATTGGAGAGGAGGAACATTTATTCATTGCTGGTGGGAGTGAAAACTGGTACAACCAGTATGGAAATCACTGTAGAGGTTTCTCAGAAAGCTGAAAATTGACCTACTATAAGATCCAGCTATACTGCTCTTGAACATACACCGAAATGACTCTACATCCCGCTACAGAGACACTTGCTCATCCATGTTCTTTGTCATTCTATCCATAATAGCCAGAAATTGGAAACAGCTTAGATGGCCAACAAGTAATGAATGGAAAATGAAATGAAAGTGTGATGCATTTATGCAATGGAATATTATTCAGCTGTTAAGAAAACTAAAATTATGAAATTTTCAGGTAAATGGATGGAACTAGAAACAATCATTTTGAGTTAGGTAACCCAGACAGAGAAAGATACATATTGCATATTTTCTCTTCTATGTGGGTGTTAGCTTTTAAATTTAGATGTGTTTTTCAATCCAAATAACTATAGAGGTCAGGAAACTAATAAAGGACCAGAGTGGAGGAGAGGATCTTCCAAGGAAGGGAAAATATAATGTTATAAAGAGATAAAGGAAAACGAGAATAGAAGGATTAAATAAGGAGAGGGATGGGAAGGCAAGGTAAAGGATAGGATGTGGTAAGGGACAACAAAGGCTAAAGCCTTTTGAAAAGCCATGTGGAAGCCTACTACTGTAGAAGCTTCCTAAATTGTATATTTTTTGTCTTTTGGGTTGTTAGTTTATTTTTTTGTTTTGTGTGTGTGTGTGTGTGTGTGTGTGTGTGTGTGTGTATGAGAGAGAAAGAGATCAAGAAAAAGTGAACATGAATTTATGTGTGAAGAGAAGTGAGGAGCATCTGGAAGGAGTCAGAGGAGGGGAAAATATAATTGCAATACATTGTTGGAAAAAAATTAATAAAAATAAGAAAGTTTTAATGAATGAAATTGTATGGTTTCTAGGAAAATGAATGAAACCTGAGATCACCATATGAAGCAAACTGAGACTCAGAAAAACCAATATTGTATTTTGTTTCATTTCTGGAATGTCTATTTTCTATAGAAACATAAAACATTTTTATATGGCATATATATAACAGAAAGCAGAAGAAAAGCAAGCAGGGGGGAGAGTAGCAGGAGGAAGAACAGGGAAACTGCAAAAAGAAAGTTTGGAAAGTGAATATGGCACTCGGGAGGCAGAGCCAGGAGCATCTCTGTGAGTTCAAGGCTAGCCTGGCCTACAGAGTGAGTTCCAGGAAAGGCACAAAGCTACACAGAGAAACCCTGTCTCGAAAAACAAAACAAAACAAAACAAAATGTGTGAAAAAGGGAAAGTGAATATGGTAATGCCATACCTCAAAGAAACTGTCTTTATGAAGCCTAAAAATATGTGCAATAGTCATCAATTAAAAATAAAGTTTTTAGAGGCAAAAGACACCCATGCACCAGCCTAAGTCCTCATTATCCAGGCTGCCTGACTCATCCACAGGCCCCCGGATGCCATGCAGCTCAGGAAAAAGAAAGACACCCAAGGGAAGCCTGAGTCCTCATAGTCTAGGGTGCTTGAAGTATCCGCAAGCCTGCCTGGAGCCTTGTGGATCAGGTGGGTGAAAGACACCTAAGGGGCAGCCGGGGTCCACATGGTCCAGCCTGCCTGAAAACACCCACATTCCCACCCAGTGCAACAAGGCGTCAGGCTATTGAGTGTCTTTATGATGAGCAAGTATATAGTGCTGAAATCAGAGGGAAAGAGGCTGTAGTAAGACGCAGGTCTGAAGAAGCAATGGCTCTAAGGAATGGTCTGATTTTGGTGACCTGCTTGCCACCAGGTTACCACGACCAGCGTGACATCCAGGCCTGGGCTGCTGCTGGGTCTGTGACAGCCAGGGTCTATGGAGATGTCCATAAACCATGTTGCCAAGAGGGCCACGGGGATACCCAGGATGTGGGCCACCACTTGTGACCATGGTGGTGTCCATGGGCCGTACCCCCACCAGGGCCATGTTGATCTGAGTGGCCTGTGCTTCCACCCAGAGCACTTGATGACACTGGGCCTGGGTTGCTGCCAGGGGTCATGTCTGGGTCCGTGCCCCTGCAGCAGCGAGGGTCTGTGTTGATATTCAAGGCTTCAGTAATCACTGAAGGCTGTACGGTGACTGGGTTCTGGTCAAACACCTGAGTCCGTGTTGCTCTCCCAGGGCCATGCGTCCGCTGGAGCCATGCTAATCTGAATGACCTGTGCTGCCACCTAGGGCCATGGTGACATCCAAGCCTGGGCTGTGGCAAGGGGCCATGTCTGGGTTCATGGCCCTACGGCAACCAGTGTGGGTCTGAGTCAATGCCCGTGGCTCCTGATACCATCAAAGGGTATGCTGATGCCAGGGGTCTGGGCCACCTGTGGGGGCCCTGTGGATCTGAGTGGGCTGTTATGCCACCTGGGGCCATGGTGACATTTGAGCCTAGGCTACTGCATTGGATCATGTCTGGGTCGATGATCCTATCACAGTTGGGGCCTGTGATGTACGTGGCCTGTGGTGCCACCAAAGGTCACAGATTCCCAGGGTCTAGGCTGCATCCTGTGGCAATATTAGTATGCAAGGGTCACGCTGCAGCTGGGGCCATGGTGTCCTCTGGGCCAGTGCTCTACAGCATCCAAGGTCTGTGCTGAAGTCTGTGGTTTCTTATACCATGGAAGTCAATGCAGATGCCAGGGGTCTGGGCCGCCACCTGTGGCCATGTTGGTGTCTGAGAGATTCACTACCATGGTGATCAGGCCAATTCAAGTGGCCTGTGCAGCCACACATGGCTGGGCCCAGGCTTCTGCTGTGAGCCGTGTCTGGGTCTGTGGCCCAACAGCAGCCAGGATCTAGTCTGATGTCCATGGCTTGTGTTGCCATATAGGAGCCATGTGTGTTGAACCAGCCCTGTCCCTCAATGGCTCCTGGATAGCTGTCCCTTGCCCTCCCTGGACACTCTAGGAGGAGAGCTGACATTGCCTCCCTCCATGGGAGAGCTGACCCCAGCACTCCTCCGGAGAGCTGGCCCCAGTGACATGGCCCTAGGAGAGATGGCTCTGTCCCCCACCTGAGGGGGTGGTCCCAATCACTTGGACAGACCAGTTCAACTACCACTCAGACTCACATCCTGGGCCTTGGGTTGGCCCATCCTAACAGTTGCCCCATCTTTGACCTCCCAGAATTTGGAAAGAGACTGGTCCCGCAGAACTATAACCTCAGAATCTTCATGACTCAGGGCAACAAGAGAATATTCAAGAGGAAGTTTCTATGAAGGCTTGGCCCAGTGATGATGGTGTACCAGAAACCAGAGGTCTTGAACCAGACCAATGACTCACTGTAATGAACATTATGATTGGACAAAAGGGGTATACTGCATGATGCACCCCCTCTCCCAATGTCACTAGGATGAATGAAGAGCTGTCATAAAGATGAGGGAGCCAGGTGGGGTTTTATCTTTTGGTTGTTCTGTTTTCAATTTATTTGGGGAGCATACCACAAGGGTGAGGGGCAGAATGCAGGGACTGGGAGGTGAGCAGGGTTGGAGTGCATGATATAAAATTTCCAAAGAATCAATAAAGAATTATGTTTAAAATTAAAAAAATGAAGTTTTTAAAAATTGAAGATTTAAATGAATAAAATAAAAATCCCAAATAGCACAAGTAGAGTGTGATTCTTAATACTGTCAACTTGAATCTATAATTACCTGGGAAAGGAGTTTCCTCTGGGCATGCCGTGGAGGAGGGGGGCTGTTAATTGTGTTAAGTGAGGTAGGAAGACCCACCTACCTAAGGCAGTATAGTTTCCTGTTTGGGGAATTCTAGACTGTATAAAATAGAGGAAGCAAGCTGAGAGCTAACATGGCATGTATCACGTGCTGATTGTGGCTGCAAAGGTGACTAGCTACTTCAAGCTCTGTTGCCTTTGAAGTCTTTGAAGGCCAGCTATCAGTTACCTGACATGGGGAACAGTATTCTTGCATTGTGAAGCAAACCATTTCTCTCTGCAGTTGCTTTTGGAGAGGCTTTCTAGCACAGCAACAGGAACAGAAACTAAGGCACAAATTGGTAGAGAAGTGGGGCTGCTGCTGTGATAAACCTAAGTGCTTCTTTGGCCTCCCTCTGTAACCGTTCTGGGCTGAAATGTGCAAGAGTTTGGTACTTAGGACTAGAAAGCTTAAACAGGCTCAAAGGAGAGAGTTTAATGGGCAATTCTGGTAGAAGCTTGAAAGACAAGGACTCTGAGAGACATGTGGACACAAGAGGCCAACTCGTGAGGTTTCAAAAGGAACTCTAGTGTGATAATTTGGCCACAAATCTGTCTTCATTCTCTCCATATTCTGAGAGGCTGAGTGAAGCTCAATTTAAAGATAACGGGCTAGTTTGTTTTGCAGAGGAAAGTTCAAGCCGGGCAAGCATAGGCTGGAGAGATGGCTCAGTGGTTAAGAGTACTGGCTGCTCTTCTAGAGGATCTGGATTCAGTTCCTGGCCTCCACATATTGCTCACAACATCTGTAACTTCAATCCCAGGGGATCCAATGCCCTTTTATGGCCTCTATGGCCACCAAGCACACAAGTAGTGTACAGGCATACATGCAGGTAAAACATGGGGAATGGTATCCTTGCATTTTGAAGCAAACCATTTCTCTCCTAAGTTTCCTTCCATTTCTCTCCATACACATAAAGAAAATACATTTCAAAGCAGGTGAGTATTCAGGTGAGTTCAGAGGAAGCAATTCAAGAGATCAGCACTACTGAAGGGAAACCTGTGCTGCACTGGGACGATAGGAAAGGTGTTCTGAGGGCAAAGCATAAGTCCTTGGAGACTCCATCCTGTGACGATCCTAACTCATTGAAAGAGAGAAAGTCTAAGCAAAAGACCTTCCTTTTATTTTTCAAAAGCAGCTGCCTACAAAAGTGCTTTCCCTAGAAGTATATAATGTCTTTTTCATTTGGTGTGCTCACAACTAAGAAACGCCAGCGTTTTCAATATTTGGAACTGGTTGTGGATGGTCACTCCACCACATTACAACTCCTCCTCCAAAGGTTCAGGGAACACTGCAGAAGAGGGGGGCAAAAAGATTCTAAGATCCAGAAGTCAGGGAGGACTGTCACAAAACAGTGTCTTTTAGATACGACAGGCAATGGCCCTCAATTTCAACAGCCATAATTGCATACACAACACACAAGTCCTGCATATGATCTACCTGGTCACTCACTATTCAGCAGAGTTGGTGGAGAAGTTCACAAGGCTCCTATCCTGGTAGATCAGCTACAGGCAGTTGAGAGAACTGCCAGGGGAGAGTAAGTCAGATTTCTTCGGTGATAAGGTCCCTGGTAGGTTGTCCATCCTACAGTGGACAGCCCTACACCCATGTGCATATGGACAACGAGTTAGACTCAGTAGATTATATATAAAAACAAATGAAGTTGGGATGGGGATGTGGGAAGATAGACCCAGAAGGTGGGAGGAGGCAGTGAGTATAAAAACAAAATATATTCATGAATGACAGAAAAATAATGCAGATAATTCAAACAAAGTAAAGTGTTGGAACTGTATATGGAGACTTTTAAAGTTGGACTAAATGTGTTTTATGCCAAAACATGGTCGTTAGCCTATGAGGACAAAGGGATGGAAGGTTATGGCTGAAAAGAGATGTGTTTGGGTGTCATGGTGACAAGAGGTAGAGTTGTGATAGCTGCAGTTGTCAAGATGACAACGGAGAAAGCCCAGTACTTACAGAACATTGTAGAGGTTATGTGACCAGCTGCTTCAAACTCCTGCCATGATGGAACATACTCTTGAAACATGAAATATAATTAACTTTTTCCCTTAAGTTGCTTTCATAAGGGTATTTTTATCACAGTAACAGGAAAAGAAACTAAGGCAAAGTAAATGAACAGGATACTATGAAATAACATATCTTGACAGCCAGATAACTGGAACCATGAATAATTTCATTCTTTGGTTCTTACAGTTACATAAAGATATAAATACATGTATGTAAACATATATACTTCTATGCAAACACATTGCATATGTAATTCAATTGTTTATATAGCATGTGACATGATAATTATAAGATAAATATCTATTTTGTGCATATATAGTTAAAGATAATCAGCAGAAAAGGTATCCAAATCATGTAAAAATAATCTGAAAAATCAGTTCTAAAATACCAACAAATTATGCTACATGATATGGAAAAACTTGACACTATTTGGTTATTTGAAAGCATACATCGACAGTGACTAATCTCAATTATTTTTTAACCATTGATTTACATCTTATAAGCTTATCTATAAGCTACGGTTCATAACAGTTTCAGCAGTGGAGAGAATTTTATTTTATTTAGTCTCAAACTTGGTTAGGGTCAAAGCTACATAACAAGTTCATTTAGATGTTTTTCCTTGCAAATACAGTCTCTTATTTCCATTCAAAGCTTGACCGTTGATGGTGAATGAAAATCAAAAGACCAGCTTCTTTTCATTTGCTTTGTTGGAAAGTGAAGGTTTTTCGAACAAATTTGTTGGAAGTGAAAGTTCTCTTCAGAAATGTATAGACATCAAGTGAAGACAAGCAGGCATTTGTGGTGGTACTAGACACCTAAGAATTTTCATTTTGTTGTCGGTCACCTTAATTGTGTTCACAACGCAGCCTTCATATTAAATGAGTCACTCAGTGTTTTCAAACTGCTCATATGTTCTAATAATTGACAAGATCACATGTTTTCCGTATTTGCTAATGATATAAACAGGAAGTTGCAGAATACATATAAAGGGAAGCTTAAAATTATGCCATCTAACTTCATTGCAATTTGTTCCTCATAATTTTTGAAAGTAATACTTTTATAACCAGTTGTTCTACTGAAAGTCAGTTTCCCATCAGAGTCAAAATACACCAAAGTCATTCTGAATACTACATTCCGTATCTGTTTTAAACAGGCAGAACCATCACATGGTTGTTGGTTTTGCTTAAAAATGATATAACGGTTGGTAAAGATGATATGTAAAGGAAAGCTAAATTTGCAATGTGACCACTTCCAGGAGTATTTACCATCTCTGCTGATCTTTGTACCACATCTCATGCTACATCCTTCAAGTTCTTTTTCATTGATGATTCGTGGCCCAATTTCCCTGTGTTGTTGGGAGTGGAGCAAAGTCAGCCATTGTTGTTTATAAACAGGTGACAACCATTCTAAAGGTATTAGACGATCTCGTTCAAGAACAGTTGTGGAGGCTAGTTCACAGATGATATGCTGAAACCTCAGTTTTTTAAACACTGGTTGAAATATTAGTCCTTCTTCACTTTCAAGAAAAGTGATGCTCTCACTACCTTCCATGTGCTTGGAAAGCCAGCTGTTGGCATTAGCTAAAAGCTGTTCCACTGAACCTTTCCAGTGAGGATTAAAATAAAGGAATACCCACTCTTTGAGTGTGGTATATATATCAATTTCCGTTTGCATCACCAGCAGGTCTGATGAAGACACAAGAAGGTACATGAGCTTTATGTCAATTTCTTTGTAAAGTCCAACACTCGAGTGTGTCATCAAATGACAAAGAAGCCATTCAAAGCACTGGGTCTTTACAGATTTCAGTTGATAGGTTTCTGCTGCTGTATAGAACGAACACACGTTTTTCATGTTAATGGTTCTCATCATGGTCTCCTTACATTGCTGAACTACGTGCTCTACCTGAAGCAGGCTTGCTGCGGCCAAAACATGAGGAACTTGGAGGGGCTTGATTGGCAGAACCTCGTCCGTGTACAAGGAACCAAACACAAAGTACAAGGACCTCACATCTATGTCCTCGTTCTTAATCTCCAGTTCAATAATATCATTGTGCGATTCTTTCCAAGAACCTTTGAGCATATTAGCAAAGTAGCCTGACTTACATAAAAATACTTTGTGTAAAGGCCATGTTTTCCCTAGAGCACGAATTTTGATATCACTGTCTTGCCCATCCAAAAATAAAGATTGGTAAGCACGCTTAGATGAGAGCTTCACTTTTTTCCTGCAGACGATGCCAAAAACTTGCTGTAGATTTACTCCCTGGTTCTGAGATCCGTGGATGTTAGAGCTGGGTGCCGGTCCCGAACAGTCCCAACTTCTCTGTTTGCGCTTGCGACTGCCTGACAGGAAACTGGGACCCGCAGTGGCTTCTGGCTGCTCTGCCTCTACAGGACTGGAATCACTGCGTCTCAAGACTCGGCTGCTTAAAAGCCCCATTGATGAACTCTCCTGGAACCTCCCAAAGAGACTCTTGTAGAGGCTTTTCTCTCATGGCATTGCTGTAGTATGCCGGTACTGCCCAGGCTCACTGGATACCTCTGGCGCATTCTCAAACGTCACAGAGAAGGCAGGCCTTTCCTTACTGTTTACTTCTGCCCTCCTAGAGCAGAGGCCCCACCCCTTGCCAACAGGCCCTTTTAAATGTCTGGAGTGTGACCTAGCTTCTTGGCTTCTTCCTCCCTCCCTCCCTTCCTCCCCTCCTTTCATCTCTCCTCCCTTCCCTTCTACCTAATTTCCTTCCTTCTTTCCTTTCTTCCTGTCTTCTTTTCTTTTCCCCGTTCTCCGGCTCCTTTCCTCTGCCCCCTCCTTTCCCTCCATGGTTTCTGAATGGGTCACACTATGTTGCTTAAGCTGACCCCACTCAAAGTCAAGAACCCACTGCCTCAGTCTTTTAAGATGAATTTTTTCTATAAGATAACGACCAAGTCAAATTCATCTTGATGAGTGTTAAAGATTGTACATATTCCAACTCCCACCTCTGGAGTATGATAGTAGTATTGAGTGTAATCCTTTACCAACAACTTTTAGCAATTTAAATGGTAAACATTGTTATTGCTTATTTTAGTAGTCATTTTTCATTACTATAAAAGACAAGTATTAATTCCATGTAAGTAGTTGTGTGCATATGCCCAAAATTTCTGTGTATGCTTCACCTATTCATATATAGATTTAAAAATATTTTGTTTGCTTAAGGTTCCTTAAAAATCCAGTTATTTGATTAATGTGTATATGTATGCATGGTTTATGTTTTTGTTTTACTGATTTGCATTTGCCTATTAAGTTTCCTTGAGACTATTTACTGTAAATAAACTGCAGTTCTTTTAAAAAAAAGTCAAATATTTATTTGTTTTTATGTCTCTGAGTAGAACTTCTCTGTTGTATGATAATTTGTTTGTGTTCTGACAAATAAAGCTTGCCTGGAGAACAGAGGGCGGAGATAGCCACTAGTTAACCATAGAGGCCAGGCAGTGCTGCTCACACCTTTAATCCCAGCACTTCGGAGGAGGAAGTAGGAAGATCAGGAGTTCAAGGCCACCCTGGGCCAGTCTAAAAGAGAAACAGAGCCAGGCAGTGGTGGCTCACACTTTTGATCTCAGCACTTGGGATGTCATGCCTTTTATCCCAGCACTTGGGAGGCTCAAGCCTTTGATCCCAACACTAGGCTGATAGAGACAGGATCTCAGCCTCATTCATTCCAAGGATTCCTAGAGGGCTCCCCCAACCCCCATTCAGTCTGAGATTTCATAAAGGTAAGAAGTCTCTAGTGGCTGGCTGCTCTGCATCTCTGATCTTTCAGTTTTCACCCTAAGTATCTGAATCTGGGTTTTTATTGATAAGACTAATTAGGATAGCACATCACTCCTCCCTATCTGAAATAAGATAAGTATCTTTCAATGTTTCCTTGCTGAACTTTAATAGTAATATTGAACTATTTTTCTAAATCTCAATATTAATATTTTATCCATTAGTAGATTCTCATATCTTAAAATGACAGGGCATTTTACAAAAGAGTGTATTCACTGTAAGCCAGGTTTTTTTTCAAACAGGAAAATAGTTGACCTATGTTCATGTACACATAGAGAAAATGCAGAAAGTAATACAATTAAAGTTACCATAGATTATCTTTGAATACTGTCACTGTGAGCCATGTCAGGCCCAAACCCATACAGGACAGACTGCATCATACTTTTCATCCTTTTTACCTGTAGATTGTGTGAATGAGGCTTTATTAGCTCGTGCAGGGCCCATCATGTCTTCACAAAGCACACTAATCTCATAGTAATATGCACGGACAATGGCAACTAAATGCCCAAGGTTATTTTCGCAGAATAGTTTTTATCTATTCATTCACTGTCACAAACCAGCAACTAATGCACTGTTTGTCAGATGTTCATTATTTGTGGAATTAATAACTCATATTTCACCCCTATTTTCAAATATTAATTGTGTTACTTTTTAAATTATCTTTTCCTTGTTTTGGTATTGTTTACAATTGACAACTTAAAATTGTATTGCACATATGGATTGAAATGTGATTTTTGATGCAATATGAAATGATTAAATGAAGTCAATTAACAATTATCATCTTAACATTTGTTGTGATAATATACTTAAAAAATACTGTCAGTTATTTTGAAAAAAACAGTGTATTTTATTGGCATTTCCTTGCATAAATGCAAGGATAGTTTTATACCCTTCTTCCCAGAAGCAGGTGAGAATAAAGGATTCATAATTTTAAAAGCATAAAGAACTTAACATTCTTTTAGTCTGTATCCATTTTCAAAACTGCTTTGAAGACATTTTCTTTCATCTGGGACATGTCGCCCTTCACAGATTTGCCTGTAACTTGCCTATCTAAACTTGTTAATTCTCTCTATATGATGGTTTTCAGAGGTAATAAGAATGTTTCATTTTCTACATTGTTTGCTCTTTGTCATCTCTGCTTCTTAGAAATCTGATTTTGGTTGCATCTATGTAGATTTTCTTAGAGTCAGGACTGCCTTTTTATTTCTACTGTTAGTTTACAGGAATAATCTGTGAGAAGACTAAAGATCCCACCACACTGAATGTTATTAGGGACTGTGATTCCAACAGTGTCAGTATCAGTTTTGGCTTATAGTGGCTCCATAGGCCATTTACCATATCCAAGGGTCACCTCTTTTTTTTCTTTATTTATTGATTTTTCTGTTGGGCCTTTATTCTCATGTTCCCAGGAATGCTTAAGTTGTAAAAATATTTACTTTTGCATAAACCTGTTGTTACTTTATATAATCAGTAATATAATAATTCCACCCATGAGGAAAGTTAAGCAGAGATGGGTAGAAAAATGGGTGACATGAGGTTAACTAAAGGGTTAACTAAAGCTAAGGATACATTTTAAAAAGCCATATATAAAATTTCTACTTTATAGTCCAATTCAAAATATGTAAGTTACAAAAGAGAGATTTAGAAGATAGATGTACTGTATGTTTACATAATGCTGCTTCTGAAAGCCAAGCAAAAACAAAAACAAAAACAAAAATTCCAGTGCCAGATACAAGATACTCCCATGTCAAGAAGTCCCCAGAAGTCTGAAAAACAATCGAGGTTCTCAACATTTGTTTTGTTTGCCCACCATAACTAGGTGATAAGACCCTGCTGCTAAAGACAAAGCACCTTGGTCACAAAGTGTAGAGAAATTGAGCTGGAAAGGAGCTAGAAACTTCTTTCCAGTTAGCTCTCCTAGGAGTGGACTGTACTATGCAGGATGCTGGCAGAGTAAAGGCAGCAACATTCTTACCCAGACATGAAACCTATGATCTACATCACCAACCTGCCAGGCAAAATGTGACTACCTGCATAATTGTTGACATGGCTGTTAGAAGGGTAATCAATGCACCTCTGATTGGATTTGAGGCCTACTCCACAAGAGGGAATTCATACCTGGTACTTTCAATCTGATC
Organism: Peromyscus eremicus; assembly: GCF_949786415.1. Taxonomy (NCBI): domain Eukaryota; kingdom Metazoa; phylum Chordata; class Mammalia; order Rodentia; family Cricetidae; genus Peromyscus; species Peromyscus eremicus. Next base: position 13,564,407 of record NC_081439.1, on the reverse strand, counting down.
AAAAACCATGGCTGAAGAGGTATTCAGCCCTAGGGGAGAACTTACTACTTACTGCTGCTTATGTAAACTGTCATGGTGCCAAGCTCCCTGCTAAGTATCTGTATTTATATTCATAGAGAAATGCTGCTCCAAGACTCAGAAAAGCCCTTTTTGAGATAAATAGTGGTGAATAAAAATATGCGTAACTGCACTAAGTGCTTGATAATAAGCGATGGTTGAATGGTATTAATGTCTTATTTAGAGCTGAGCATGCATGCATCAAAACGGAAAAAAAGACCAAAAAGAATGTAAAAAATGGAAGATAAGAAGAAGGGCTATTGCCCGGCGGCGGCGGTGGCGGCGGCGGCGGCGGCAGCAGCCGCAGCGGCACATGCCTTTAATCACAGTACTCAGGAGGCAGATCTCAGTGAGTTCAAAGCCAGCCTGGGCTACAGAGTGAGTTCCAGGAAAGGCTCCAAAGCTACACAGAGAAACCCTGTCTCAAAAAACCAAAAAGGGGGGAGGCTATGAAAGACTGTCTTTTCGGCACAGTACAGCTAATTCAGTCATGACTTCACAGCAGTTGTGAGTATATGCAATAAGTCTACCCATGACTAAGCCTCTTAACAGTCAACCATGGGCCAGGCAAGGACTCATTCAGCCTAGCCCTCCCTTACTGAAATATTAGCTCCTGATGGGTTTTGAGGGATGGACAGTCATTATCTTCAGTTGTGAATCCATTGAGCCCTGAAGCCCCCCTTGCCTGCCCCCCACTTCAATCTCCAATGGATGGTTTCAAACCCACGGTCATACAAGAGACTCTGATTAAACTCAGCAGTACTAAAAAAAAATGTCTGAAATAGAATTAGAGGAGGAGGGGTTTGGTAGAAGTAAGAGGGAGACTAGAAAGGATAGAGGGTTTGCAGCAATCTGAATATAATTTATATATGCACAAAATTGTCAAAGAAAATTCAATAAAACATTTTAAGAAAAGAGAAAAAATTCCACTCATAAGTTGAACATCAACTTGGACCACAGAGCAAGATCATGTCTCTAATATTTCCCCATGGCTTTATATGTGGTACTTCCATTACTAGACAGTTCAATGTGGTTTTAAATTGGGACCTAGGGGTTTCTTCTTCTTGAATCATCAGTGTCAGATGAAAATAAAGGATCATTTGACTAATAACATACATCACTTAATCCTATTCCCTTAGTTCATCTATATACTTTTCTTTTTGCAATCAAAACAACTCTATTTTCTTTTTCCCTTTATTTAAAAGATACTTTTCTCACATCATACAGTATTACATAATATAGCCTGATTATGGTTTCCCCTCCCTCTACTCCTCCAAGTTCCTCCCTAAGTCCCCTCCCATCTGGATCCACTCCCTTTCTGTATCTCACTGGAAAACAAACAAGCATCTAAGGGATAATAGTAAAATATAACAAAATAAACTTTAATAAGATAAAACAAAAAATTGCACATTGGAGTTGGGCATGACAGACAAACAGAAGAAGAGCCCAAGAGAAGATACGAGAAGCAGAGACCTACTGGTTCTCACACTCAGGAATCCTATAAAAACACTGAACAGGAAACCATAACATATTTGCAGAGGATCTGGTGCAGACCTATGGCCCTGTGCTGGTTGATTCAGTCTCTGTGCATTCATATGAGCTTTGATCAGGTTGATTTAGAGGGCCTTGTTCCCCTGGTGTCCTCCATCCCCTCTTACTCTTACACTCTTTCTGCCTCCTCTTGCACAAGGTTCCCTGAGACATAAGGGAGGGATTTCATGAAGATATTCCATTTAGGGAATGAGTGTTCCAAGGTCTCTCACTCTCTGCATAATGTCTGGCTGTGGGTCTCTGTATTTGTTCCCATGTGCTGCAGGAGGAAGCTTGTCTGATGATGGCTAAGAAAGGCACTGATCTATGAGTATAGCAGAATTTCATGAGAAGTCATTTTATTGCTAAGTTTCTCTCTCTCTCTCTCTCTCTCTCTCTCTCTCTCTCTCTCTCTCTCTCTCTCTCTCCCTCTCCATTTTGGAACAGTAGTTAGTATTTGTTTTTATTCTAGGTCCCTGGTCATTATAACTAGAGTTCTTGGTCATTCAGCAGTGTCAAGTATGGGTCCATTTTCTGGAAGAGCCTTAAGTCAAATCAGATACTGGTTGGTCATTCCCACAACTTTGTGTCACAATTGCCTGAGCATATCTTGCAGGCAGTACTCCATCATAGATCCAAGAGTTTGTAGTTGGCCCGGTATTTACATTTCTCTTTTGGTAGCTTACAGAGTATCCCAAAAAACCCCACTAGAACATAGGGGTGAAGGATGTACATGGGCATCAGCTCAACTTCTCTATGTTCAATGAGTTTTGTAGGTACTATCTTCAGCAATGGGGCCTCACTGTCAGTTTGTGGAGAGCTATCTATAGTCTTGGCAACAGCCTCTGTTGTGTGGGGATTCTTATGGGACCCCTTTGACCAACAACTTGATTAGATGAAACCCAGTCTCAGCACTTGAAGTTTCATTTGGTGACAAGAGATGGCTAATTGTGGCTCTGTCTCCCCCATTGTTTGGTGACTTCATTTAAATAGCCTTCATATACTTACATAGTAATTAAGAAGCTTCTACAGTTTTAGGCTTCCATACTAACCCTCAAATGGTCTTGAATTTTAACTGTTTCTCCCCCATATTCTCTCCATTGTCCTCTTCTTCCCTACGAATCCCATATTGATCCTCTGTTTCCAGCCCCTACCCCACCCATACATAACTTTCTATTTTCCTTTCCCAGTGAGATCTATCTGTACCCCCTACTCACTTACTCTATATCTAACCTCACTAGTTCCATGCATTGTAGCTTATTTATCATTGACTTAACAGCTAATATCCACATACAATGGAATTTATACCATATTTGTCTTTCTGAGTCTAGGATACATCACTTAGGATGATTACTTTTTTATAGTTCCATCCATTTACCTGCAATTTCCATGATGTCATTTTTTAAATGGTTGACTAATTCTCCATGGTGTGAAATACCACGTTTTATTCATCCATTCTTCTGTTGAAGGCCATCTAGGTTGTTTGCAATTTCTGGCTATTATGAATATAGCGATGAACATGGTGGAGCAAATGCCTCTGTGGTAGGATATAGCTTCATTTTGGTATGTGCTTAAGAGTGATATACTTGGCCAGGCGGTGGTGGCACACACCTTTAATCCCAGAACTCGGGAGGCAGAGGCAGGCGTATCTCTGTGAGTTTGAGGCCAGCTTGCTCTACAGAGCAAGATCCAGGAAAGGCGCAAAGCTACCCAGAGAAACCCTGTCTCGAAAAAACAAAAACAAAAACAAAAAAAAAAGAGTGATATACTTGGATTTGGGGGTAGATTGATTCCCATCTTCTTCAGGAACCACCATGCAGATTTCCATAATAGCTGTATAAGTTTGCACTACCACCAGCAAATATGAATATGATAGCCAATATGAACTATCACTTGTGTGGTTGTAAGATGGAATCTCAAAGTAGTTTTGATTTGCATTTCCCTGATGGCTAAGGATGTTGAACATTTCTTTAATTGTTTCTCAGACTTTAGAGTTTCCTCTATTGAGAATTCTCTATTTAGATCTATAACCAATTTTTTAATTGTGTTGTTTGTTTTTCTTGACATCTAGTTTCTTGAATTCTTTATATAGTTTGGATATTAGCCCTCTATCAGATGTAGAGTTGGTAAAAATCTTTTCCCATTCTGTAGGCTGCCACTTTTTTTTGAATATTGGTGACCTTTGTTGTGCAGAAGCTTCTCAGTTTTATGAGGTCCCATTTATTTGCTGTTGATCTTAGTGCCTGTGCTAATGGTGTTCTGCTCAGAAAGTCTTCTCCTGGGCCAATGAGTTCAAGGCTATTTCCCAATTTCTCTTCTATCAGGTTCAGTGCACCTGGTTTTATGTTGAGGTCTTTGATCCACTTGAACTTGAGTTTTGTGCAGAGTGATAAGTATGGTCTATTTACATTCTTCAACATTCAGCCATCTAGTTTGACCAGCACCATTCATTGAAGATGCTGTCTTTTTTCTGGTGTGTATTTTGGACTTCTTTATCAATAATCAGGTGTCCATAGGTGTAAGGGTGTAGTAGGAAAGGCTCATAGGGGCTAGGAAATTGGCTCAAACCAGTTGCCAAGGCATGCACATAACATACTTCCTTATGAGCCAACCTGAAGTCTGCCTGAGGGCCTAGCAACAGGTGCTTTCAGAGTTCCTGATTGTGCCCAGCCAATGAGGGACGACCATGCAATGCCACCAGATTGGGACACAGTTTGGGTGCTTGGATGAGGGTATATAAGCCCTTCCCCATTATTGAATAAAGGAGTTTGCTGTTTGCCTTCAACTGACTCCTGATGTCTCTGTCCTTGACACTGCACCTTCTCACCTCCTTCCCCAAGGGAGCCCTTAGGATCCAGCAACATAAGGATATATGTTTGGGTATATAATTTGATTCCATTGTTCAATAAGCCTTTTTTGGTGTCAAAACAGTGCTGTTTTTACTACTCTAGATTCAAAAACAGTATCTATCCTTCAGCTGCATCCAAGAAATACTACGTCTGTAGTACAACTTGAAATCTGGCAGAGTAATACCTCCAGCAGTTCCTTTATTGTTCAGGAATGTTTTAGTTATCCTGGGTTTTTTTGGTATTTCCATATGAAGCTGAGAACTGCCCTTTTAAGCTCTCTGAAGAATTGTGTCGGAATTTTGATGGAGATTGCATTGAATCTGTGGATTGCTTTTGGTAGGATGGCCATTTTTACTATGTTAATCCTACTGATTCAAAAGCATGGTAGATCATTCCATCTTCTGGAATCTTCTTCAATTTCTTTCTTTAATATCTTGAAGTTTTTCTCAATACAATTTTTTTACTTGCATGGTTAGAATTACCTCCAAAATATTTTAGGTTATTTGAAGATATTGTGAAAGTTGTTGTTTCCATGATTTCTTTCTCAGATTGTTTGTCATTTGTATATAGGAGGGCTACTAATTTTTGAGTTAATTTTGAATTCAGATACCTTGTTGAAAGTGGTTGTCAGCTGTAAGAGATCCTCGGTGGAATTTTCAAGGCCATGTATATATTCTATCATATCATCTGCAAAGAAAGATACTTTGAGTTCTTCCTTACCAATTTATATCCCCTTAATCTCCTTGAGTTGTCTTATTTCTCTAAGATTTCAAATACTATATAGAATACATATGGAGAGTAGACAAACTTGTCTTGTTCCTGATTTTAATAGAACTGCTTTGAGTTTTTCTACATTTAAGTTGGTGTTGTCTATGAGCTTGCTGTAAACTGCCTTTATTATAGTGACATGTGTCCCTTGTCCTTAATCTCTCAAGGACATTTATCATGAAGGAGTGTTGGATTTAGTCAAAGGCCTTTTCTACATCTAATGATGATATCACATGATTTGTTCTTTTAGTTTATTTATATGGTAGATTACATTTATCGATTTACATATGTTGAACCATCTCTGAGATGAAGCCTATTTCATCATGGTGGGTGATCATTTTGATGTGTTCTTGGATTAGGTTAACAAGGATTTTATTGAACATTTTGGCATCTATGTTCTTAAGAGAAATTGGCTTGGAATTCTCTTTGTTGGATCTTTATGTAGTTTGGGTATCAGGATAATGAGCTCTGGCACCATAAAATGATTGGGCCATGTCCTTTTGGTTTCTCTTTTGTGGAAAAATTGGAGGAGTATTGGCATTAACTCTTCTTTGAAAGTCTGGTAGAATTCTGTTTTGTTTTTTCTAGTAGAACCGCTTTTTTGGTTGGGAGACTTTGATTGACTGCTTCTGTTTCACTGGGGATTATAGGTCTGTTTAAATTGATTATCTGATCTTGAGTTAACTTTCGTAAGTGGTATCTATCAAGAAAATTATCTATTTATTTTAGAGTTTCCAGTTTGGTGGAGTGCAGGTTTTAAAGTATATCATTATGAGTCTCTGGATTTCCTGAGTGTCTGTTGTTCTGTCCCCCTTTTCTTTTCTGAGTTTATTAATTTGGACCTTCTCTCTGCCTTTAGTTAATTTGGTTAAGGGTTTGTCATTCTTATTGATTCTCTCAAAGAATGAACTCTATTTCATCGATTATTGTTTCTATTCTATTGATTTCAGCCCTGAGTTTGATAGCTTTTTACTATCTACACTTTTATCAGAATTTCTCCTTTTTGTTCTAGGGCTTTCAGGTGTGCTATGTAGTCATTAGTAAGAGATCTCCTCAGCTTTTTAAAATTTATTTTATTTATTTTTTATGTAGACACTTAGTGCTATGTACTTGCCTTTTAGACCTTTTTATTGTGTCCCATATCTTATGTACATTGTATTCATTTTCATTCAATTCTAGAAAGTCTTAAATTTTTTATTTATTTCTGTCTTGAGCCATTTTTCATTCAGTAGAGAGTTGTTCAGTTTCCGTGGGTTTGAAGCTTTCTGTTGTTTATGTTGTTGATAATATCCAGCTTTTATCTGTGGTGGTCAGATAGAATGTAGGGGGTTATTTCAATTTTCTTGTATCTGTTGAAATTTGTTTTGTGTTTCAGTATGTGGTCCATTTTTGGAGAAAGTTCTCTGAGGTACAGAGAAGAAGGTGTAAATATCTATCGAGTACAATTGGTTCATAACATCTGTTAGCTCCACCATTTCTCTGCTTTGTTTTTGCCTGGTTGACCTGTCTATTGTTATTAGGGAGGTATTGAAGTCTCCCACTATCAGTGTATGAGGGTTGCTATGTGATTTAAGCTGTCCTGGTAGTTCTTGGATCCCTTGTGTCTGGGGCATAGATTGTTTTATCTTTGTTTTTATTTATACCTTATGTCTTTCACATCATGCATCTTGATCCCATTCATCTCCCTGTTCCTCCATATCTGTCTTTTGTCCTTGGAACCCCACCCCCCAAATAAAATAAAATAAAATTTAAGAGAAAAATAGGAAAGAAAGAAATAAATAAAGAAAAGAAAAGCAAGAAAGCAAGAAAGCAAGAAAGCAAGAAAGCAAGAAAGCAAGAAAGCAAGAAAGCAAGCAAGAAAGAAAGAAAGAAAGAAAGAAAGAAAGAAAGAAAGAAAGAAAGAAAGAAAGAAAGAAAGAGATCTCTTTATGGAAGCTGTAGTGTAACACAGTGAGTCGTACTATACCCTGTTATCTATACAATCTTACTTGCAAGTGTTCATTGCAATGAGTCACTGGTCTGGTTTGAGGCCTCTGGTTTCTGTTGTACTATTGATACTGGACCCTAACTGGGACTCCTGTTGGATATAGTGGAGGTCTGGCAGCTTTGAGTCTGTAGGACCTGCCCTTCATGTGCTTCAACAGATCATAGATGGAGTGGATGTAGTTCTGGACCTGGGTAGTTGATGGTCTTGTCAGCCTTCTAGCTCTTCTTTCCTCTCTCCCCCTTAGTCCTCATGACCAGGGTGAGCTCTCTGTTATTGCCCCAGAATTGCCCTTGCATTGCTCAGCCTATTTCACCCCTTGCAGCAATAAGCAAAGGGCAGGACTAGTTCTCCTGTTTTCATGCCCTCAGGGTCATCTCTCCTACACCTACACCAGCAGGGACAGCCCTACTATGTTGTGGGGCATTAATTTTAAGAATTAAAGTGTCGTCTTGGTGAATCTTTCCTTTAATGAGTATGTAGTGTCTTTCCCTATCTCTTCTGATTATTTTTGGTTTGAAATCTATATTGTTTGATATTAAAATGGCCACACCAGCTTGCTTCTTAGGTTCATTTGCTTTAAATATATTTTTCTAGCTCATTACCTTGAGGTATTGTCTATATTTCATGTTGAAGTGTATTTCTTGGATGCAGCAGAAGGATGGATTCTGTTTTTGCATCCATTCCGTTAGTCTGTGTCTTTTTCTTAGGAAATTGAGATCATTAGTGTTGAGAGATATCAATGACCAATAATTGTTGATTCCTGCTATCTTGTTGTTCTTGGTGGTTGCCTTGGTGTGTGTGTGTGTGTGTGTGTGTGTGTGTGTGTGTGTGTGTGTGTGTGTATGTTCCCTTATATTGATTTTGCTGGTGTGACATTATTTACTCCCTATGCTTTCAGAGTTGTAGTTAATCTCTTTAGGTTGGAGTTTTCTTTCTAGCACCTTCTGTAGGACTGGATTTGTAGATATTACTTAAATTTTGTTTTTATCATGGAATGTCTTTTTTCTCCATCTATGGTGATTGCAAGTTTTGCTGACTATATTGATCTGGGCTGACATCCGTGGTCCTTTAGAATCTGTAGTGCATCTGTGGAGACCCTTCTGGCTTTTAGAATCTCCATTGAGAAGTTACATGTAATTCTAATAGGTCTGACTTCATATATTACTTGGTATTTTTCCCTTACAGCTTTTAATATTCTCTTTTTGTTCTGTATGTTTAGTGTTTTGATTATTATGTGCTCAGGGGACTTTCCTTTTCTGATATAGTCTATTTGGTATTCTGTAAGCTTCTTGTACCTTGATAGGTACCTCTTTAGGTTAGGAGAATTTTCTTCTATGATTTTGTTGAAAATATTTTCTGGACCTTTGAACTGGGATTCTTCTCCTTCCTCTATTCCTATCTGTAGCAGGAATCTTAAAAGTTCTTATTAATAAAATCAAACATGAGGCCAGTTATTGGGGTGAACACTAGAAGATCAGAGAGATAGAACAAGCCACAGCTAACCTCACCTGTCCAACTTCTCAGCTGGTCTTGTTTCCTCAGACTGGAAGCTTCTGTGTCCTCATCCCAATGGCTCTCAGCTAAACTGCTGCTAGAAAGCCTGAAGCTTAACCAGCTAAAAGCTTCTAGTTTCTGGTCCTCACGCCTTATATACCTTTCTGTTTTCTACCACCACTCCCTGGGATTAAAGGCTCACTTTCTGGGATTAAAGGCGTGTGTCACCATGCCTGGCCATTTCCAATGTGGCCTTGAACTCACAGAGATCCAGAGGGATTTCTACCTCTGGAGTGCTAGGATTAAAGGTGTGAGTGCCACCATTTTCTAGCCTTTGTATCTAGTGGCTGTTATGTCTCTGACCACAGATAAGTTTATTAGGGTGTACAATATTTTGGGGAACACAATACCACCACAAAATTCAGTCAACTGCTTCCTCATGAGACATTTCTAATAACAGCATTTTTATACCAACCACACCTATCATTCTTAGATTTGGTCTTCTTATAGTGTCCCAGATTTCCTGGATTTGCCATACCAGGAGGTTTTTAGATTTAACATTTTCTTTGACAGATATATCTATTTCTTCTACTGTGACTTCAAATCAAGATTCTCTCTTTCATCTTTTGTATTCTGTTGGTGAAGCTTGCCACTGTAGTTCCTGTTCAAGTTCCTAAAGTTTTCATTTCCAGAGTTCCCTGGGTTTGTGTTTTCGTTATTGCTTCTATTTCTGTTTTCAGGTCTTGAACAGTTTTACGTATTTCCTTCCACTGTTTGTTTGTGTTGCCTTGATTGCTTTAAGGAATTTATTCCTTTCTTCCTTAAGGACCTCTATCATATTCATAAAGGCTGTTTTAAGGTCTTTTTCTTGGGCTTCAGCTATCCTGGAATATTCATGGCCTGCTGTGGTAGGATTGGTGGGGTCTGGTGGAGACATATCATCCTGGCTGTTAGTGATTGTGTTTTTACACTGGGTTCTAGGCAACTAGGATTGGGATGATATTTAGGTGCTGATATCAGGCTTTGTCTTTGTTGTGTGAGTGTTTTGTTCCTTGGTTTCTGTTTCCTCTGGATTTTAGGAGAGTGTGGTAGCTACGTGTTGCCTGGTAGGAAATTTTGTGTGGACTTGAAAAGTGTGGCCACTGGGGGTTCCATGTAAAATGTGTTTTGAGGTATTGGAACCTGTGATGGCTATCTTTGGTTGTCAACTTGACTATATCTGGAATGAACTATAATCAAGAAATGAAGGTCTCACTTGTGATCTGGACCTTGAGGCAAGATCTTGGAGTTAGATGGCACATGCCTTTAATCTAGACCTAGAGGATGGGGACTACACTTTTAATATGGGCCATACTTTCTCCTGGAAGCCTATATAAGGACAATGGAAGAAGGAAGGGGATGTGTTAGTGGTTCTCCAAGGAAGGGCATGTGTTCCTTCTCCTGCTTGCTCTCACCTTGTTACCACATTCATTCCTTCACTGGCATTGGAGCCTACTTCTTTGGAATTCCAGCATGTACAGGAGACCATCTGAGACACTCAGCCTCGTGGGACTGAGTAACTACTGGATTCTTGGACATTCTATTCCCAGTTTGCCATTGTTGAACTGCAGCCTGCAAGCCATTCCAATAAATTCCCATATATGTGTATGTATGTATGTATGTATGTATGTATACATATATATGTATATATACATATAGAGAGAGATAAAGAGACAGAGAGACAGAGATTCATTCTATAAATTCTATGAATCTCCAGAACTCTAATAAAGGACCTGACACTTAGGAATGTGGATAGGCTAGGTTTCTGAGGGAGTTCACAGAAGGGAGCACAGCAGAGTGTTGTTCCACCAGAATCTGCTTATTTATTCTCCTTCGAATTAGGGCATAGAGTGAAGAGAGGTCACCCCAGCAGGTCTGCTATAGTACCTGCTGGAGTTGGGGGCTGGGATAAAGCAAATAGTGGAGGCAGGGAGGTTAGGAGGGGAAGATCTGTGGGATCCACAGGAGATGGGGGCAGGGGCAAGGAAGGCTGTCATAGGTGATCTGCTGCAGAGCTGGGGATGAGACTGGGGAATTGGATCTGGAAGAACAGAAGGAGAGAAGATCTCCAAGTCATCCTTCCTGGTTCCCTGGTAGGAGTAGCCTGTGGATTAGCAGGGAGTACCTGTTGGAATTGTGGACTGGGATAAAGCAATGAGGGAGTTTTGGAGGGGGAGGTCTGTGGGATCCATTAGACATGGAGTAGGTGGCAGGCTCCTGCAGCTGTTCGGATGCAGAGCTGAAGATGACTATGGACCAGGATCTCAGGGAACAGAGGGAGAGGTGAAGATCTGCAGTCAGGCTACCTGTTTCCAAGGCATGAGTGGCCTAGTTTTTTTAATATAGGCACTTCCTCATAAGATTGCTTCTCCACAGGTTTTATTTCTTTGTTGATTTTTTTTCATTGACTCATTGATCATTTAATAATGAGTTGTTTAATCCCACATGCTGATCTATTTACTGGAGTTTGGGTTTTATTTTTTTGTTTCTTTTGTTTTGTTTGCTGGTTTGTTGGTCTGTTTCTGCTGTGCATTTGAAGTTCTTGCACTGTGGTCAGACTCCAACTTTTTTGAATTTGTAAAGATTTGTCTTGTGTCCCTGGATGTGTTGTATTTTAGAAAAGCTTCCATGTGATGCCAAGGAGAATTTATATTCTTTGGTGTTTGGATAGACTATTTTATAGATATCTAAAAAAATCATTTTGATGTCTGATTCCATTATCTCTGATGTTTCTCTGTGTATTTTTTCTCCAGATGATCTGTCTATTAGAGAAAGTGGATATTGAAATCATCTACTATAAATGAATTGGTGTTCATCTGTCTTTAATTCTGTACATTTTTATATAAAATTGGGCACCCCTGAGTTTGGTGCATACAAGTTTAGGATAGCAATGGCTCCCTGGCTAACTGTTCTCTTGATCAGAATGACGTTTCCCTCTTTATCTCTTCTAGTTGGTTTCATTGTGAAGTCTATTTTTTTTCACATATTAGGATGGGGTGACTTCTTACTTCCTGTTGACGCTTGATAAGATGCTTTTTATCCATTCTTTGATCCTAAAGCTATGCCAATCTTTAAAACTGAGATGTGTTTCTTGGAGACAGCAGGTAGGTGCATTTTGTTTCTTGATGCACTCAGTCTGTGTCTTTGGATTGGAAAATTGAGGCCATTGATATTTAAAGCTGTTATTGAAATGTGGGTGTTAGTTGTGGTCATCATGTTGATGATTTTGGTGTTATTGTCTCTGTTCTTGGTGGTATTTTGTGTTTTAATAAATATGGATTTGCATTTCTTTCCACATTTTCTTTGCTATGCTCAGTCCTCTTTTAATCCTTAATGCTTCCTCTATTTTCCTTGTTTGGTTTGTTGGATATAAATATTTTAGGCTGATTGTCTGGTGGAAATTTTTCTTTCTCCTTCAATCATGGCATGTAGTATTGCTGTGTATATTATTGTATGTTGGCTGTATTAGTCTTTTAGGACTTAAAACGCATTGCTCAAGGCTCTTCCAAAGTTTCCTTTGAGAAATCAGGTGTTGTTCTGATAGGCTTTCCTTTAGAGGTGATGTGCAGTGTTTCACTTACAACTTTCAATATACATTCTTTGTTATGTGTACTTAGAGCTTTAACTATGATATACTGTGGGGATTTTCATTTCTGATCCTGTCTCTTTGGTGTTCTGTGTTTTCATTATATTTAGATGAGCATACCTATTCTTAGTTTAGGGAAGTTTTCTATGAGCTTGTTGAAGATCTGGTCTATGACATTGACTTGGGAGTGTTCCCCCTCATTTATGCTCATATGTCAAAGTTTTTTTCATAATGCTGATTTTTTTTTAAGATTTTCCATTTTCCAAGCTTATTTGACTAGGTTCTCTGATATATCTCTAAGCTCGTTCTCCAAGATTTCAATGAGATTTTCTTTGTGTCTTCTTCCAATTCCTTGAATTCTTTGAGAAAGCTTATGATTCTGCTTTTAACCTCCGTGTCCTGGAGTTCACCTGTGTAATTCTCATTGGTGAACATTTTTAAGACTGTTAGGATTTGGAGAGAAGGTACTGGCTTCATCTTTTATATTGTTCATATTCCTAAAATGAGATCTAGGCACGTGCAACTCCTTTCTTAGTTTTGAGTTTGTGATGAATGGAGCAAAGTGGGGAAAAGAGAAAATGAGTGAGTGTGTTAGTATACAAGTTGGAAATGGCTTGGAGAGGAGATGAATTCAGATGGACAGTGGGTACTGGGCTGGAACATAGAATGGTTTTTCTGTTCCAAGATGGGAGTGTGGGAGTAGACAAGACTGAGTGGAAATATTGGATATGATATCTGAGATCCTGGATATGATATCCTGATTTGGTGAGTAGGTAGGCAGGATACTAGCCCAAGCAAGAACTCTTCTGTGGTGAAGGCATGAAGGCCAGACTAGGCTGGTCTACCAGTTGTGATCCTAGGATATATATGGTAGGTTGCAGAAAAGACCTGGATGAAGTTACCCTATTTTATTTTTATTGCAATGCTGGATTTGGAACCCAGTACCTGTACATAGTCAGCAAACACTGTACCACTGAGCTATGGCCCTAAATAAGTAAATGTACTTTAATAACTTATCAATAGTTTATATTTCTTATACTATAATCAAATAAATAACCACAGTATGAGTAATGGCAACTATATTTTTTCCTCTGTGACCATACACTTCAATTATTCTTCTCACTGAGTGGACTGAGATGTACACAAGAATTGTCAAAAGGAACTATTGCTCAGTTTTACAAGGAAAGCTCTTATTGTTTCTTATTGTGTATGATATTGCAGTTTTCTGTTTGATGGTTTGTTGTGATGTTGGTGTTGGAACCCAGGGCCTAGAGCATGCAGGCTAAGATCTCCTACCAAAGTGCATCTCAGCCCTGTCATGGTTTTTAACTATTTATGGAGAAAAGGAAATTAGTTTCTCTTCTTAGAGATATGAAAAGCTTTATTATGAGGGTAACTTGAGATTTATCACTTTTATTATTTCTTATTGATTGAGACAATTTCCATATTACATTTTGTTAACACAGTGGGTTGTGATTCATTTTTGTTAATGATAGGCCTTTGGTCATACATATCATTTGATTTGTGTATTATTGAGTTTTCTTAGCAAAAATTTCTCTTCATCAGTTTTTATTTCCCTGAATATGTTTGGCCTGGTTTCTTACTCTTATTTGTCTAGAATAATGCCCGTTGTCATTTTACTACATGCTACAAATTGAAAATGACTGTCCTTTCCTATGTTCCTTTGGTTTTCTTTGAGATTTGATGAGCTTGAGATACAGTGTTCAATTTACTATTGAATCCTTTGGGAAAATTATTCTTATAGTTCATATTATGATTGTTGTTGGTCAGTTCATAGCTCTATATTTTCCTGAGTCATCTAAGCTCTGTTTCTAAAATATTGGCCATTTTATTTAAATTTCAAATAATTGGATAAATGTGACACATGTTCTCATTTTTATCACAGTGATAGACTGCACATATAAAATGTGAATAAAATATAAACATGCATGTGAAAAATAGACACAAACAGACTTCAGTCATTTTTCAAAAGATGTAACCTTTTCTTTTGAAATCCAGGCTTACTCAATGTGGTGACACAAAGAAGGAGCCCTATTTCCTGTGACTAACTGTGGACAGGCAGTTTCCCCTGACCTGCAGGGGCACAGACATCACAAATTGAGTGTTTCATATGCAAATGTGCCTGCATCCACAGAGCATGTCAACTTTACACTTGCTCTTTTTCAAAGAATATTCCTTAGCTTGAACAGTTGAATTTTGTTTAAAAACATAGACCAGGCATTCACACAAAAGAGACTTTATATTGCATTGTCTTGAAAATAGGACCAACTCAGGAGGAATGATGTTTAATCCTGCAATCTTCCACTCTTCTGACATGACATATTTCTCCATTGACACACCTTCTTGTTCCTTCTTATTAATTTTATTACTTTCCACCCAAAGGTAACTTATATATTTTATTGATTTTGGAAATAAATGTGTGTTTTGAGGGTACGTTGACTTTATTGGTTATTATTGTCAGTGGGTATTTCAGAGGAGCAGCAGGTGGAAATTGAGTTTCAAGATGTCAGACCACCAGGAGGAAACTCTCTGCAGGGTGAATCTTGGTGAGAAAAGGCCCTAGACCACAGACCCCAGAATGACTTTGTTTCTGCTGTGCCTTTACATGCTCATGCCTGCCATCTTCCTCTGGTATCTGGCATGGTGTGAATGGGTGTAAGGAGATCACCACTGACTGTAATGTAGTGTGTTTATCTCTTGGAAGCATAACCTTCTACTGGGCATTTTTATCTGTGGATTGTCATGAATATGATTCCTCCCTAAGGTGTACAGCCTAATTGAATATAATAATGATAGCTTGTGCAGGATTTCTATGAATAAAAATAAATACAAGTAGGTGTCACACAGGTAGAACTCATGAGTTACTATTGAGGAGCCATATAGACTGTGGCTCAGGTTAATGATTAAGAAAACCAATTGAGTCCCGGTAGCCTAGCTGGCTTAAATTCTTTTTTTTTTTTTTTTCCGAGTACAAAACCTTTAAAGATTGACAGTGACTGCTCTCCCCTCCCCTCTCAATTTCACAAATCAGGGAAGGGGGAAATCTCTGTCAGGGTCAGCAGAGTCTCTCAAGGTCTGCCAACCTCTGGAAGCCCAGGCTGGGGTCCAGGTCTGGGTGCTGTCAAGGGGTGGCTTGCTGATTGGGTTCAGGTGGTCTCTATCAGGGTCCGAGGTCAAGAGTCCCCTTCTTGAGGATGATGTTTCCATAGAGTGCCGTCTCCCCAGTCGCAACAACAGCAAATGCCTTTTTTGCACGTTCATAAAATTCAAATCTCTCTATCTTCATCAGAGCTTTCTTGCAGTCAGCTTTGAGCAGTAGGGATTCATAACGGTTCCATATTGGGGTCTGCAGGCCCCTCTCCTTGTCACTGGGCACTAGTTCCATGACAGCAGCCGGGCTTTCCACATAGGTGTCCAGGGGCAGCAGCTCCAGCACAGCCTCCAGGAGCTGTGGGATGTCCAGGCCATCTGCTCGGATCTCTACAGGCCCGCACTGGCAGATGGAGGAAGTAGGGAAGTTCGCATCTGCAAGAACTCAGGGCAGTCGGCTTAAATTCTTTTAATCTTAATTTTGAGGGATGCATTCACATGTTGTGGAGTGCATAATAGCTGAAACAAAGCTTTGAAAATAACTTAAAGTTAGACTAAGAGGTTTTCATCAAATAGCTTTGATGTGAAAAACCCAAGAAGACAATCTAAAGTTTTAGAAAGGCACATAGTTGAATGCAGAACTCTTTAGGTCAGGGAACAAGAACATGGCAGCTCAAAAGTGCCCAAAGAGGCACTTTTCTTGCTAGGATTGGTTGATGACCAAAGGTGATGATTAATTCCTTATACTCATTTCTACCCTCAATCTTCTGACATAAAAATCTATTCATGAGTGGGTATGTACTCTAAAGATTTAAAGCAGAGATAACTGAGTCTTTTTCATATTTAAAAGTTTAGGTTTGTGATTCCTTTAAGATTCCCTATAAGATTATCTTTCAAGATAAGTAATAAAGTAATTGGCACTTTCATGTAATTGCAAAATTCAGCCTGCGAGTAAAAGACCTGAACAAAGAATCATACCTTGCTGGCCCACACAGTTAATCTATAACAAGCTGATTGGGTATGAATGTATGGGGGTTCTTGGAATAATATGTTTTTCACCTGTAATATATAACATGTTTAATCATGTAATACAAAAAAACATGGTATTTTTACTGTTTGTTTTGTATTCATTGTAATCAATTACTTGATAAACAGAATGTAACCACATAGTATTTTTTATATTGCCTGAAAGATTTTGCTGGAGTATATAAGATGTAAGGGAAAGACTAGAGACAGTGTTATATAGAGTTAAAATAGGCTAGAAGGAAAACATCAAGAATGAGAGACAGAAATCAACAGGAAAATAAAGAATAGAGACTGTAAAAGAAGAATAAAGAAAAGGTCTGAAGGAAAACATCAAGAGAGTGTGTGAGTGTCTTTTTTCCTAACCTCCTCAGATACAAAAGTCAAGTACATACCAATGCTATGGATTTCCCTTTGAGCCCTGAGCTGTCTGGAGGCTGGTCCCCCAGGCAGCAATACATTTTCATTAAAGTATAATTTTAAATCCATATATTTTATTCTTCTGCAAACAGTTCCTGTGAGTGCATGTAACAGCTCAACCCCCACTATCAAGGAAAACAGTTCTCCCACCCGTCCCTAAATTCCTCTGTAGAAAATGTGCCCCTTTAGAGACGCACACTGGCCAATCACCAGCTGCTTGCCAAGTATCCCTTGCCTTCTCTTACTCTCTGGATCCATGTCTTTCACTGTCCCTGGAATCTCCTCTCAGAACTCTAATAAAACCTACCAAAGACTTCTGAGATCTTTCTCATCCTCACTCCTGGTCCACATCCTGTTCCAAATTTCCCCTTCCCTCTTTTGCCTAAGCCTTAAAACACATTCTCAGACAGTCTTCCAGTCAATCTCCAAAGCCTCAAACCCTGGAATCACTATATGCCTGCCCTTCTTTCTTCTGTATGGTCCTTATCTTTGGTTCATGCCTCAATACAAACACAACTCAGCTCTTGTTGTATTGCAGTTTCTTAGGGATTGAAAGATTTCATCATGCAAGGGAGCTTCTAAAGCCTGAGGTAATAATGCAAATTAGCCTAGGGAAGTTCCTGAAACTGATCAGAATTACTAGGCCCCTATATCCCAAGAGCAAACAGTAAAGACTGATGTGAGTCACTCTCAGACAAGCCTACCCCAAGCCAAGAAGACTCTGAGACTAGACCAGCTGCCTGGGAGAAGCAGACATCAGCCAAGCTGCCTGGAAGAGGTTTAGACCAACTGAATTCCTTGAAAAGGACACTTTCCAAACCTTTGAGCTGCCTGCAGAATGTGCAGTGTGCTCCAGATATCCCCCTTTTGTGAGCAGTCAGTCACCCATCCTAGAGTGGGCTTTGTGGATGCAGCTGTGTCTTTGAGTCATTTCTGTTCCTGTAAGTTACCCTTCAGCCATATTACTATAAGTAACCCCAGTAAAACGCATTGATTCACTAAGTTGGATTTGGTGCTATCTGTATTTTGCCTGTTGTGAGCTTTCTATATGGAGAGTAGAGGTGTGAATTGTGTCTCTCAGGAAAAGTCTTGGCACACACCAATTTTCCATTCACATGTCCAATCACAGATACAACTACAGTTTGAATGTGGGGTCACATCAACTCACTTTACGTTATCTACTGGTGTATTGTTCTTTAAGGTCGGTGGTCTGCATTTTTGCTGTGGCCCTCAGCACTGCACTCACTTCCAGAAACCCCAATTTTTTTCCTGCAAGCCCCACTAGAAAAGCTTATGCAGAATGCAAAGTATGTTTTTCCTCTGCTGCAAAATTATCTCTGATTGCTCAGCTCCTGTCCCAAGGATGAACAGAAAGCATTTCACTATAGGAGGGCCTGTGATACAATCTGAGCTCTGGGTTCCTAATGTGCAAAAGGCATTTACAGTTTACAGAACCTGAGATCCTCCTGGGGTTCTTTACTCCTGTATATACAACACTGCTTGCAGTCTACTGTATATTTGACTGGTCTGTGCACATCTGTGATTGACATCTGGTTAGTTAGATAGCAATATATCCAGATCCTAAAGGGAAATCTGCCAGAGTTCCTATATGAAGCAATATATGCCGACTGACATCTACAAAATTCACTATTTATATATGAGTCACTGTTCTCCTGATAGAAAATCATCTCATGGTAGCCATGGTGACAGATCTGAACTATATAAGATGTATAATTTCCTTAATATCCTCTGCTTAATACTGTGTCAGGTATCATCAAGAAGACTACCCCAGTAAGAATGGGGAGCCACCAGAGCCAGAATGAGCTTGGGGTGTGTGTGATCTTGACCACAGTATCTGAAGAGACATCTTTCCCCCAGCTCTTGCTTTTCAGTCACAGAGGAGGCTTGTCACATGCTGCTCCCTCTAGCTGTCTGCCACAGGTAGCTTCTCTGCTTCCACTGCTCCTTGGTATTGTGGGCATTCCTCAGGTGTCTGTCTCTCATTAGTCACCATCCCACTCTCCACACATCCCCAGCCTCAGAGGAGAGACATGGAGTGTGAACTGAAAATCAATACCAGGCTCCTGACAGCAGCAAACACCTTCAAACACGGGTATGCCAGAGGATACAAAAGCAATGCTTTCCCCAGAATCCAGAATGCCAGCAGCTGAGACAGTTTTTGTTTCATGTAATGGAGTATTGTAGAGCATTTTTGTTTTCTCAAAATCCAGAGTTGATGCCCAACTCACTTTTGAGATGGATATCAAGGTAGCCACAAGTTGTGTGGTGTAGCTCACCTGTAATCCCCCAGCACTCCAGAGTCACAAATAAGTGGACTTTATTAATTCAAGACAACCAGGCTGGTCTACATAGTGAGTTCCAGGCCAGTGAGGCTTCATAGTGAAATCCTTTCTAAATAACAGAAACAAACAAACAAACAAACAAGCAAATAAATAAATACATAAATAGTATGTACTACAGAGGTAATTAAGATCCTATGGGCTTATATGGTGGGGAGCATATGAATAGAATTTTTGAAGTATTTTAGTATAATTTGCTTATTTGATCAAGATTCTCTATGTTTGAGACCTTATATTCTATATCTGCTTGATTCAGTATATTAGTAAGTCTTTTCTTTGAATTTTCTAGATCTATTGGGCTTTTCAATTCCTTCTTCATTTCAGCTTGAGTTTTTGTGTTTCTCCATACTTAATGGATTCTTCTCAAGTCTTGGATTGTCTTTGTCATCCCCAATGTGTTGTGTTTGTGTTTCCTTGGGCATCCATCACTCAGGTGTTTTTTCTTCTTAAGCTCTTTCTCCTTGATTTCATCGAGCTGTTTCTTTGTGTTTTCTTTGAACTCCTTGGATTATTTTATGAAGTTTATGGTTGTTCTTTCAACTTCTGCGTCCTGGAGTTCATTTACGTAATTCTCATTGACATGCATTTCTACAGGACTGGTAGGATTTGGAGAGGAGATGCTAGCTTGATCTTTCATACTGATGGTGTTTTGTGATGAGATGTGGGCTTGTGGATTTCTTTTGTTCTATCTTTGTTATGGACAGAGCAGTGTAGGGGGAAAGAGAAGATATGTTAACACCAGCCTAGTCTGACCACAACCACAAGAGTGTCAGATAAGCTGTAGGATTCAGCCAGGATGACCCTACCTGTAACCCCATTCATGTTCCTTTTGTATGACCTCCACTACCCTTTTTGGTACCCTGAAGTCCCCTGTCCTCTTCCAGGTTCTAATGTAGTGAAGAGCCCTGACTTCAATAATCCAAGCCTTTTCCTCGCCTGCAAGATTTAGCCTTGCTCAGACAACCAGGGCCATGAACTAATCTTGTCAAACCTTTCTGGGCAACTTCTGACATCTAGGATTCTGCAGGGTCCACATAATTGCCCCTGGGTATTCTAATCAATACCACCTGTGCTTCAGTCAAGGAAGCCAACAGGCACCTTCTGCCCTCCCTCCACCATGCCACTTGGTACCCAGACTTCCAACATTCTCCTCCAGGATATGATTGTATCTGTGTGGCCCCACCAACCCACACAGAACCTAGACTCCTCATGTCTCCCTCCAATATCTAGCAAGAGTCCCACATCCTGTCCCTGCCTAATCTGTTGCCTGCACTACTGTAGTGAAGCTTTATGCTTTATCCAGGACTCAACACACCTGAAAGCACCCACAAGCCACATCTGAGCTGTATCCAACATGCTACTAAGTCCCCAGACTTCACATATCCCCCTGTAGGGTCTAGCCTTATGCCTTCTGTGTGGCCCCCATCAGTCAGGTGGTAATGAAGTCACCGTGTCCTCCTCAACCATGTAGAATTGGTGCCACACCCTATGCTACAGCCTAGGCTAACCAGCCCTGTCTGTACTTCCTTCAAGTGCCAGGCTTCTTCATGGATAGCCTCCTTGCCATCACCTATAGGCAGACCCCTTCTGTGCCACCTCCAACATACCATGCTGTACCTGGACTTCCTACATCTTGCAGGGTCTAGCCTTAT
Source organism: Peromyscus eremicus (assembly GCF_949786415.1). Taxonomy (NCBI): domain Eukaryota; kingdom Metazoa; phylum Chordata; class Mammalia; order Rodentia; family Cricetidae; genus Peromyscus; species Peromyscus eremicus. Next base: position 13,543,531 of record NC_081439.1, on the reverse strand, counting down.
CCCTTCAGTGTGACCTCTATCATACATAGCAGGTGGTTTGCAGGCTCACCACACCCTCCTCCATGGGCTAGCCTGTGTCCCACATGCCTTGCCACAGCCTAGGCTGAACAACTCTCCCACCCCCAGTACTACAATTATATTCTAGAATTCTTCCTAGAGACCCTACCTGCAACAACCCTCATGTACCTTCCACGTTGCCTCCACCAATCCACTAGTTACACAGACTCCCCATGCCATCCACCATGGTCTGTCATGGTTCCCATACCTCTTGCCCAGATATAGTGTGTCAAGACGTTATTACCAGCCCTTACTGCAAGCATCCAAAGGTCCCTTCTGGGATACCCCACTAAGTACTCAAATTCCCAAGGCCTCCATGGTTGAGCCTGGCTGGCTCCCTTGACTTCCTCACCGAAGCCTTTCTTTAACCTGCCAGCTCTAGCCCTGATCCCATACCCAGTGCTCTGGCCCACTCTGGCCACCTAGCCTGTCATGGCAGCCAATGTCTAGGCTTCCAGAGAGTAATTCACCTTTTGCACTGGCCTAGTCCGACCCCCAGTGTCTGCAGCTCAGATGAACTCTAGGCTTTAGCCAGGATGGCCCTACTTGCAACCTCTTCAGGTCTGTTTTGCATTTGCCTCCAGCACTCGATCTTGTACCCGGACTTCCCATGTGCTCTTCCGGGTTCTAGCCTAGTAAGTACCCTGACTTCAACATCCAAGCCATTTCCCTTACCCCACACATCTAGCTTTGTTCCCTCAACCAGAAGCTTGGACTGGTCTGGCCACTCCTGTCTGGGCAGAAGCTGACCTCTAGGCTTCTGCAGTGTCCACATACTTGACCCTGGGTCCTCTGACCAATACTGCCTATGCTGCAGCCAAGCCCTAAGCTCTTGTCCAGACTTGACCTACCTGCAACCACTCACAGGCACATTCTACCCTGCCTCTACCATGCCATGCCGACATTCTTCTCCAGAGTCTATCGACCCTCACCATTTCTGTGTGGCTCCAAACTACCCACTCCATACTCAGACTGAACACATTCTCCTCCATTGTCTTTATGAGCCCCAGGTCCTATTATCCAGTCTATTTGGATGTCTTTTGCCTGCTCTGTAGCCAAGCTCTATGTTTCCACCAGAACTTCACATACCTACAACCACCCACAGGTGCTTTCTTTTCTGACACCAACATGCCAGTGTCTTGAATTGGTCCTACATCTTCTGCCCCAGCCTAGTCTCACAACCCTTGCCTATACCACAGCCAATCTTGGGGCTTCAGCCTGGACCTTCCCTACCTACAACCAACCGCGGGTACCTTCTGCATCACTTTCAGTAAGCCATTAGTACCGAGACTTCCATCATCATTGTCAAGGGTACCCCGTCCATGCCCTTTCCCCAGCCTCCCAGATCTATCTTCAGCCCCACACCTGTCTCTGAGCCTATTATAGCCTCCTTCCCTGCCTGTAAAGCGCCAATCTCTAGGATCCAACAGGGTTTCACATCCCTTGACCCTGTCTCACGTGGCAACCCCTGCCTGTGAGGCAGCCAAACTCTGGGCTGTAGACAGGATAGGCTCCCTTCCTCTAAACATCCACAGGACCCTTCTGCACCACCTCTTCCATGCCCCCTGAACACTGAATTTCCACATCCTTTTCAAGGGTCTAGCCTCATTCTTTCTGCAAAACCCCACAATCCCACTTGGTACCCAGACTCCACATAGCTCCCTCTAAGGTCTTACCTGGGTCCCACATCCTTTATACAGCGTAGTCAGACCACACTTGCTTGTGCTACAGTGAAGCTCAAGGCTTCTTCCAGGATCTACCCTTCCTGCCACCACCCATAGGTCGCTTCTGTGATTTCTCCACCACCCAATTCAGTACCTAGACTTCCCTGGACCTCCTTCAGAGTCCAGCCTGGTGAGTCCTCCTTAACTCTCCATTCAGACCTTTTCTGCAACCCATCAGATCTAGCCCAGGTCTCAAATCATATTCTCTGGCCTAATCTGTCCATCCCACCTGTGAAACAGCCAAGTCTAGACTTCTGCCAGGACCTACTCACAGGTATCTTCTATTTGCCTTCCAGTATGCTACTCTCTACCCAGACTTCCCACATCCTCCTCCAGCTTCTTCCTTGATTCTTTCTATGGAGCCCTCAGTACCCCACTCAGTATCCAGTCATCCAACCTCTTCCTCCAGCGTCTAGCCTGCATGATCCAGTCTAGTCTGACCACCCTCTTCTCTGAGGCTGCCAAGCTCTAGTCTTCTGCTTGGACCCCCTTACCTACAACCACCCTCAGGCCCCTTCTGTGTTGACTCCATCACTACACTTGGTTGTCAGAGTTCCCATGTCCACCTCCAGGGTTTATCTAGGTGAATCCCCCAGACCTCCCCATCTACAGCTCTTCTGCAGCCTGCCAGATCTAGCCCATGTCCCATATCTTTTTCCCTGGCCTTGTCTGACCACCCTGCTTGTGAAACAGCCATGCTTTAGGCTTCTGCCAGGACCCATCCTACCCACAAGCACTCACAGACCCCTTTTGTGCCTCCCAACCATCATCCCACTCAATACCCAGACTTGTCACATGGTACTCCAGAGTCTACCTTGATCCCTTCCACATGGCCTCCACCACCCTACTCATTACCCAGACACTTCACCAGCTCCTCCAGTTTCTAGTCTGGGTTCCACATCCCATGCCCTAAACTAGTCTGACTACCCTCATCTGCATGGAAAAACTAGGCTTCTGCCAGGTCCACCCTACAGAAGGAACTACAGCTCAGTTTCACGTGGAAAGCTCTTACTATTTCATATTGTATATGATATTGCAGTTTTCTGTTTGTTGGTTTGTTGTGATGTTGGTGTCGGAACCCAGTGTCTAGAGCATGCAGACAAAGCTCTCCCAATGAGCTTCATCTCAGCTCTGTTATGTTTTTTAACTATTTATAGAGAAAAAAAGTTTCTTTCCCTTCTTAGTGATATGAAAAAGCATTATTATGAAGGTAGCTTGAGATTTATTACTTTTATTATTTATTATTAATAGAGATAATATCCACATTATATTTTGTCAACACAGTGGGTTTGGATATGTTTTTGCTAAGGATGGACCTTTGGTCAGACATATCCCTTGACTTATGCATTACTGAATTTTCCTAAGAAAAATTTCTCTTCATCAGTTATCATTTTTTTCTCTCAATATGTTAGGCCTCCTTTCTTACTGTTCTTTATTTGTCTAGAATAATGTCCTTTGTCATTTTATGACATGCTACATGACTGTCCTATCCTTTGTTTCTTTGGTTTTCTTTGAGATTTGATGAGGTTAAGACATAGTGTTCATTGTACTATTGAATCCTCTGAGAAAATTGTTCTTATTGTTCATTTATTCTGATTGCTGTTGGTCAGTTCATAGTTCTGTACTTTCCTGAGTCATCTAAGCTATATTTCTAAAATATTGTCTATTTCATTTAAATTTCAAATAATTGGATAAACATTGCACATGTTCTCATTTTTTTCACAGTGATAGACTGCACATATACCATATAAATGAAATATAAACATGTACATGAGAACAGACAGAAAGAGTCCTCAGTCATCTTTCAAAAGATGTAATCTTTTTTTTTTTTTTTTTTTTTTTTTTGAAATCCAGGCTCATTCAGCGTGGTAACACAAAGGAGGAGCCCTATTTCCTGTGACTGTGGACAGATAGTTTCCCCTGGCCTGCAGGTGCACAGTCATCACAAATTGAGTGTTTCACGTGTAAATGTGCCTGCATCCACAGAGCATGTCAACTTTACACCTTGCTCTTGCTTTTTTTCAATGAATATACCTTTGTTGAACAGTTGAATTTTACTTAAAAAAATAAGGATCAGGCATTTACACAATATAGACTTTTCATTGGATTGTCTTGACAAATGAGACCAACTCAGGAGGAATGGAGTTTAATCCTGCAGTGTTCCACTCTGCTGACATGGAATATCTCTCCATTTGCAATCCCCATTGTTCCCTCTTATTCAATTTTATTACTTTCTACTCAAAGACAACTTATATATTTTATTGATTTTGGAAATAAATGTGTGTTTTGAGAGTACGTTGACTTTATTGGTTATCTTTGCTGGTGGTCATGTCAGAGGAGCAGCAGGTGGCAATTGAAGTTCAAGGTGTCAGCCCACCAAGAGGAAACTCTCTGACACATGAATCTCAGTTAAGCAATTCTCCGACACTGCAGACCCCAGAATGTCTTGTGCTTCTGCTGTGCATTTACATGTTTGCTACTACTATCTTTCTCTAGTATCTGGCATGGTGTGAATGGGTGTGGGGAGATCCCCACTGCCTGGAATGTAGTGTGTTTGTATCATGGAAACATTCCACTCACTGGGCATTTTTATATGTGGATTGTCATGAAGATGATTCCTCCCTAAGCTGTACTGCCTAATTGATAATAATAATGATAGCTTATACAGAGTCTTGATGAATAAAAACAAATAGGTGTCACACAGGTAGAACTCATGAGTTTCTATTGAGAAGCCATATAGACTGTAGCTCACGTTAATGATTAAGAAAAACAATTGAGTCCCTATAGCTCAGTTATCTTAAATTCTTTTAACCTTAATGTTGGGAGATGAGTTCACAGGTTGTGGAGTGCATAATAGCTAAAACAAAACTTTGAAAATAACTTAAAATTAGACTAAGAGGTTTTCATCAAATAGCTTTGAGGTGAAAAACCCAAAAAGATAATCTAAAGTTTTAGAAAGGCACATAGTTGAATGTAGAACTCTTTAAGGTCAGGGAAGAAGAACACGACAGCCCAATTATTACTAGCTGAGGCTCTTTTCTTGCTAGGATTCGTTGATGACAAAAGGTGATGATTAATTCCTTATAGCCATTTCTGTCCTCAATCTCCTGACATAAAAATGTATTCATGAGTGGGTATGTACTCTAAAGATTTAAAGCAGAGCTAATTGATTCTTTTTCAAATATAAAACTTTAGGCTTGTGATTCCTTTAAGAGTCCTTATGAGATTATCTTTCAAGATAAGTAATAAAGTAATTGGCCCTTTCATGTCACTGCAAAATGCAACCTACCAGTAAAAGATCTGAACAGACAAGAATACATTGCCCACATGGCTAATCTATAACAAGCTGTTTGGATATGAATGTATGTGGGTTCTTGGGATAATGTGTTTTTCACCTGTAATACATAAAATGTTTAATAGTGTAAGGAATAAGGAAAACATGATATTTTTACTGTTTGCGATGTATTCATTGTAATCATTTACTTGATAAACAGAATGTAACCACATAGTAATTTTTATATTGCCTGAAAGATTTTGCTGGAGTATATAAGATGTAAGGGAAAGACTAGAGATAGAGTCTATAGAGTTAGAATGGACTAGAAGGAAAACATCAAGAAAGAGAGAAGGAAATCTCCAGGAAAATAAAGAATAGAGACTGTAAAAGAAGAATAAAGAAAAGGTCTGAAGGAAAACATCAAGAGAGTGTGTGAGCGTCCTTTTCCCTAACGTCTCTGATAGAAAAGTCTAGTACATGACAATGCTATGGATTTCCCTTTGAGCCCTGAGCTGTCTGGAGGCTGGTCGCCCAGGCAGCAATACATTTTCATTAAAGTATAATTTTAAATCCATATATTTTATTCTTCTGCAAACAGTTCCTGTGAGTGCATGTAACAGCTCAACCCCCACTATCAAGGAAAACAGTTCTCCCACCCGTCCCTAAATTCCTCTGTAGAAAATGTGCCCCTTTAGAGACACACACTGGCCAATCACCAGCTGCTTGCCAAGTATCCCTTGCCTTCTCTTACTCTCTGGATCTATGTGTTTCACTCTCTCTGGAAACTCCTCTCAGAACTCTAACAAAACCTAAATCAATATGGAGCTTTCTTAGAAAATTGGGAATCCATTTCCCCCAAGATCCAGCTATACCACTCTTGGGCATATACCCAAGGAATGCTCAGTCACACCACAAGAGCACTTGTTCAGCTATGTTCATATTAGCATTGTTTGTAATTGCCAGAACATGGAAACAACCTAGATGCCCTTCAACTGAAGAATGGATAAACAAAATGTGGTACATATACACAATGGAATACTACTCAGCAGAGAAAAACAATGACATCATAAGGTTTGCAGACAAATGGATGGATCTAGAAAAAATCATCCTGAGTGAGGTAACCCAGACTCAGAAAGACAAACATGGTATGTACTCATAGCAGGATACTAGATGTAGAACAAGGATGACTGGACTGCTACTCACATCACCAGGGAGGCTACCTGGAAAACAGGACCCCAAGAAAGACACGGGGATCGCCCAATGACAGAGATATGGAATGAGATCTACATGAACAGCCTGGACATGAGTGGGGGTAGTGAAGGGCGAGGGTCGCGGGAAAGAGAGCTTGAGGGAGCGGGAGATCCCAGCTGAATCAACAACAGAGAGGGAGAACAAGGAATAGGAGACCATGGTAAATGAAGACCACATGAGAATAGGAAGAAGCAAAGTGCTAGAGAGGCCCACAGAAATCCACAAAGATACCCCCACACCAGACTGCTGGCAATGATCGAGATACAGCCCGAACTGACCTACTCTAGTGATGGGATGGCCAAACACCCTAATAGTCGTGCTAGAAACCTCATCCAACTACTGAGGGATTTGGATGCAGAGATCCATGACTAGACCCCAGGTGGATCTCTGGGAGTCCAATTAGCGAGAATGAGGAGGGTTTATATGAGCGAGAATTGTTGAGACCAAGGTTGGATAAAGCACAGGGACAAATAGCCAAACGAATGGAAACACATGAACTATGAACCAATGGCTGAGGGGTCTCCAACTGGATCAGGCCCTCTGAATGGATGAGATAATTGATTGGCTTGATCTGTTTGGGAGGCATCCAGGCAGAAACCTGGGGCCTATGCAGGATGGCTTGGCTCGGCCTGCGAGGAGGGGACTGGACCTGCCTGGACTGAGTCTACCAGGTTGATCTCAGTCCCTGGGGGAGGCTTTGCCCTGGAGGAGGTGGGAACGGGGGTGGGCTGGGGGGAAGGTGAGGGGGGCCGGAGAGGGGAGAACAAGGGAATCCGTGGCTGATATGTAGAACTGAATTGTACTGCAAAATAAAAAAAATAAATAAAAAAGTACACTGTATAAAATTCTGAAAAAATTAAAAACATTTAAAATACTTCAAAAAAAAAAAAAAAACCTACCAAAGTCTTCTGAGATCTTTCTCATCCTTACTCCTGGTCCACATCCTGCTCCCAATATCCCTTTCCTTGTTTTACCTAAGATCTAAAACACTTTCTAAGACAATCTTCCAGCCAGTCTCCCAAGCCTCAAACCCTAGGATCAGTATATGCATGCCCTTCTTTCTTCTGTATGGTCCTTATCTTTGATTCATGCCTCAATACAAACACAACTCAGCTCTTCTTGTGTTGTAATTTCCTCAGAGATTGAAACATTCCATCTTGCAGGGGATCTCCTTAAGCTAAAAGCAAACAACCCAAAATAGCTTCAGGAAGTCCCTGAAACTTACCAGATTTACTAGACCTCTTCCTCCAAAGAGTAAACAGTAAAGAATGCTGTGAGTCTGTCTTAGACAGCCCAATTCAAAAAGAAGGCTCTTGACACTAGACCATCTGCCTGGAAGAAGCATAGACTGCCCAAGGTATTCAGAAGTGGCTTAGACCAACTCAGTCCTTTGGAAAGGATGTTTTCCAAGCAATTGAGCTGCCTGCCCACTGAGCAGAGTGCTCCAGGTTCCCCTCCTTTTGTGAGCAGTCAGTCGCCCATGCTGGAGTGGGCTTTGTGGATGCACCTGTGTATTTTAGTCATTTTGTTCATGTAAGTCACCCCTCAGCCTATAAGTAATCCCAATATAAATCATTGGTTCACTTAGTTGAACTTTGGTGCTATCTGTACTTTGGACTGTTGTGGGCTTTCTATACTGGGTGAGTAGGGATTTGTGTTATGTCTCCCAGGAAAGTCTTGGCACATACCACCTCTTCCTTCACATGTCCAATCACAGACACTACCACAGTTTGAATTTGGGACCATATCAACACACCTTGCTTTATCTATTGGTGTTTTGCTCTTTATTGGCTATGGTCTGCATTTTTGCTGTGGCCCTAACTAGTGTCCTCATTTCCAGAAACCTCCACTTCTTCCTGCAAGTCCCACTAGAAAAGCTTATTCAGAAAGTGGAGTATGTTTTGCCTCTGCTACAAAATTGTCCCTGATTGCTCAGCTCCTGTCCAAAGGATGAACAGAAAGCATTTCACTATAGGAGGGCCTTTGATACAATTCCAGCTCTGGAATCCTAATGTGCCAAAGGCATTTCCAATTCCCCAGAAACAGAGATCCTCCTGGGGTTCTTCACTCATGTGTATACAGCACTGCTTGCAGTCTACTGTATATTTGACTGGTCTGTGCACATCTGTCATTGACATCTCATTAGTTAGATAGCAATATATCCAGATCCTAAAGGCAAGTCTGCCAAAATTCCTACATGAAGCAAGATATCTTCACTGACATCTACAGAATTCACTATTATACATGAGTCACTGTTCTCTTGATAGAAAATCATCTCTCGGTATCCATGGTGACATCTCTTCAGTGACCAGCATTCTGGCTACTGCTCAGAACAATAGGATGTATGATTTCCTTAATACCCTCTACTTAATACTGTGTCAGGTATCATCAAGAAGCCTACCCCAGTAAGAATGGGGAGCCACCAGAGCCAGAATGAGCTTGGGGTGTGTGTGATCATGACCACAGTATCTGAAGAGACATCTTTCCCCCAGCTCTTGCTTTTCAGTCACAGAGGAGGCTTGTCACATGCTGCTCCCTCTAGCTGTCTGCCACAGGTAGCTTCTCTGCTTCCACTGCTCCTTGGTATTGTGGGCATTCCTCAGGTGTCTGTCTCTCATTAGTCACCATCCCACTCTCCACACATCCCCAGCCTCAGAGGAGAGACATGGAGTGTGAACTCACAATCAATACCAGGCTCCTGACAGCAGCAAACACCTTCAAACACGGGTATGCCAGAGGATACAAAAGCAATGCTTTCCCCAGAATCCAGAATGCCAGCAGCTGAGACAGTTTTTGTTTCATGTAATGGAGTATTAAAGACTATTTGTGTTTTCTCAAAATCCAGAGTTGATTCCCAGCTCACTGATGAGATAGCATTCAAAGTAGCCACAAGTTGTGTGGTGTAGCTCACCTGTAATCCCCCAGCACTCCAGAGTCAAAGGTAAGTGGACTTCATTAATTCAAAGCAGCCAGGCTCATCTACATAGTGAGTTCCTGGCCAGGGAGCTTTCAGAGTGGATTCCTTTCTGCACAGTAGATAGATAGATAGATAGATAGATAGATAGATAGATAGATAGACAGACAGTAGACCCTTCAGAAGTAATGTAATTATATGGAATCATAAGAGGGGCTCATAAATAGTATTGGTGTCATTATGATGGTCACAAGAAAGAGAGCTCACTCTACCCTCTCTGCATTCTGCCATGTGGTGATACAGTAAGTTACCTGAAGAGAAGTCAAAGAGAACTTTCAAAGGAACACAGCCATTCTTTACCCTGATCCTAGAGTTAGACTTTCCAGATCAATGTAAAGTAACCTTTTTGCAATAAGACACCTTTCCTATGAATTATTTATAGTAGCCCAAGCAAAGACATGAGTGCTCTGAGTAAAGGTGAGCTACCTAGTCTTCTTAGTTTCATTTTTTCAACCTGTAGATGTACCATGCACTTTGAAGCATTCATCACACTCCTAAGAAATTCTCATTTACCTCATCATGTAGTGTCCAGAGGCCGACTCACCTGGGGCAATGACTTAATGGAGACTGTCAGACACATGGACACATACCGAGATCAGTTGCCTGTGCTAGCTCTGATGGAGAGTACTAACTGCAACAGCAACATGAATACCCAACACATTTATTTTATACACTTGAATCAGGAGGTGGGTGTATATTAAACAGTTGAACAAGGAGGCAGGTTTAGCCAACGTCTGTAGGTCTCTGTATGGATCTCAGGCTTCAGTGAGCCTGGAGGAGGAAACAGATCGATAATCTCTGCTGTGATTGTCAACTGAGAAGTCAGATCTTTGAAGAAGGTTTTTGTCATCCCTATTGGTCTAAAGAATTAGAGTACTTGATATGGCCACGCTCAGGTCAAAAACATACATTCACTCAGGGCTTCCTCCACTCCCCACACACCTTAATGAAAGTTCAGGCTATGCTGCAGGCATGTACACAGCCCAGGGGAAAGAAGAGTTGACTGCTGTTGGAAACATTTCTTCAAGAGACGACATCTGACTTGTGGTCCAAAAGACTAACCCACAGGTAAAGACACAGGGTTTAAGATATCCTGAACCAAACTTTAAAATGTTAAAATGTTCTCCTTATTTCCAAGGGGAAAGGAGGATTCCATATTTAAAATGACTGTTTCTGTACAGACGCTTGCAGAGCTTGCCAACCATGCACAAGTCCCCAGGTCTTGTCTCTACCATTACCAAAAGAAAGAAAAGACAATGCTTCAAAATGTGTCACTTCCATGCTATTTGGCATCTCAGCAGCATGGCCACCAGGGGGCAGCACAACTTTACGCATTGTGTATCCTAGCGCCTGCAGCCCTTAGCATCTTTCCTAAGTCTCTGATGAAAACACAGTGACCAGGTTCAGCTCTATCCACACAGGATGTAGCTGCAGCTATGTGATGTCTCATGAGGACTGTGGTGGGGATAAGATCTTTGTCATCTACTCTAGGTCCCTAGGCCGGGAGTCTCTACAGAGTCCACATGGTTCCAGTAGAAGCCTGAAGAGTGGTCAGAGATTAATTGGACCTGTCAGTCAAAGTCCTCTGGGTATGTGAAGCAGCGAGTGACCACAGAGGAAGTAGCATCCCACGACTGAACTGCTTCAAGGGCATTCACTACACTTAGGATGTGTGGTTGGCAGAAGTGGCAAAAATCCAAAGTCTTCTCTAGTCTTAGAGTCCTTAACGCACTGAACTATTTCACCATCCATAGCAGGAACCTTTTGAAACAGCATTTTAAAAGGATGCTCCAGTAGAATGCCGAGTACCAAAAATGGAGGGTTTTCCTGGCATCTCTCCTCTCTCTGCTAGTGCCACTGCACACTCCTTGTTTGGTTCACCCCTGTTTTCATGCTCTTCAATATACCCATTACAGAAAGTACAGTGAGATTTTCTGAGGTTCTCTGCCTTAAGCTGTGGCTCCCATCTTGTATTGTTGGCACTGTCTCTCACTGGGAGCTGGGAGCTCTCTAGAGTCTAGACAGGGGCAGGTTCTTCAAGACAGACTGTGGACGTTCCTTCTGCTTTAAGAAGATCCCTATTTTACTTGGACATTAAAGCTAAGATATTGGGGACTCATCAGTATATCCACATAACTACTATGCAGCTTTCCTTCATCCAATACTCCCTGAGGTTCGAGTACACTGTTTCTGGGTGCCATCTGCTGCCTTCCTCTGTCCTTGATTCACTCTTACCTAAGATGGAATCCATCCAGCTCTGCTCACTTTTAGTTATATAACACTGGGATTCTTTTAGATCCACACTTGGCCTGTACCTTTTCTGGTATAGACTTCACAGGTGCTCTCACACATTTATTCATTTGTCATATGTTCTCTAGTCCTGGGCTTTCTCATGAATGCTAGAACTACAAAGAGGAATCTATCATAATACATCCACTGCCTTGCCTCTGGACCTCACACTCTTGTGGGTACAACAGGCAAACAACTTGTGTCTATGGGATCAGGGCTGCCATGTCATATGTGGCTGCTTACCTTCTGTGGTCTTTCCACCAAGAGGGGCATCTATCTCTACATGGTCTGCAGCCTGTGTCTTCAACTGATTGTGTGTAATTTGACATGTTATAAAGAGCAGGGACTTATTATTTCTGGCACAATATATCTATGTGCAGCACAAAGCCTCAGGAGAAAATCCTTTTGAGAAAAGTCACAAAGGAGAAAGACCTACCTTCCTCTGGTAATTAGACTGAATATGAGTGTACATTCTCTCAACCTACCCTAAGAGCTAATCTACCAAGGCCTGCCCCCTCTACATTCTAGAGAAGAGGAATTTTGCTGAAAGGTATTTGGTCCTTTGAGTGTGAACTGATAATACTGGTACTCACATACAGATGTGTGCCTCATTAAGGCCAGACATTTATCCACTTGCCAGGACAACAATATACTTATGCTCTATTTGCTAAGATGTGCCTTCTATTCAGTTTACATCTAAAATTCCCAGTTCCCAGCAGGGCGTTGTCCCTATAAAGTGCTATGTAAAATCTCAAAATTGCTTCTCTAAGCTGACATGGGACATGTGCTTCTCATTCCCTCTATTTCCAATACCTGCATTTATATCCCTGGCTTAGGTGCAGCTGGTGTCTGCCAGGTAGACAAGAAGGCCTTCGGAGTCTGGCTTGGCTCTGCTCCATGTCCAAGTAGCACTGTTGAACTTGGAAAATATTTATCTCATGGTGGATCTTTCAGTGAAGGATAATGCTTACTCCACCATGCATTCAACTTTTGTTCACATAGAGGATGAATTGGGCCTTTAGCCTATAGCCTGTGCTTGGAGTGCTCCAGAAGTTCCATCCTTGAGTTGATTTGCCTCGTGATGAATCTAGGTCAACTTGTTGCTATCTTATCAGTTGCCCTAGCCTCAGAGAGACACCTATTGGGCCATTTACTTAAAGTTTCTTAAATTCAAAGGGCATGGTGCACAATGAGACTATAATAACAAATACCTTTTTAGGAGGAAATAATTGAATCAGAATAAGCCTGCCAATACATTTTTTATGTTAAAGTTTAAATTCACAAATAGCTTTTTTGACAGATTTCTTCAATGATGAGGCTGTGGACAGCAGTGAATGTTTTCATGACTAAGGAACCTCATGATTTCTCTTGTACTGTCAGGCCCTGGGCATACTCGAGCAGTGCTCCTGCCCCCACAAGACGACTGTCCTGAGTTTTCCCTCCCTCTTTTCCCACTCCTTTTCAATCTGTCATCTAAATTAATCCTATTTGTCTTAGCGGTCATCTTCCTGTTATGATACTCAGACTCCTGTCTCATTGATTAAAGTCGTATGTTTGTGTTTATGTGTTGAAATAATTGATCTTTTCCTGTGCCACTTAGAACAAAAGAAAACTATTGTCCACCATGGAATAGTATAGTAGACACCATAACTAGCCTTCTGTGTATTATATGACATGTTGCTTATGGACGACAAGGTACTGGGGATCTGAACTCATCTTAAGTACCATCTCTCACCACAGGAAGCGCAGTACACAACAAAGGAGGTACACGTTCAGACTCTTCAGGATTCAGTCAGTGTTTGCTCATACCTGAAATCATAGCACTCAAGAGACTGACACAGTGGGATTACTGGAAGTGTGATTTCCTACTGAGCTACCTAGAGAGATTCAGCCAGCCAGGCTACAGTGTGAGACTCTTCTCTCAAAATTAAACAAAAAACCCTATTTTTCAATTCCTTATACCATGGTGATATATTTTCCTTAAAACTGAGTGATTTTAACACTTAAAGTAACATGTCACTATGAAATGGAAAATTATGGCAATAAAGATAATTACAAAGTAAATAGGACAATATTTAAAACATTTTGTTCTTAAAATTTACTTAAACTAAATATATTAATTTATTCATTTAATTTTCTTGATTGTCATGATTAAGAGGAACAAAATGAATAGCTTTCCATGCTACAAAGTATTTCATTTGCATTCTCATATCCAGTGCTCAAAATTTTGAATCACAGAGCCGGGCAGAGGTGGCACATGCCTTTAATCCCAGCACTCTGGAGGCAGAGCCAGGCTGATCTCTGTGAGTTCGAGGCCAGCCAGGTCTGCAGATCGAGATCCAGGACAGCCAGGACTGTTACACAGAGAAACCTTGTCTCAAAAAGAAAGAAAGAAAGAAACAAACAAACAAACAAACAAAACTGCCATTTGGATCACAGGATTCAATTTCCATGTGTCAAGGTGAAAGGATGGATAGCCAGCTCATTAGGACAGATGCAGCGGGTAACAGCTGCTATGCCACAAATTCAGGACTGAAAACAGCAGTGATATGATGCCAGTGCCACCAAAACTAGTGAGCAGGTAGCGCTCAGGTGAGTAACCCACCAGTATGCTCTCTGGAACACATTTATGGAGTCTCTCCTCTTTCAGCCACATCCATATCCCTGCCTGCTAAGCACTCGTCCTTGGGGCCTTGTTTGGATCCCATGCCCAGGGAACCAAAGGAGAGGAATCCTTTCTTCCTAAAAGATAGCTTTACTGTCTGTGAAAGACAAGGAAATTCAGACCATTTCAAAAAGGGAAGCGATTTAAAGCTATGTGTTGTTATCAAAATATGTCCTAAGAAGTGTCAAAATACCAGACATAACAGTTATTCTTATCTATGGGTATAAGCATGAGATTTAAAATGTAGTTAAGGAATCATGTTGGTCTAGCAATGTGGTGATAGTAGATTCTCTTCTAAGATCCATGACCTCACTATCCCCAAGGAGTTGGGTAGATTTCTAGTATCAAGCATGATTTCCCTTCTGCTGAGTGGGCCTTAGGTCTCATTACAAAGCTCTTGGTTACCACCAACATGTCAATGCCTCTATTGTACCCTTAAGGCTATCTTGCTATGCTGGTCATTGTTGTGGTTCATAAGTGTCACAGGTAGGTGGGAATATTAATAGTTTCCATCCTTTAGCAGGCAACAGACTAATTTCTACTACTATGGAAGCTTGATCTCAGAAAAAAGGCTTTAATTAGGTCCAGTTCTAATAATAGTAGTCCTGTGTTCTAATTGTGCATTTTCTTCAGGAATAGTGACTTGCCTTCAACCTCAGAGAGAGCCGGGGAGGGAGGGAGAAACAGAGAGAGAGAGAGAGAGAGAGAGAGAGAGAGAGAGAGAGAGAGAGAGAATCAGAGAGACACACAGAGAGACAGAGAGAGACAGAGAGAGACACAGAGAGAGAGACACACACACACAGAGATTGATTGATTGATTGATTGATTGATTGATTGAAGGGCAAAAGTAATACCCTATATTGTTTTGGGAGTCACTTGGACTACCCTGGCCAAGCACTCAAAAGGAGGTTCTTGTGCCCAGCACTAGGGTTTTATTAGTTTATTTCTTTCTACAGCAAATGGAGACGATCACAGAAAACCACAACTGGACACAGTACAAAGATCAATAGATTATGGGGAGCCCAGACCCAATGGCTGTATCTACAGCACAAGTCTTCCATCTAAGTCTCAGGGAACATCTCAGAAGAAGGGTAGGGAAAGTTTCAGGCCAGAATACTGGGAAGTCTGCTGTGAGACTTTCTCTCTTAGAAATAGCTGCATAAACAAGACCTGAACAGTGACAATATCAGTAGACATGCTAACACAGGATGGTGGAGATCTCATGAGGTCCCAGACCTAGCCAAAGAACCACAGGCAACTAAGGACTGCTGAGAGAGATCATCTCATGCAGAGATGAGTCCCTTGATTTCTTATCCTAGACAAAGTGGCCAGCCCTGAAACATACACACACAAACAAAGAACATGGGCACAACAAGTTGTATGCATGCATATGTATATAGGAAGAGAAAGAGACTGTGCTGTGGGATGTTCTGTATGTCAAGTGTGTTGCTGATTGGTCAATAAATAAATCACTGATTGGCCAGTGGCCAGGCAGGAAGTATAGGCGGGACAAGGACGAGAATAAAGCTGGGATGTGGAAGGCTGTGTCAGAGACACTGCCAGCTGCCACGATGACAAACAGCATGTGAAGATGCCGGTAAGCCAAGAGCCACATGGCAATGTATAGATTAATGGAAATGGATTAATTTAAGCTGTAAGAACAGTTAGCAAGAAGCCTGCCACGGCCATACAGTTTGTAACCAAAATAAGTCTCTGTATTTACTTGATTGGGTCTGAGCAGCTGTGGGACTGACGGGTGAGAGAGATTTGTCCTGACTGTGGATAAAGCAGGAAAACTCTAGGTACACTGTCAAACTTCATAGTTGAGGAACGTGAGAGGGGCTGGAAGGAGGAAATGTATGTTTAAAAACAAGGACATTAAAGAAGTTTAAAACCTGGAAAAGAAGACAAGAAGAAAGAAAACTGATTAGCATTCTTTTAAAAAATCACTTTATAAAGTAACAGGTTTCCTTATGATATTTCATAATACTTGATTTTGTTTGAATCTCCTCATGCCTCAAGCCTCATCCTCACCATCCTACCTTCCACCCCCACAGTACTTTTCCACGCCCAGTACACTCCCTTCCATGGTCCCATTGCACTGTGCTCTATTACTCTCCCACTACTTCTCTGTTATGAAACCATCACCTGTTTTCTTTTGAGAGAAGAAGATGGAGTTGTTTCCCTTTCCTGCTGACTTGTAAGGCAGACTCTCTAGTTAGTGCTGGCTTTTGTTATTAAGGGGCAGAGAAAGGGTTCAGAAAGTGAAATGTCCATGTCTGAGAAAAGAGGTGGAAGAGAATTTGGAGAAGCAGATACTAGGAAAGAAGGACAGGAATTCAGAAAGGAGTTGGAGGGCTTCCTTAGAGCGCAAGTGAGATCACTTCCATCTGGCAGAAATCCCAAATATCTCAGGGGATTTGGTGGCGATTTTCCCCTGGTGGACTGCATTCATTATTTTTCTACTCTTGTGACCAGATACCTGACCAGAAGCATCTAGCGGGAGGAAGCATGGACTTTGGTTTATAGGTCAAAGGGTGAGCGTGGTGGCACAAGGGTAAGGTAGTTGGTGACATTATGTTCAGGAGCCAGGACTCAGAGAAGAGAAAGAAAGTGGAGCCAAGGCGATAAAACTGAAGGCCCGTGCGGACCAAATGGCACAGCAGGTAAAGGTGTTTGCCATAAGCCTGTCAACCTGAGTTCAGTCCTATAGTCTGCAAGCATCCTTCCCACATACAAATTAGTAAATTCAATAAAAGCAGGGAAAATATACAAAACCAGAAGGCCTGTGTGGCATGCATGACCTCTTCCAGCTCCATCTCTTAAAGGTTCCTCAACTTTCTAGAACAGTGCCACCAACTAGGGACCATGTGTTCAGACACACAAACTTAAGGGGACCATTCAGATTCAATGCAGAACCCATACACACTACCAGAAAAGCTGAAGAGGTTTTGGTGTTAAAAATGAAACAGATGGTCTTCTGGTATTAATTTTTGTAATAGTTTGTCCACACAAGACTAAAGTAATCAGGGTGGCAAGTTTATCTTCAGATCACTGTCTGAATGACTGAGGGGCACATTGCAGGGATTTGCAATTACTTCACTTGGTCTGTGTATCCGCTTTTCAAAGCATGACTGTACAGTGCTGTACAATCTCATGATTTCCCCCTCAGCCTGACTTGTCCCTTACTACCACAGCTTGAAACCTTGTAGTCCACCCTTCTTTTATCTGCCCATTCTGGGTCCTAATCAAAGTGACACAGGAAGCTCCTTTCCTGCCTAACTTCTTTTTTTTTTTTTTTTGGTTTTTCGAGACAGGGTTTCTCTGTGTAGCTTTGCGCCTTTTCCTGGAACTCACTTGGTAGCCCAAGCTGGCCTCGAACTCACAGAGATCCGCCTGGCTCTGCCTCCCAAGTGCTGGGATAAAGGCGTGCGCCACCACCGCCCGGCTCCTGCCTAACTTCTAACAGAGCCAAACCACTATGTACTCAGAGGGGTCAGTGCTCTTGGTGGGACAACGAGGCAGGAATAACCTGCTAAAAATACCTCTGCTAAGTTGGAGTTGGAGTTCTCTGGCTGTGATAGTTTGAATGTAATTGGCCCCCATAAGCTCATAGGGAGTGGCACTATTAGGAGGTGTGGCTTTGTTGGAGCAGATATGGCCTTATTGATGGAAGTGTGTCACTGTGGAGGCAGGCTCAGAGGTGTCATAGATGCTCAAATCACATCCAGTATCTCAGACTACTTCCTGTTGCCTGCAAGTCAAGATGTAGGACTCTTAGCTCCATCTCCAGCACCATGCCTGTATGCATGCCACCATGTTTCCCTCCACAACAGCCAAATTTAGGCAGTGATTGAAACCATCAAAAACAGAAAGCTGGTGAACATATAATTAAACAAGTGGACCATGTTCCAGCCCCAGCAAGTAGCAGAACTTGACAGCTTTGGCTAGGTGGTTCAGGCTTTAGAGTCAATGATAGAAGAAATGGGTCATGGAATTTGCCCCTGCACCTAAAGAAAGCCAGTGACCGCAGGCATGTGTCATGGGTTCCTGAACGGAGGCCTAAAGAGGCCATTGTGTAAAGCTGTGAATATGAAGCCTGGATTGCATTGGAGATACCACAGTTATTTGAGATGCCAGAGCCATGGGATTCCTGCCGAGGACCACTGCTAACAGTGAGTGGAACCAGCCCAAGAGAAAGAAGTGTGTTGTAATCAACAAAGCTGAAAGCAGTTGGAGAGCTGAAGAGCTCTTTGACATCAGATATGAAGATGCAGAGGTTGGAGTTTGCCCAGCTGGTTTTTGGTCTTGCTTTGGTCCAGTATTTCCTCACTATGCTCCCTTCCCTGTGTTTTAGAATGGTAATGTAGATCCTATCCTGTACCATTACATGTTAGAAGGATGTGATCTGCTTTTTGATTTTTACTCTGTAGGTAATTACAGTTAAGAGATTGCATGAATCTCAGAAGAGACTTTGAACTTTGGACTTTTAAGCACTGTTGAGAATATGGTAGACTATGGGGACTTTCGAAGTTGGACTAAATGATATTTTGCATTATGATATGGTTACAAACTTATGGGGGCCAAGGAGTAAACGGTGGTGCTTTTAATGTAATTGTCCCCCATAAGGTCATAGGGAGTGGTATTATTAGGATGTGTGGCTTTGTTGGAATAGTATGGCTTTGTTAGTGGAAGTGTGTCACTGTGGAGGCAGGCTCTGAGGTCTCATATATGCACAAGCCACAGCCAGTGTCTCAGACCACTTCCTGTTGCCTGCAAGTCAAGTTATAGGACTCTCAGCTCCATCTCTATGCCTATCTGTGTGCCACCACGTTTCCCTCCAGGATGATGATGGACTGAAACTCTGAAACCATAAGTCACTCAATTAAATGTTTTCTTTCATAAGAGTTGCCATGGTCATAGTGTCTCTTCACAACAATAGAAACTCTAAGAAAGACACTGGGCCAATATATGGCCTTTTCTTAGAATGTTTGCAAGAATCTTCTGTCTTGTCCTTTGCCACTCAAGTTCAAGCCAGCCCCATGTGGCTTGCTGAAACACTGATGTGCAACAGAGCAACTCAAATGCTGTTAGCTAAACGGGTGGTTAGGGGGACTGTAGCACAGATGTCTCCTTTTGGAAGTTAGAATACCATGAAAAGGATGGTTGTTAAAGGTTAGGGAAAGGAAAAAGTCAGAGGTCACAAGCCTTTTGTATTTCTTCCCTCAGTTTACATTGTATAGGAAAGACAGCCAAGGTATTTCTTCCTTCTGGAAAAGCACTATTTAGATGGCATTCTCATTTCTCATATAGCTCCTAAATATCAGATAATATCATTGGCTCATACTTACACACTTTGGTATGTACCCTATGTTAATATTCTGACCTGCCCCTTCAAATCCTGCCCCTTGGGGCCGCCCTGCATCCTTACATAAAAGCCTAACTTTAAGGAAAAACTTCTCCCCTCCCTCCAGCCTCTATTCCAACAGGTGTGCACACCTCTGCTTTCTCTCCCTTCTTTTTCTTCCTTGTCCCCATCCTTCCTATCATTCTCTTCATCTCTGTATTATAATAAACTCTCCATGTGGATGCAGCGCTTGGGTGTGAATGACTTTCCCCCCTTCCAGCCCCGCTGCATCTGCCCAGCACGTTTCCCTGCTGGAGTGGGATACCCTGGCCTGGCCACCTGGCTTTCTCCACTCGTGTAAATTCATAACACCGTACTATCCATTTTTTCATTCCATGTTCACTAAGATTGCTGTTTTCTTCTCATTGCTTCCCATTGAGTCTGGGACAATGCAGCATGGTGCTTGTTTGTTTATTGTTTATAGAATTAAGTTTTGAGATAATAAGTAATGTAAGTGCTTATTTCCCCTCGGGAAGGAGGGGCACCTAGAGAAACAAGAATTTTTTTTTTTTTTATTTCAAGGCCTGCTATGTACTGTCTATGCACATAGTACAATGTTTAAATTCTGCATAGGTTCTTATTACCATCACCATGGTTATTACACCTAATTGTGAATCTTTGTTATGGATGGATCTAATGCCACATGGAATCTAAGGGGGTGCACACTGCCAGGTGATGGTCAGAGAGTTGAAAGAATCGGTATTCAATCCTTAGTCTCCAACTTCGTGGGGATAAAGGGAGATCAAATAAGGGTACACATGCTCTGGTGCCATAGTAATACTCTTACCAGACTTGGGATCACATTCAGTGCCCCAACAATCCATATTTGGTCCTCCATCTGCAACTAACCAGTTTAACAATGCAAACTAATTGCAAAAAGCAGATAGATGAGATTTCTTCAATGTGGCCACACTGGAAAGATGGGAAAAGAGATTCAATGACCTGTCCCAGCCCTAGTCTACCTTCAGAGTCTTGATGTAAGGTTGCAGTTTAAATGCAGGGCTATGGTTATAAACAGCTTAGGAGTCAAAGTGTGGTCCTGCCTATTATTGACCCATCATTGGAGTGTCCACTCTCCTGCAAGGGGCCTGACAAGTTGCAAATCTTTTTCCAGGAGAAAAACTTCCTTCTGGTTGGCCCAGGTCTTAGGCTTTCTCACCTCACAGTGTAAGTTTCCTGGGGAAATTATGGTTCCTTGGCCTCTATTGTTTCAATAGTCAAAATAACCCAAGGTAGGGACTGGTGTGTATCTAATACAGGATTGTCTGCCTTCTCTGGCTGTGATAGAGCCTTTCTCTGCACTGTTGTGCTTAGCATGAGAGGCTAGGGTCCTAGAGATTCAGTGGCTTCTAAAGCCAGCCCAAGCCAGAGGCTTTCAGATTCTCATCTCCCAAATTCAAAGAATAAAATCACAGACCAGGCAATGTTAATTTCAGAAAAAAAAATATTTATTGCAGGAGCTTAAGGGAGAAAGAAGGCAGAGCCCCTATATAGCAGGAGGGGTCACTGAGAGAGGGTAACATGGTCTCACTGCCTTGGGGTTAATTAGGCTTTAGTGGGTGGAGGAGGGGAGGCTGGGATGAGCTAGTCAGTCCAGCTTTCTTTCCAGGTGTTGAGGTCCTTCTGGTGTCAGTTAGTTCTCAGTGTGGTTTCCAGGAAAGGAGTACTCCCTCAGGGAAAAGAGAAAAGGGAAAACAGGTCCACTTCCTGGCACCTTCAGCCTCTTGCAAGGAAGAGGCTATGGGTCTCCCCAAGGCTGTTTCTGGGTTCTAGCCAAGAAAGAAAGTTCTCAGTTTTCTTTGGGGTCTTCAAAAAAAAGGTTTATGCATTTATTTTACCTGCATAGGTGTTTTGCTTGCATGTATGTATGTGTGCCACATGCATGCCTGGTGCCTGCGGAGGCCAGAAGAGGGTGGGGGATCCTCTGGGACTGGACTTACAGGTGATTGTGAGCCATCTTTTGGGTGCTGAGGACTGAATCTGGACCCTCTGTAAGAGCAGCTAGGGGTGTTCTTACACAGCTTGCTCTTAACTGCTGAAGCATCTTTCCAGCTCCCTTTAGGAGCTTTTTTTTTTTTTTTTTTTTTACCTAAACTGCCCAGCCAACTGCTGCCTCCCAGTCTCATTGCCTCCTTAGAATGTTCTCGTCCCTGGCAGGCCACTTACAATACATTGAGTGAGGCTGGGAATGGTAAGTTATAGGTAAAGAGATTTGAGCTACATTATTCATCACAACACCCTTGGAATGGTAAGTTACAGGTAAAGAGATTTGAGCTACATTATTCAGCACAACACACAGGTCATGGTGCAAAACCACAGCTCTGACTTCCAAAGGAGTACAAAATAGTTCATTCTGGAGCCAAATACAAGTGCCTGTGACTCAGGAGCACACACACTGGTTACCCCAAACTCTGTGTTTCAACACGGCAATATAATGGCGTTTTTATATTTATAGAACAAAAGATAGTAATAAATGAAGGCAATTGTCAAATACATTGGTGGAAACATCACATACAGGTGAGTTGCAGCAGTGTGGGAAAATCTGTGTTCTGGTTAATAATTACCACCTGCCAACATTGTTAGTTTTCATGTGGCTAGAAGGTAGGGGGCTATTATGAATGTTAGGGCAGATGCAGGTGGGAAATCAATGGTTATTAAGATAAAGGGAACTCAAGATAATTTGGCTCTGGATGTGCAACATTCAAACATAATCACATTGATCTATTCTGTCAGTCACTCTTGTAGAATCTTTAACATGTATAGATTTTCCTGGGGTCTTGAGTTTGTGAAGGCTTGCATGTGTCACTGGGAAAAATAAAGGTACCATTGAAAGGGCTAAAAATGAAGATAACAAGAATTTATGTTCTCATCCTTAATTATCTCTGCTATCTCTTTTCTCTACAGATGTTTAAGATCACTCATGTGCAGGTCCAGGCTACCAATGAAAAGGGGTCAGCAATGACTTCCTCTGGCAGCACAATCTTTTGTAACTGGCCTGCCTGGCAGGAATGAGAATATCATAAAGAGAACGGGTCAAGAAAAGGGCTGCAGTCTGGGAAAAGCCAGAGGGAAACTTGTCTCCCAGAAAGAGATTGGCACCTTGTCAGAGCACCTTGCAGGAAAGATTAGAGCCAAGAAAATGACGGGTCAATAATGGACCTGACTGTACCTAGAAGGGAAGACTTAGTTATCCATAACTGGCCCTCACGCCAGAACCCTGAACATGGACTCGGGGTTAGGAGTCATTGACTCTCTTTGTTTCCAACGCAGTCACATTAAGTAAATTTCTGCTTTCTGCTTTTCACTATTACTTCAGCTCTTTAATTGGCCTAGTAAGCATGGGAGACCTGGTAAACATGGCAGGCTTGATAAATATGAGAGTCCTAGTAAGCAATGAGTCCTAGTGAGCATGAGAGACCTAGGAAGCAATGAGTCCTAGTGAGCATAAGAGACCTAGTAAGCATGAGAGACCTAGTGAGCATGGGAGGCCTAGTAAGCAATGAGTCCTAGTAAGCAATGAGGCCTAGTAAGCAATGAGGTCTAGTAAGCATGAGAGTCCTAGGAAGCATGAGAGACCTAGTAAGCATGAGAGTCCTAGTGAGCATGAGAGTCCTAGTAAGCATGAGAGTCCTAGTGAGCATGAGAGTCCTGGGAAGCATGGGAGGCCTAGTGAGCATGGGAGGTCTAGGAAGCATGGGAGGGCCAGTAGGCATGGATGACCTAGGAAGCATGGGAGGGCCAGTAGGCATGGATGACCTAGGAAGCATGGGAGGCCTGGTAAACATTGGAGACTTGATAAGTATGACAGGCCTAATAAGAAAGAGAGTCCATGGGAAGCCTGCTAACATGGGAGGCCTAGGAAACATGGGAGGGCCAGTAAGCATGGGTGACCTAGTAAGCATCATTGGAGGCCTAGTAAGCACGGGAGGCCTGCTAACATGAGATCCTAGTAAGGATCAGTGGCCTGGTAAACATGGGAGGATAGTCTGGCTAGGGCTGCCAGAATACATCCTCTAACCCTTATAACTCCAGCAACACTTCACTCTGCAGTTAGGGATCCGCATCTTTATTCCTGGAGGGACAAGTGACATGAGTCATTAGCAATACATTGTATGGACTTTTCCCCTCAGCCAGTTGTTTATCAGGCCTGTGTAAAGCAGTGTAGAAAGACTCAGAAGACTTAGGGAAGCTGAGGAGGAAAAGAGTTCCTGATCCTAGAATCTGGCAGAAGTCTCGACACGTGAGAGTGAAGAATTTCAGCATAAGTAAAAAATGTCCTGTATATATTGTCTACATAGAAACAATACTCAGTTTACAGAAATAGTTTACTTCAAGAACGTTAAAATGACAAGTGATCCATGCTTAAGATAGAAGTATAGGTGACCTACATGTCCCGCTTTAAGCTTGGAACTTTCTGAGACTCTCACAAACAAGATTATGAACCTGTTTAGTGAAAATATATGCCTTATGCCTTAGTTTTTGTAAACTATCAAAAGGAGAATTTCCTTGATACGTGTGACCGATGATTTTATCTTATCTGAATGTATTGTCCAAAGCTCTTAACAAACAATCCTATGAGCTCATTTTAAGTTCCCAAGAAACCCTTCCAAGAAGGAAATTTGAAGCCACCTAAACTGTCAAGACACTTAAGTAGAACTCTCTCTCTCTCTCTTGAGCACATACCCATGTCTTGCTTATATATTCTCCTTTTCTCCCTGCCTCCCTCCGCCACAACTCTAACAAGAATTTGTCTTAATAAATCCAACTCTGCTTATCTGACTCCTCCTAAAATTCTTTCCCACAGAGAGTCAAGAATCCCAACTTCACCAGAGCAGAAGTCTCTGAAATGACGTCCTCTGGCTGCACAGGTGGCAGCAGAGCTGTGTCTCTTGTTTCTGCTGTGGATGATGCTCAAATTTTCATGGTTGTAGCTGCACCTTGTCTTAAGGTTTAAAGGGATGGGATTTGATGGTGTGCCTACATGGAGAGAATAAACGCAAAGTGGTTAAGTCAGTGCCTTATCATTTCCTGCAGATTTTGAGGAATTTGTTTTCAGAGATATCTAAATTGGATCCTTAACCAAATATATTGGTAGCATTGGAAGCCATGAGAATGGACCCCTGCCTCATGATCAGTTTTTAACGCCACCTTCCTTTTCTGTTACATATTCCTTAGTAACATTAGAAAGGCAAACAAGCTTTGTCACTTCTGGTCAAAAGAATGGAATGCCTCTGGACCAAGGTGGAAACATGGCATTCTAATATGCGCCAAAGATGAGAACATTACACATTATTGTCTCCTCTCTTCAGAGTTAAGCCAACTATGCCTATCAGTCATCTGGCCAGGAAGTACCCCTTCCCGCAGGAAAACTGATTCACCTAAAGATATCCTGAGGGGAGGAATAATTATCTCCTTATTGAGAAAATGTACCCACACTCTGGAGAAATAATGTGGTTACTTACAGAACATCTGCAATGTACACCAGCCCACTTTTTTTGGTTAGTTGGAAATGCAGAACATTTCTGCTGTGGATATCACTCTGTATAAATAAAATGCCGATTGGCCAGTAGCCAGGCAGGAAGTATAGGTGGGACAAGCAGAGCATTCTGGGAACAGGAAGGCTGAGTCAGAGAGGAGCTGTGAGCCGCCAACACGATGAGAAGCAGATGTTAAGATACTGGTAAGCCACGAGCCACGTGGCAACTTATAGATTAATAGAAATGGGTTAATTTAAGATATAAGAACAGTTAGCAAGAAGCCTGCCATGGCCATACAGTTTATAAGTAATATAAGTCTCTTTGTGTTTACTTGGTTGGATCTGAGCGGCTGCGGGACTGGCCGTGGGCCAGGCAGGACTACTCTAGCAACACATTTCCTTTCCCTTCTTTCTGTCTCCTTTTCTCTCAGACACTGACCAGACCTTGGGCATGCTTTCCCTGATGGTCTGGGAATTCTTGGACTCTCTCTGAAGCTCCTGCTTACCTGCTTGTGCTTGTGTTTCTTGAGGCTGCTTGCTAACCTCCATCACTGGACTTGCCTGCATTCTTGGACCGTAACACAAAAGGCGTGACTTTCTTCCTTCCTCTTCTACATCCCCTTACCACCAACCACCCCCCAACCCCCCGGAACTGTGAAGCTTTCCTGTTTTTCTTTCCCCTCAAACTCGACTAAAAATGTCCTCGAACTTCCTTCTTGTTTTGTTTCTAAATTCTCTTACTAATCAGACTAAGAACCCCAAAGAGGCAACCCCAGTTTTCCTGGAAATAAACCCACACAGGAGAATTTGAGGATGAGCCAGCATGAAACAGAATTGGATTTCATAAAAATGAAAGAGAGATGGGGTAAAGCGATGGCTTCCTAGTTGTGAGAGCTTGTTGCTCTTCCAGAGGACCACAGTTGGTTCTCAATATTCACACTAGCTAACAACCACCTGTAACTCCAGCTCCAAAGGATCAGAGTCCATATTCTGGCCTCCACAGGAACCCACACACAGGTTCACATATGTGCACACCCAGACACAGAAATAATAAAATAAACCACTCTAAAAAGAAAGAAGGAAGGAAGGAAGGAAGGAAGGAAGGAAGGAAGGAAGGAAGGAAGGAAGAAGGACGAAGGCAGGCAGGCAGGCACTTAGAGAAAATTAAGGTACACTCAAGCATACTTTTCAAGTGTTTAAATTTATGTGTCTTAGCATTAGACATACAATCCACTTGGTCGCTCTCAAGTTACATCTCAACAGGTTGTTAATTTTATTTTCCTTTTTTACCCTCCTTCCCAATAAATAAGATTAGGGTGGGATAGGGATTAAGGCCCTTGGAGCATTGAAGATACCACTCCCTTGAATTTGCAGCCAATCTTCCACTTCCCTGGTAACACTAGGAAGGTAAACCCATCGGCTTTACCACCTCTTAGTTTTTAAATTCCCAAATGAAAAGAGGGAGGTATTTGGATTTTGTTGAAGGCTAGTAAGAAAAAATTATACTTCTTCCTGGTTAAAAGAATAGACTACAAAGTCTGCCTCTGACCCTGGGTGGAGACCTGCGATTCTAGGCCACCCAGAACACTTCATGCTCTTGTCTCCTAGATTGGGTCTGTGGTTCACCTTGCCAAGAGTCCACCTCCCTACCTCCCCACCCCAGGAAATCTGATTCACCTGAAGACATACTGAGGCAACAGGCAATCAGTACACCCTTCTGGAACTACTATCTGAGTCCCTCACAGCAGCCCTACCTAGGCAGCCCCTCTCTCACACTGGCCCCTCCCTCAGGCAGCCCCTCCCTCAGGCAGCCCCTCTCTCACAGCAGCCCCTCCCTCAGGCAGCCCCTCCCTCAGGCAGCCCCTCCCTCACAGGAGCCCTCCCTCACAGCAGCCCCTCCCTCACAGCAGCCCCTCTCTCACAGCAGCCCCTCCCTCAGGCAGCCCCTCCCTCACAGCAGCCCCTCCCTCACAGCAGCCCCTCTCTCACAGCAGCCCCTCCCTCAGGCAGCCCCTCCCTCACAGCAGCCCCTCCCTCACAGCAGCCCCTCTCTCACAGCAGCCCCTCCCTCAGGCAGCCCCTCTCTCACAGCAGCCCCTCCCTCACAGGAGCCCTCCCTCACAGCAGCCCCTCCCTCAGGCAGCCCCTCCCTCAGGCAGCCCCTCCCTCACAGCAGCCCCTCCCTCAGGCAGCCCCTCCCTCACAGCAGCCCCTCCCTCAGGCAGCCCCTCCCTCAGGCAACCCTCCCTCAGGCAGCCCCTCCCTCACAGCAGCCCCTCCCTCAGGCAGCCCCTCCCTCAGGCAACCCTCCCTCAGGCAGCCCCTCCCTCACAGCAGCCCCTCCCTCACAGCAGCCCCTCTCTCACAGCAGCCCCTCCCTCAGGCAGCCCCTCTCTCACAGCAGCCCCTCCCTCACAGGAGCCCTCCCTCACAGCAGCCCCTCCCTCAGGCAGCCCCTCCCTCAGGCAGCCCCTCCCTCACAGCAGCCCCTCCCTCAGGCAGCCCCTCCCTCACAGCAGCCCCTCCCTCAGGCAGCCCCTCCCTCAGGCAACCCTCCCTCAGGCAGCCCCTCCCTCACAGCAGCCCCTCCCTCAGGCAGCCCCTCCCTCAGGCAACCCTCCCTCAGGCAGCCCCTCCCTCACAGCAGCCCCTCCCTCACCGCAGCCCCTCCCTCAGGCAGCCCCTCCCTCACAGCAGCCCCTCCCTCACAGGAGCCCCTCCCTCAGGCAGCCCCTCCCTCAGGCAGCCCCTCCCTCACAGCAGCCCCTCCCTCAGGCAGCCCCTCCCTCAGGCAGCCCCTCCCTCACAGCAGCCCCTCCCTCACAGGAGCCCCTCCCTCAGGCAGCCCCTCCCTCAGGCAGCCCCTCCCTCACAGCAGCCCCTCTCTCACAGCAGCCCCTCTCTCACAGCAGCCCCTCCCTCACAGGAGCCCCTCCCTCAGGCAGCCCCTCCCTCAGGCAGCCCCTCCCTCAGGCAGCCCCTCCCTCAGGCAGCCCCTCCCTCACAGCAGCCCCTCCCTCAGGCAGCCCCTCCCTCACAGCAGCCCCTCCCTCAGGCAGCCCCTCCCTCACAGCAGCCCCTCCCTCAGGCAGCCCCTCCCTCAGGCAGCCCCTTCCTCACAGCAGCCCCTCCCTCACAGCAGCCCCTCCCTCAGGCAGCCCCTCCCTCAGGCAGCCCCTCCCTCAGGCAGCCCCTCCCTCACAGCAGCCCCTCCCTCAGGCAGCCCCTCCCTCACAGCAGCCCCTCCCTCACAGCAGCCGCTCAGTCAGGCAGCCCCTCCCTCAGGCAGCCCCTCCCTCAGGCAGCCCCTCCCTCACAGCAGCCCCTCCCTCACAGCAGCCCCTCCCTCAGGCAGCCCCTCCCTCACAGCAGCCCCTCCCTCAGGCAGCCCCTCCCTCACAGGAGCCCCTCCCTCAGGCAGCCCCTCCCTCACAGCAGCCCCTCCGTCAGGCAGCCCCTCCCTCAGGCAGCCCCTCCCTCAGGCAGCCCCTCCCTCACAGCAGCCCCTCCCTCACAGCAGCCCCTCCCTCAGGCAGCCCCTCCCTCACAGCAGCCCCTCCCTCAGGCAGCCCCTCCCTCACAGCAGCCCCTCCCTCAGGCAGCCCCTCCCTCACAGCAGCCCCTCCCTCAGGCAGCCCCTCCCTCACAGCAGCCCCTCCCTCAGGCAGCCCCTCCCTCACAGCAGCCCCTCCCTCAGGCAGCCCCTCCCTCACAGCAGCCCCTCCCTCAGGCAGCCCCTCCCTCACAGCAGCCCCTCCCTCAGGCAGCCCCTCCCTCACAGCAGCCCCTCCGTCAGGCAGCCCCTCCCTCAGGCAGCCCCTCCCTCACAGCAGCCCCTCCCTAACAGCAGCCCCTCCCTCAGGCAGCCCCTCCCTCACAGCAGCCCCTCCCTCAGGCAGCCCCTCCCTCACAGCAGCCCCTCCCTCACAGCAGCCCCTCCCTCACAGCAGCCCCTCCCTCACAGCAGCCCCTCCCTCAGGCAGCCCCTCCCTCAGGCAGCCCCTCCCTCAGGCAGCCCCTCCCTCACAGCAGCCCCTCCCTCAGGCAACCCTCCCTCAGGCAGCCCCTCCCTCACAGCAGCCCCTCCCTCAGGCAGCCCCTCCCTCACAGCAGCCCCTCCGTCAGGCAGCCCCTCCGTCACAGCAGCCCCTCCCTCAGGCAGCCCCTCCCTCAGGCAGCCCCTCCCTCAGGCAGCCCCTCCCTCAGGCAGCCCCTCCCTCAGGCAGCCCCTCCCTCATGGCGCTCAGTACTAAATAAACACACAGAGGCTTATATTAATTATAAACTGTATGGAATATTGCTCAGGATTATTGCTAGCTAGCTCTTTCATCTCAAATTATCCCATTTCTATTAATCTATGTATCACCACTCGTTCTGAGGCTTTACCTGTGTTACATTACATCTTGCTTCCCTGGGCGGCTTCCCCGACTCTGCTCTTCTTCCTCTGTGTCTCTGCTTGGATTTCCCACCTGCCTCTAAGCTCCCTTGCCACAGGCCAAAGTAGCTTATTTATTAGCCAGTGAAAGCAACATATATTCACAGCATACAGAAAGATATCCCACAGCAGATTTATGTACGTACAATTTCATTACAGCATATTTGGAATCAGAAATTTGAAGACAAAATCAGTAGAGGAGACAAAATTCTTTGATTCTGGAGAGAAGAATGTAAGTAGACACTCTGCCTCAAAGACACCGTTTTGCAGTGAGGCTAAATTCTCAGGGCTTTTGGTGAGCGAGTGAGTGGAAAATGCCTGTTTGTATATGTGCAGAGTAGAATTCTAGTGTTCAGGCCCAATATACGACCTATACTTTGAAAGTTTCCAGAGATGAGCCTTCTCATATCATTTTCCATGAAGGTCACATTCAATCAAGCCTCTGACACTGCCTTTTAAAACACCAGAGGCCTGACTGAATATCAGGTGAAGAAGTCTGGGATGTTACAAGCTCAGGGGAAGCAAAGGACCGGGTAGCAAGCCTCTTTAAAATTCACTGTTTACATTGTATTCAGGCGATAAGTCATTTCTCTTTCTGGCAAAGTGTATTTAGATGGCTTTCATATTCCTCGTATAAGCTCTAATAATTACTAAAAGTTATGGGAATTAAAATATGCAATTACTCTGCTGATTGCTATGACTTTGTGCGTTCTTTGTTCTGTTACACCACTTGGCATGGAACCCAGGGCCACGAACATGCTAGGCAAGCACTCCACAATTGAGTCACAACCTCAGCCCGTCAATAGTTCTCTGTATCATAATTCAGAGCCAGTCTAAATCTAGTGCCAGAGGGTACTGAAAAAAGTGCAGGCACTTCACAGAGCATAACCCTCTTGAAAATCATACTTCATCAGAGCTAAGAGGATCTCAACAAAGAAAGAGTGCTATCTTTTCAAATACCTGTTGAGAATGAAGCCTCCTACACAACAACAGGACACTGAGGAGGGAGACGAGGGCGAGGAGGGCAGAAAGTGAGGAGTTGGAAAGCCTTACAGAAAGGTTTCCACAAACGAGCATACAAAAGAAATCAATGGGTAGAGAGGAAGGCTGGGACCCCCTCATGTTCCCTCACCCCACTAATGTAACCAGAGCAAGTGGTAGAAAGGCCACACTATGCAAATGAGTCAAAAATCCTGCACTATAGGACATAAAAATAGTCAACTCTTGTAGAGCTGGGGCTGTTTGAGCTGCTAAGTGTTAGCCTTGCTCTACCTGCTTCCTGCTTTGGAAACGAACCTTACTTCCTGATAGAGTCCCTACTTCTGTTGCTCTCCATGTCTCTGTCCAGTGCTTTGTTAAGGGACACTAGAACATGGAACTCCCCCAGAGGTGCTCCCCGAATCCCAATAGCCACCAACGACAGTGCAACAAGGACACTAGAACATGGAACTCCCCGAGAGGTGCTCCCCGAATCCCAATAGCCACCAATGCGATAAGGGCAAGTGCCATCCTTACAGAGTGTAAAGGACTCAGAAGATAGAGGTGCTCCTTTGTCATGCCTACCTATGGTCAAATGGGGTACATTTGTTGAGAGGGGTATTCTTTCCTAAAAGTCCAGTGGCACTTATGGCTAGAGAAGTGTCACCCACTGACTTAGGAAGAATTAAACATACCAAAGGAACCCTACACTTCACAGAGGAGAGGAAGAATGGTATAAGGGGCCTCAGAAAAGACAAAGGAGAGACTTTGGAAAGAGCTTGACCATTGAGTCTTCCCATTGTGAAAAATAAATCTGTGTGAATTTTAGGTTTACTGTTAACTTACGGAACATTAGGAAATATTAGGGTACCTTGGAGAGTGGTAGAGCGGTCCTCAGCTCTTGGGTGGGCTTAGCTCAGGGAGGTGGGCTGCCTGAAACTCAAAATCCACCAAAAGTGCTCCCAGGATGTAGCATGAATTGTTAGAGGATCTAATTAATAAAAACAAACCTGGGGCCAAGTATTGGGGTGAACGCTGAATGATCAGAGAAGCAGAACAAGCCACAGCTATCTCACCTCGCCATTTCCTCAGCTGATTCTGTTTCCTCAGAATGGAAGCCTCTGTGTCCTCATCCAAAATGAATCTCAGCTGAACTGCTTCTCGAACGCCTGAAACTTAACCAACCTAGTTACTGGTTTGCACGCCTTATATACCTTTCTGCTTTCTGCCATCACTTCCTGGGATTAAAGGCATGTGTCACCATGCCTGGCCATTTCCAATGTGGCCTTGAACTCACAGAGATCCAGAGGGATTTCTACCTCTGGAGTGCTAGGATTAAAGGTGTGTGTGCCACCATTTTCTAGCCTCTGTATCTAGTGGCTGTTCTGTTCTCTGACCCCAGATAAGTTTATTAGGGTGCATAATATTTTGGGGAACACAATACCACCACAACAGGATACTGGCTTTCTGGTTTTGTCTCTTGAAGAATAAAATTCACAAACTGCAGAGGGTAAGATTTAGAAAGAAATATTTTATTCTAGGGAGCTTAAGGTAAGGAAAGAAGGAGGAACAGCTGTCCAGCAGGAGGGGTCCCTGGACAGGGACACCATCAGGCTGCTGGGCTGCTTGGGCAGTTTGTTTGCTTGCTTTCGTTTTTGTTTTTAACCAATGGCAGAAACGGGGGTGAGATTCTAGCAGGGGCAGGAGCTGATCCATCCACTTGGCCCCAACCTCCATGTGTCCAGATGCCTTCTCCAGTTTCTGTCACAGAGGCACATACAGTCTTTAGGCAGAGTGCTCCTGTAGGAGATAACAAAGCACAGGGACTGACTGAAGCGCTCTTCTGCCTTCTCTAGCTTCCAGCAAGGGTATTTTTAGAACCCCTGCTCTGGGGTCCCTGCCCAACCTGACCAGTTCCTATAGCTTAGCCCTATCAGTTGCCTAAGCACAAGACTGACCCATGAAGTATAGTAAGATATTTTGACCTGAACAGTGACATCATAAGCCACCACATGATTCCCAGATTGAATCTTGAAAGCAAAACATATCACAGTCCAGGTAGCACAGATTTTGTTGTTGTTTGCAAACCAGTCAAGAAGAAGAAACAAAAGTTTGAAGTGTGAGCTCAAACCTAAGCAGTTTGATACAGATAAGCCAGACAAGAAACAGAGCAGCAACACGGACAATGTTATGTCTGGGGTATTAATGGAAGCCAGATTCTAACACAAAAATTACCAGTATCAAGAATAATAGAAACACAAATTAGAAATATGCACATACCATACTGCATATAAAGAACAAGGAGTAGTTTTTGAAGCTCTTGCTCTACCAACAGAGCTAATGAGGTACCTACAAGGAATGTTTTTAAAAATCTACATAGGAACTGAGATGGTGGCTCACAGCATTAATCCTAGCACTCTGGAAGCAGATCCAGTTTGTTCTCTATGAGTCTGAAATCAGCAGCCAGCCAGGGCCACATAGTGGGACCTGGCCTCACCAATAAACAGACAAACAACAACAACAGCAACAACAACAAAACCAGTGAAGCTGCACATAGGAACTCATAACAATCGGGACAGCATGCACGAGACCTGAGCAAGATCAACTCAGAAAAATTCCAGCAAGTTAGGTGGAGGTGGGCATGAAGTCCCACCCTCAGCTTGGATTCGATTGGCACCTGAGAGCTGCTGGGAGAGGAGAGTCAGTCCTTTTAGAGTGTGGCTCCTTGCATGTTGAACATGCTCCAGTGGAAGGCCACATGTCCACGAATATATGAGCACCACAAATTGGACTAAATGGTTACAAGACAAAGAAGATTTAAAGTTGGGTGGGTAGGAAAGTGAGGGTGGATTTGGGAGCAGATAGATGAGGCAGGCAAATATAATCAAAAAACATCATACAAAAATTTGAAAGAACAAATAAAAGTCAGGAAAGGAAAAAAGTATATAAGGATACAGGGATACATGCTCATTCTTATTAATTGCTGCTCTATTCATAACAGCAGCCTAGATGCCCATCAACCTGAATGAATAATGAAAATATAGTACCATGAAAGGTAACCCTCAGGGAGGGGCATTCAGACCACTTCCTGTTCAGGAGTCCATGAGCCCTGTTTCTAAAGTGCATGGTGTCTATAGCAATATGGACTTACCTTCCACCTATGGGGGTAGCCAAGGGCAACACCAATAGGTTATAAGTTTTGGGACAACCCTGGCCAACAACTAAAAGAGGGCTTCTGAAGCCTGGCATTGAAGTATTTGTTAGGTGGTCATTGACTCTTGGTCATTGACTCTATCATCCCACATGAGAAAAGTTCATTAAAACTTACAAAATTTATACACTGAATTACATGCATTATAGGTTTTATTGTTTTGGATAAACAGTTAACAGTATGGTTCTTTGTGGCATTTTCATACATTCTTGTTGTTATTTTACCCACCTCCCTCTTTCACCTGTATTTACTGCCCTCACCCTCCATAAATGGGTGTTCCTTTCTCATTTTCCCTATCAGATTGCCTGTATCCTCCCAAAAGATGTAGGCATCCAACAGACATACCCAGCTATGATGCCTATGAACCACCTCTACAATCAGCATGGCACTATAACCCTAAGAGGGCAGTAGTGGCACACATATCTTGGCAGTATTCATCAGCCTTCTGATTGGATTTAAGACCCACGGAACCAGAGAAGATACTATACCTGGTACTAGAAGCCTACCTAACTATACAATGCCAGTGAGTTATGGTTACTGGAGGTGAATATACAACCACTAATTTATGAAACCAGCATAATCTCCAAGAACAATTATAAACATTTATTCTTAAACCCACAGATAAACGTAGTCTTCACCATTCATCAAGGAACCTTCTCTTTGCAAAAGACAGAAAACTCGAACTCAAAATGCAGGGCCATGGAATCCAGTCCCACGGGATACATCTACAAAACACTCATGTATCTAAGGCTCAGGGAACATGGTAGAAGAGGGAGCAGAAAGAGTGTAAGAAACAGAGGATCAGGGACTTTGCTATGAGAGTGTTTCTCCCAGTAACAACAGAAGCTATACCCATGAAGTCTCCCCAATATGACTGCCAAGTGTGAGGTGAACAGGAATACCAACAGACACACCAAACTGGATGGGGAAATGCCCATAAGGCCTCAACTCTACACTAAGAACTACAGGCAACTGAGGAGAACTGGGAGAGGTGGCCTTCCCCAGGGAAGAGCACACCAACTGGTTGTCTAGGGCCAAACAGCCATCCCTGAAAACATACATAGAGGTAGCACTATATGACTAAACAGGCTACATTTAGAAATATATATATGTATATACAGATACATATGCATGCAATAACAATTAGTGAAAACGAGACCATGAATTAGAAGGAGAATGGGGAGGGGTATATGAGAGGGTTTGGATGGAGGGAAGGTAAGGGAGAAATGTGGTAATCAAATTATAATCCCTAAAATTGAAAAAAAAAATTCCAGATAAGTACTCAAAACCCCATGAACAAAAAGATAAAAAAAATAGCACAAATATTCAATGGAATTTTATTCAGCTGTCAAGAAAATGAAATTATTAAAATTTAAGATCAATGGTTGCAACTGGGAAAAATATACTGAATGAGGTAATCCAGAACCAGAAAGACAAATACCACATATTGTGTCTCATATGGATCGTAGTGTCAAATCTGTAGGTTGTGTGTTTGACTTAGAGTACCTGTGGAAGCCAGGAAACTAGAAAGGAGTCTTTGGAAGGGCATGTAGAATAAGGCTTTTAAGGGAGGGGCATAACACAACACAGATTGTATGAAGCAGGAAAAGGGCATAAAGAGAGGGGAATTTAACTGGGGAGTCTGACAAGGAGGTAGAGCAGAGGAGTAGGTGAGGTGAGGGATGACAGACACTAAGGATGTTTGAAATAGCTGTACACAAACATAACGTCTTATAAGCTTTCTTAAACAATGTGTATAGGGGCTGGAGACATGGTTAAGAGCACTTGTGCTTACAGCAGACCCAATACTATTCTCAGAATCCACATGGTGGTTAATGACCATCTGAGGAAGGGGACCTGTGGATTGCTGCAGGTAAGGCAGGTCTTGGTGAAAGCCTTGAGCTTGGCTGTGGTGTAATCAAAGTTGGAGCATGAGATATAAGTCCCATACTAGACCCTAGACAATTATATGGGGAGTCTGTGTTCCTACTCAGATGGTGGATACAGCCCAGAGGGGCCTGTGGGTGATCACAGGTAGGGTGTCTAGGAGGTAGCCTAGAGCTTGGCTGTAGCACAGGTAGGGGTATTTAGGCTAGCCCTTGATCTTAATATGGGCTACACTCTGAATGAGGTCCTGTGGAGTCTGAATACCAAGTACTGGTGGGGCCACACAGAGGGATCAGAGTACACCTGTTAGAGCATGTGGTTAGTCTAGGTGCTGAGGGGCATGGTGGAGGAAACACAGAAGTGGTTACAGGTAGGGTGAGTCCTGCTGGAAGCCTGCCGCTTTGCTGCAACACAAGTAGGGTATACCAGTCACACTAGGTTGGGGCACAAGTTAGACAATGGAGAAAGATTCAGGGCATCTGGGTACCAAGTCAGTTTATAGGGGCCACATAATAGATATCAGGATCAACCTTGCAGAAGGAGGAGGGAAATCTGGTTATTCTGGAGCATGATGGAAGCAGCATGGAAAGAACTGGTGGGTTATCACAGGTAGGTGAGTCCTGGTTGTGGTCTAGAGCTTGGCTGTAGTGACAGCTGAGTTAGTCAGACTAGGCCAGGGCAGAAGATGTGGAACCTTTAGGAAGTCTACAGATGGGCTGCTGTTCAGGAAGGGCTGGCCAGACTATGCCATGGCACTAATTGTGGGACCCATGCTAAATATGGTGAGTCTCAAAAAGGCCTTTGAAGGGGCTGCCAAGGGTACTCATGAGACTAGACTCTTGAGGAAGACATGGGAAATCTGGGTACCTAAAGGGGTTGTGAGGGCTGGGAAGAAGGGAACTGTGAGTGTTTGCAGCTAGGACTGGTCCTATGTGAAACACAGAGCTTATTTTCAAAAGCAGGCAGAAGTAGTCAGACTAGGCCAGGCACAGGATATGGGTGTCTTGATAGGTCTTGGAGGCAATGTGAGGAGTCTGTGTACTGAGCAGTTGATGATCACACAGAAGGGATTATGCTAGATCCTGGAAGCTGATGTGTGAAATCTAAGTAGCATGGTGCAATCAGCCCAGAAGATACCTGTGGGTGGATGCAGGTAGGGTGGATCCTGGCCAAAGCCTGGAGCTTGGCAGCAGTGAAGCCTCTGCTGTGGATATCATTCTGTATAAATAAAACACTGATTGGCCAGTGGCCAGGCAGGAAGTATAGGCGGGACAAGGAGAGAGGAGAATTCTGGGAAGTGGAAGGCTGAGTCAGGGAGACACTGCCAGCTGCCACCAGGACAAGCAGCATGTGAAGGTGCCGGTAAGCCATGAGCCACATGGCAAGGTATAGATTAATAGAAATGGGTTAATTTAAGATATAAGAACAGTTAGCAAGAAGCCTGCCATGGCCATACAGTTTGTAAATAATATAAGCGTCTGTGTGTTTATTTTATAAGTGGGCTGTCGGACTGCTGGGGCTTGGCGGGACCCAGAGAGAAAACTCCAGCTACAAGCCTCAGGTGGTCATACTAGGCTTATGCCAAAGATTTGCTACCCTGATAATGCCCAGTGATGGCTGCTGTCTGAGTAGCGTGTGAGGGGCAAACTAGGCCAGTTTTAGGGCACTCGTTTTAGGATCTGTACTAGATCTTCCAGGTTGAAGGAAAGATACGAATGGGAAAGTCAAAGGAACTCATTGGGCTTGGCCATGGAGGACATAAGAATTCTGGGTTCCTGCTGGGGTGGAGGCAACACAGACAAGATGTGCAGATGGTTGCAAGTAGGTTGGGTCCTGTCAGCAGACTAGCTTGGTTATGGCACAGGTGGAGATGGTTAGACTAGGATGGTACAAAGGATGGGGGACCCTACTGAAGCTTTGATGTAGGCTTCTGGGAAAACAGGGGTAGCCAAACTAGGTCAGTACACTGGCTGTATGCCCAGTGCTAGATCTGGAGGGTTACATAATAGGGACAGATAGGGATGTCGAGGGACCGTTAGGATTTGTGATGTTTGGGTACCTACTGTGATGGGAGATCTGTACAGAAGTGACTTATGGATGGTTGTAAGCAGGTTATGATCCTCCCATAATCCTAAAATGTAGTTTCAGTGCAGGTGGGTTGGTCAGACTGGTTGGGGCACTAGATATGGGACTGATGCTAGTTCCTGGAGAGGACATGATGAGATGGGTACTGAGTCCATTGGTAGAGGCCACACAGATGGGACTAGGGACTAGGCTAGACTCTGGAGGAGGATGTTGAAATTGTCTGTACAGGGTGGCTTGTG
Source organism: Peromyscus eremicus (assembly GCF_949786415.1). Lineage (NCBI taxonomy): Eukaryota > Metazoa > Chordata > Mammalia > Rodentia > Cricetidae > Peromyscus > Peromyscus eremicus. The sequence goes on along the minus strand of NC_081439.1, from coordinate 13,505,579 downwards.
GAAGTAGCACAGAAGGGACTTCTTTGTGGTTGCAGGTAGGAGACATCCTGTCTGAAGCCTAGAGCTTGGCTGCCACAAGGCATTGTGGTCAGACTAAGCCAAGGTAAAGTATGTGGACACAGCTAAGGTCTAGAAGTTGGCTGTTGGGAAGACAAGGTTGGCCAGACTAGGCCATGGCCCTGATTGTCAGACCTGTACTATACCTGGTTGGTTGTGAAAATGGCAGGGTACTTACATGGCTAGACACTAGAGGATGACATGGAAAGTCTGGGTAGCAAGTGGCTTTGTAGAGGCTGCCTAGCAGGTACCTGTGTGTGGTTGGGCAGGTCCTGGCTAGAGCCTAAAGTTTGTCTTCAGCAAAGCCATGAGGTTCAGACAAGGCTAGCACAAAGGATATGGGACCCTAAAGAAGTACAGATGTTGGCTCCTGTGCAGTTGAGCTTGACCAGACTAAGCTGTGAGACCCAGGTTGTAAGACGCACTGGTTGTGAGCACAAGGACAGATCTGTCTCGTTGGGAGAAAGGCTTGGATGGTAAGCCAGGAGTACTCACCAGGTCTCCTTATGGACCCTGGAGGAGAACATGAGGAGACTGTGTACTGAGTGGGTTGATTGTGTAGGGGGGGGTGTTGTCACACAGAAGGGATCAGGCTAGACCTTGATGGAGGCTGTAGAACAATTGGGTATCAAGTAGTGAGGCAGAGGTTGCCCAGAAGGTGCCAATGTATGGTTGCAGGTAGAGCATGTGCTGATCAAAGCCTGGAGCTTGGCTGCAGAGTAATCTGGGATGGTCATACTGGGCACGGGGCAAAGGATATGGGATAGGAGCTAGATCTGGTGTATTTCAGAAAAGGTGTGGATGAGGAGATCAAGGTCAGGCTTTACTCTAGAGGATTACATGTGAAGTCTGGGTGCCTAGTGTGGTGACAGAGGCTTCACAGAAGGGACCTGCAGGTGATTCCTGGTAGTGCAGGTTCTGGCTAAAGATGAGAGCTTGTCTCTGACCCAGGCTGGAGTGGTTAGACTAGGCTAGTACAAAAGATGTGGGACCCTGGAGAAGTCTATAAATTATCTTCTGAATGGATATGGCTGGCCATACTAGGGCATGGCACTGATTATGGAAGACAGGCTTAGATCTGGTGAGTTTCAGAAAAGACATGAAGGGAAGGTCAGGGGTACTGACCAGACCAGACCCTGGAGGATGCCATGAGAAGTCTGGGTACAAAGTGGGTGGTGGAAGCTGCTCAGAAGGGCCCTATAGGAAGTTTCTGGTAGGGTTGTCCTGGCTGAAGCCTAGAGCTTGTCTGAAGAACAGGCCTTGGTGTTCAGACTAAGCCAGTGAAAAGGATGTGATACCTTGAAGAAGCCTAGATGTTGGCTACTGTGCAGACTAGGGTGACCAAACTAGGCCAGGGTGCTGCTTGTGGGGCCTGATTAGATCTGGGGACTTGAAGAAAAAGAATGGATGGGGATGTTGATGGAATTCACTGGGCTTGACCATGGAGGAGGACATAAGTCTGGGTTCCTACTGGGGTGATGGGGGCATCACAGAAAGGATCTGCACATGGTTTCAGATAGGGCAGGACCTGCTGGAAGCCTAGAGTTTGGTTGTGAAGTACTCAGGGGTGGTCAGACTATGCAGGGGCAGGGAATGTCAGACCTGTGCTAGATACTGGAAGGTTACATGGGAAGTCTGAGGACAGAATGGGATGGTGCAGGTGTTCTAGAAGGGACATATGGATGGCTGCAGGTAGGGAAAATCCTGTTTGAAGACTAATGTGGTCAGACTAGGTAGATGCAAAGGATGTGGGACCCTGCAGAAGTCTTGATGTTGGCTGCTGGCAGGCCTGGAGTCCCTAGACTCGGCCAGTGCACTGCTTTTGGGATCTGGGCTAGAACTGGAGGTTTGCAGAAAAGAGGTGGATGGAGAGGTCAAGGGAACTCACCAGCCTAGAACTTTGAGGAGGATATGGTGAGTTTGGATTCTTGAGGACTGGTGGGTGCCAAAAAGAGGGATCAGGTTAGACCCTGGAAGATGCTGTGGCCGTTCTCATTATGTAGTGGCATCGTAAAGGCTACCTAGGATGTTTCTGTGGGGTCACTGCAGGTTAGAATGAATCCTGGTAGAAGCTTACAGCTTTGCAGGGCTAAACTTGATGTTGGTAAACAGGTGGAAGCAAAGTGTGGGTACTTGGGGAGACGTGAAGTCGGCTGCTATGCAAGCATGGCCGGCATCAGTGGGCCATGACAATGGATTTGGGGCCCGGGATAGATCTCGTGGGTTTGGGAAAAGGCTTAGATAGGGAGGAGGGAGGTACTGACAAGGCTAGACCTTGCAGGAGGACATGGTAAGTCTGGGTACCAAGTGCAGTGGGAGAGGATGTGAAGAAGGGACCTATGGGTGGCAGGAGGTAGGGCAGTCCTGGCTAACGCCCAGAGCTTTTCCACAGCACAGCCTTAGTAGTCCCACTAGGCTAGTGCAAAAGGTGTGGGACTCTGTAGAAGTGTAAGTGTTGGCTTCTGTGCAGGTGAGTCTGGCCAGACTACGCTGAGGCCCTGATTGTGAGACCCAGGCTAGATCTGGCTGGTTGCTGAAAAGGCTTGGATTAGTAAGTCAAGGGTACTCACCAGGAAAGATCCTGGATGAAGACTTATAAAGTGTATATAATGAGTAGCTGAGGGCTTCGTGGGAAGGATCTGTAGGTGGCTGCAGTTAGGATGGGTCCTACCTGAAGCATAGAGCTCATTTGCTGCTCTATGGCAAGACTGGTCAGACTAGGCCAGGGCACAGAATATGGGTCCATACTAAACCCTGGAGGAACATGGGGAGTCTGGGTACTTAGTGGCATGGTGGTGGCAGCATGCACAGAAGGTGCCACTGTATGGTGGCAGGTAGGGAGTATCTTGGTCAAAGCCTAGAGCTTTCGGCCGGTCATAGTGGGCCACACAAAGGATATGGGACAAGGGCTAGACCTGGCAGGTTGCAGAAAAGGAGTGGATGGGGAGGTCAAAGGAACTCAGTAGACTTGAGACTCCCTAGAGGATGGCAGGTGAAGAAGTCTGGTTACCTAGTGTGGGTGCTGGATTCAGGTAGGGTGGGTACTGGCTGGAACCTAGAGTTTGTCTGCAGCACAGGCTAGGCTTTTCAGAATAGGCGATTGCAAAGATTTGCGACCCTGCAAAACCTAGATATTGGCTGCTGTGCAGGCTGGGGTGGCCAAACTAGGCCAGGGCACTGGTTGTGGGTCCCACGTTAGATCTGGTGGGCTGAAGAAAAGGGATGGATGGGGAGATCTAGGGGACTCACCGGACTCGACCATAGGAGGATATGGAAAGTCTGAGTACCTACTGAGGTTATGGTAGCCGTGCAGAAGGGGCTTGTGGAGAGTTGCAGGTAGGGCGGGTCTTGGTGGAAACCTAGAGTTTGCTTGTGGTACGTTCACGGGTGGTCAGACTATGCAGATGCATGTAATGTGAGACACCTGCTAGAACCTGGAGCATTATGTCAGGGTCTTGGAATTCAGTAGGGGTGGTGCAGGTGGTCCAGAAGGGTCCTGTGGGTGGTTGCAGGCAGGACAGGTCCTGGCTGAGGTCTAGAACTTTTCTCTGACCCTAGCAGGGCTGGGCAGACTAGGCAAAGATGTGGGACACTGGAGTGCCTTGATGATGGCTGCTGGGCAGGTGCAGGGCTCCAGACTAGGCCAGTGTCCCTATTGTGGGACTTGGGCTGATTCTGGAAGATTGCAGAAAAGGGGTTGATGGGCAGTTCAAGGGAAGTCACCTGCTTGATCCTGGAAGAGGAAGTGGGGTGTCTATGAAAATAGTGGGGTGGTGGAGGCAATGCAGAAGGGACTTGTGGTTGGTTGGAGGTTGGGGGGGTCCTTGGGTAAGCCTTGACATTTTCTTCTGTACAGGCTAACTGTTCAGACTAGGCTGCGGCATGGAATATGGGAGCTATGCAACACGCTTGTGGAGCATCTGAGGAGTCTGAGAAACCATGACAAAAGGATCAGGCTATAAGCTGAAGGAGGATATAGGAAGAATATGTACCAGAGGGGTTGTGGAAGTAGCACAGAAGGGACTTGTGGGTGGCTGCAGATGTGGTGCGTATGTCCTATTTGCAGCCTACAGCTGGCTGACAGGCAGGCAAGATTGGTCAGACAGGGAAAAGAATAAGGAAGTGGGGCCCTCCTGTAAACTAGTTAAGAAGGGTCCTACCGGCCTCGTGACTTCTGTGGCATGCAGCCAAGCTGCAAAAATCCCCCTTGATGAGAATTTCCTCTTTTCATGAAGCTTATTTGAACACCAACATTTCACATTGATCTCACCTTAAAGTATGAGATGCTTTGTGTCTGGCAAACCATGCTCCTTTGGCTTGGGGCTGAGGCAGAGGCCTGACGCTCAGCCTCCCTGTCTACAGTGGTCTTTTAAACATGACTGGTGGCCTGTAGAATGGTGGCCATTATTTTATGAGGTTTTTTTTTTTAAGGTTCATTCATATATACTGCTTTGTGTCTGCATCTTATAACAAATAATTGCATAATGCCAAAATAATTTAGAGATTATAGTCAGCTTTGAATGAATTAAGTGTACCAGAAAAATCCTAGAGTGATTTTTAAATAAGCAAAATAAAAGAGATTCTGTATTTATTCACTTTTATATACTACAGACCAGACTTCAGTCAGAAGCAAAACATCAATAAAATAATTATAAAACTATCTTTTGGGAAATTAAAAAGTAATCTGTATCCCCCCCTAAAAAATGTATTTAGTAAAAAATATTTGCCCCAGTTATTGTAAAATGTAGTTTTTAAAATGTTGAATAGATGTTTTTAGAAGTAAAAATAAGACTTTTGGAAACACCTTAAGTCATACACATTGGTGAGTTTCTTTTGTGCCTGGTCAGTGTAAAACTTGTCCTGTTGCCTTCCTGCCAAGAGCCATGAGTGTGGCAGGTCCAAGATAGGATGGTAAGCTCTCCTAGGAGACGGCAATAAATCATGGGGTAGAAGGCAGTGTGGGGAGGAAGCATCAGGCAGGCTTTGTGTATGAAACAGATGATTTGACACCACTACCACATTGCCTTTATACACATGCTTTGAAGAAAAATATGAAAATCTGGTTTTATGGCATGCCCTAAGCCACTGGTTTTGTTTCTTTGGCTTTTTGGGGTTTTTGTTTGTTTGTTTGTTTGTTTTATTTCTGTTTTCGTTTTGGGGAGGATACAGTAAATTACATTTATCTGCACAGACATTGAAAATCCTGCTAAACCCTTGTCAAAGAGTTGCTTGTTTTAACATTAGCCTAATTTATGAGGAGCATGCACAAATAAATTTTAAAAGCTCAAAAAAAAGAGAAAGAAATAAAGAAAGAAGAAGGGTCCTACAGAAGCCTAGAACTTGTTTGCAGCATAAGCATGGGTTGTCAGACTTGTCTAGAGCAAAGCTTAGGGTTCCCTGCTGGGCCCAGGGGGAGATCATGAGGAGTCTGTGTACTGAGTGGGTTCACAGAGGTCACACAGAAGGGGTTGGTCTAGACACTGGAGGAGGCTGGAGGAGTCTGGGTCCCAAGTCTGGGTATATGGTAGAGGCAGTGCAGAAGGTGCCTGTGGCTGGTGGCAGGTAGGGGAGTCCTGGTGAAAGCCTAGAGGTTGCCTTTGTTGCAAGTGGTTTGGGTCAGAACATGCAGGAGGAGCATTGGCTGTGGGAACCTGGAGGAAGCCTAGAAGTTGTCTGCTGCAAGTTGGAGCTGTCCAGCATAGGCCAAGGAACAGGTTGTCCGCAGGGTTTTGGAAAACACTTACCTGGCTAGCCTAGAGGATGACAATGGGGAGTGTGTATATGGAGTGGGGTGGTAGGTGCTCTGTAGAAGGGCCCTGTGGGGAGTAGCAGATAGGGCAGGTGCCTGCAGGAGCCCTCCAGTGCAGGTGGAGGGATCAGACAAGGCTGGAGCACAAGATGGGGGAACCAGATTAGATTCTGAAGGAAGATGTGGGGATTCTGAGTACAGAGTGGGGTGGTGCATGGGGCACAGAAAAGTCATGTGGGTGCTTGCAGGGAGTGGGGTTCCTTCCTATCGCTTATTTACTTATTTGGGTTCTCCTAAGGAATCATCTCTCAGAAGCACCAAAACACCCCCGTGTATTATTCGCTTTATTTCCTTGCAGCCTTGAAACTCCTTCTTTCACTCAGTTTAAGATGTGCTAGAGGAGACTTGGTGGTGCTAAATGTGACTGGTTACCTTTGAACTTCCCACTTCTGATTTGTATCTTACTCTTGCTTTGGGAAGATTGCTGCAATTATTTCTCTCTAAACCATTGCTCGTTTCAAGTGGTTCTGGGACATCAAGACGTCATCCATTTGTTTTTTTCCACATTATCCACAAAGTTCTCTTAAGCTATCTTCCTTTCATTCATCCGATTTCCACTTTTGACTATGTATTTTCTTTCGTTTATTTTTATTGAAAATTGATTCTTCTCTCATACAATGCATCCCAACCACGTTTCCCCTCCCTCCACTCCTCTCAATTCTCCCACCCCCAACCTCCTCTCTTCTCCATATCCACTCCTCTTTCATTTTCCTTCAGAAAGGAACAGGCCTCGAAGACATAACAACCAAACACACACACACACACACACACAAAAAAAAAAAAAAAAAAAAACAAAAACAAAAACAAAAACAAAAACAAAACAAAACAAAAAAAACGAACAACAACAACAAAAAAAACAAGATACATTACGACAAGAGAAAGCCCTCATAGTAGGCTAGACAAGGCAACCCAATCGGAGGAAAAGAGTCCAAAGAGTGGCAAAAGAGTCAAGGACACACCCACTCCCACTGCTAAGAGTCCCACTGAAACATCAAGCTAACAGCCACAACATATACACAGAGGACCTGGTGCAGAGTCGAGCAGGCCCCATGCCTGCTGATTCTGTCTCTTTGAGACCCTATGAGCCCTGCTTAGTTGATTCAGTGGACCATGTTCTCCTGGTGTTCTCCATACCCTCTGACTCCTATAGCCTTTCCTCCCCATCTTACATGGGGTTCCTTGAGCTTTGAGGAGAGGGGCCCAATGGAGGTGTCCAATTTAGACTCTTTCTACTCATAATTTCTGGCTGTGGGTCTCTGCACCCACTCCTATCTGCTGCCTGAGGAAGCCTCTCTGGTGATGATTGGACAAGGCACTGATCTATGGGTAGAGCAGAATATCATTGGCTGGGTTGATATCTGGGTTTCTCTTTCTGTAGCCTGCAGAGTACCTTCCTGTGCCAAGAGACAAGAAACATAGGTGTTAAGGCTCCCTACAGGCACCTGCTCATCCTTACCATGTTCACCAAGCCCTGTGGATGTTGTCCTTCTCAATAGGGCCCCATTGTCAGCTTTCTGAGAGTGACCCCTTTTTCTAGCATCAGCCTGGGTTGTTTGGGGATCTCCACTGGACGCCCTCGTCCAACAACTCAAATGAATGCAACCATGGCCACCCCTGGAAGCCTTGCCTGGCTAGAAAAGATGGACAATTCAGGCTCCATATCCTCCATTACTAGGGGTCCTCACAAGAGTCACCCTCAGTGATTCCAGAAATTTTCCACTGCATTAGTTTTCACACCACCCCCGAAATGTCCCCCAATTCCAGCAGTCCCTCTCTCTCTCTACTCTCTTCTTCCATCCCTCACATGATACCTCCCACTTCCTTCCCTACTTGCCCCCAGGCCACCTGAAAATCCATTATATTTCCCCTTCCCCAGGAGGTCCATGTCACCTCTTGAGCCCTCCTCTTTACCTAATCTCTCTGGGTCTATGGATTGTAGCTTATCACGTGCTTAACATTTAATATTCAGTTACAAGTGAGTATATACCATGTTTGTCTTCCTGGGTCTGAGTTACCTCATTCAGGATGAATTTTTCTAGTTCCATCCATTTGCCTACAAATTTCATGATGTCGTGTTTTTTTTAACAGCTGAGTAATACTCCATTGTGTAAATGTACCACATTTTCTTTATCCATTCATCTGTTGAGGAACATCTAGGTTGTTTCCAGTTTCTGACTATTATGAATAAAGCCACAATGAACATGGTTGAGCAAGTGTCCATGTGGTAGGATGGAGCATCCTTTGGGTATATGCCTAAGAGTGGTGTAGCTGGGTCTTGACATAAATTATTAATTTTCTGAAATAATGATTTCCATAGTGGCCGTACCAGTTTGCACTCTCACCAGCAATGGAGGCTTGTTCCTCTTTCTCCATATCTTTGTCAGCATGACTTGTCACTTGTGTTATTGGTCTTAGCCATTCTGACAGGTATAAGATGGTATCTCAGAGTCATTTGATTTGCATGTCCCTGATGACTAAGGATATTGCACATTTCTTTAAGTGTTTCTCACCCATTTGAGATTCCTCTGTTGAGAATTCCCTGTTTAGATCACACCGCACTTTTAATTGGACTATTTCTTTTTTTGATTTTGAGATTCTTGAATCCTTTATATATTTTGGAAATCAGCCCTCTCTCAGATGTGGGGTTGGTGAAGATATATTACAGATAATTCTCCTCCATCAGGTATGGAGTTGGTAAAATCTTTTCACATTCTGTAGGCTGCCGTTTTCTCCTATTGACAGTGTTCTTTGCCTTACAGAAGCTGTCTCCTGTGTCAATGAGTTCAAGGCTATTCCCCACTTTCTCTTCTATCAGGCTCAGTGTATCTAGTTTTTTGTTGAGGTCTTTGGTCCACTTGGACTTGAGTTCTGTGCAAGGTGATAAGTATGGAACTATTTGTATTCTTCTACACACAGACATCCAGTTAGATCAGCACCATTTTTGAAGATTCTTTTTTCCATTGTGTTTTTCTGGCTTCTTTATCAAGAATCAGGTGTCCATAAGTATGTGGATTTATGTCTGGGCCTTTGATTCAATTCCATTGACCAACATGTCTGTTTTTATGCCAATACCATGTGGTTTTTTTTGTCATTGTTGTTCCTAGAGCTCTGTAGTACAACTTGAAATTAGGGATGATGATACCTCCAGCAGTTCTTTTATTGTACAGGATTGTTTTAGCTATCCTGGGCTTTTTTCTATATGAAGTTGAGAACTGACATTACATATTCTGTAAAGAATTGTGTTGAAATTTTGATGGGGATTGTATTGAATCTACATATTGCTTTTGGAAGGATGGCCATTTTTACTATATTAATCCTATTGATCCATGAGCATGGGAGGTCTTCCATTTTCTGATCTCTTCTTCAATTTCTTTCTTCAAAGACTTGAAGTTTTTATCATATGATTCTTTCACTTGCTTGAGTAGAGGTACTCCAAGACATTTTATATAATTTGAGGATATTGTGAAGGGTGCTCTTGATTTCTTTCTCAGTCTGTTTTTCACTTGTATATAGGAGGGCTATTGACATTTTTTTGAGTTAATCTTGTATCCAGCCAATTTCCTAAAAGTGTTTATCAGCTGTAAAAATTCCCTAGTGGAATTTTTAAGGTCATTTATGTATAGTATCATATCATCTGCAAATAAAGATACTTTGACTTCTTCCTTTCCAATTTGTACCCTCTTGACCTCCTTTAGTTTTCTCTTTACTGTAAAACTTGAATAGATATGGAGAGAATAAACAACCTTGTCTTGTTCCTGATTTTCATGGTATTTCTTTGAAAATCTCTCCAATTAATTTGATATTGGCTATCAGCTTGCAGTAAATTGTCTTTATTGTGTTTAGGTATGTCCCTTGTATCCTTAATCTTGTCAAGGCTTTTATCATGAAGGGGTGTTGGACTTTTGCTAAAGGCTTTTTTGGCATACATTTCGATGATCATGTTTTTGTTTTTGTTTTTCTCTTAGTTTATTCATAAGGTGGATTACATTTACTGGTTTTCATATGTTGGACCATCCCTGCATCTCTGGGATGAAGTATGTTTCATCATGGTGGATGATCTTTTCAATGTATTCTTGGATTCAATTTTCAAATATTTTCTAGAGTATTTTTGCATCTATGTTCATGAGGAAAATTGGTCTATAATTCTCATTCTTTGCTGAGTCTTTATGTAGTTTGGATATCTAATGACTGCTTCTATTTTAATAGGGGTTATAGATCGGTTTAAATTGTTTATCTGATCTTAATTTAACTTTGATATGGGATACCTATCAAGAATTTTATCCATTTCTTATACATTTTCCAATTTGGTGGAGCACAGGTTTTTAAAATATGTCCTTTTGATTCTCTGGATTTCCTCAGTGTCTGTTGTTATGCCCCGCTTTTCACTTCTGATATTGTTAATTTGGATCTTCCCCTCTCGGCTTTTTAGTAAATTTTGTTAAGGATTTGTTTACTTGTTGATTTTCTCAAAGAATCAACTGTTTGTTTCATTGATTTTTTGTATTACTCTCTTTGCTTGTATTTTATTGATTTCAGCACTGAGTTTGATAGTTTCTTGCCTTCTATTCTTCCTGGGTGTGCTTGCTTCTTTTTCTTCTAGAGCTTTCAGATGTGCTATTAAGTTACTAGCATGAGATCTCTCCACCAATTTTTTTATATAGGCACTTAGTGTTATGAACTTTCCTCTTAGCACCACTTTCATTGTGTCCCATAAGTTTGGGCATGTTGTGCATTCATGTTCATTCAATTCTCAGAAGTCTTTATTTATTTCTGTCTTGACCACTTATTCATTCATTAATGTTATTGTTCAGTTTGCATCAGTTTGTAAGCTTTCTGTTGTTTCTGTTATTGTTGATATCCAGCTTTTGTCTGTGGTGGTCTGATAGGATGCTGGGTATTATTTCCACTTTGTTGTATCTGTTGAGACTTGCTTTGTGACCTAGTATGTGGCCATTTTTTAGAGAAACCTCCATTAGGTGCTGAGAAAAAGGTATATTCTTTTGTGTTTGAGTGGACTGATCTGTAAATATATGTTAGTTCAATTTGATTTATAACATCTGTTAGTTCCAGTGTTTCTCTGTTCAGTTTTTATCTGAATGTCGTGTCTACTGGTGAGAGTTGGGTATTGAAGTCTCCCACTATCAGTGTGTGAGGGTCAATATGTGATTTAAGCTGTATTAATGTTTCTTTTACAAAAGTGGGTGCCCTTGTGTTTGGAGCATGGGTGTTAAGAACTGAAGTGCTATCTTGGTGGATATTTTCTTTGAGGAGTATGTAGTGTCCTTCTCCATCTCTTTTGATTACTTTTGGTCTGAAGTCTGTTATGCTGGATAATGAAATGGCTACAGCAGCTTACTTCTTAGGTTCATTTGCTTGGAATATCTTTTTCCAGCCCTTTACCCTGAGGTAATGTGTATCTTTAATGTTGAAGTGTGTTTCTGGCATGTAGCAGAAGGATGGATCCTTCTTTTTTTGTATCCATTCTGCTGGTCTGTGGATTTTTTTAATTGGGGAACTGAGAACATTGATATTTGGAGATATCAATGACCAATGATTGTTAATTATTTTTATTTTGCTGTTGTTGTTGGTGGTGGTGTGTTTGGCCCTTCTTTTGGTTTTGTTGGTGTGAGCTTATTTATTTCCTGTGTTTTCATGGGTGCAGTTTACTTCCTAGGGATGAAGTTTTCCTTCTAACACCTTCTATAGATATTGTTTAAATTTAACTTTGTCGTGAAATATCATGTTATGTCCATCTATGGTGATTGAAAATTTTGCAGGATATAATAGTCTGGGCTGGTATCTGTGGTCTCTTAGAGCCTGAGGCACATCTATCCAGGCCCTCCTGGCTTTTAGAGTCTCCACTGAGAAGTCAGGTGTAATTCTAGTAGGTCTGCCTTTATATATTACTTGGTCCCTTTCCTCTGCAGCTTTTAATATTCTTTCTTTGTTCTGCATGTTTAGTGGTTTGATTATCGTATACCAAAGGGACCTTTTTTCCTGGTCCAATCTATTTGGTGTTCTGTAAGCTTCTCTCTCGCGCTCTCCCCCCCCCCCCCAGCTGAGGACCGAACCCAGGGTCTTCTTATACTTGCTAGGTAAGTGCTCTACCACTGAGCTAAATTGCCAAACCCAAGCTCTTTGTACATTTATAGGCATCTCTTCTTTATGTTAGGAAAATTTTCTTCTATGATTTTGTTGAAAATATTCCTGGGGCTTTGAACTGGGTTTCTTCTCCTTCCTGTATTCCTGTTATCCTTAGGTTTGGCCTTTTCATAGTGTCCCAGATTTCCAGGATGTTTTGTGTCAGGAATTTTTTTAGATTTAACATATTCTTTGACAGATGTATTTATTTCTTCTATTGTATCTTCAGTGCCTGAGATTCTCTCTTCCATTTGTTTTATTCTGTTGGTGATGCCTGCATCTGTTTTCTTGTTTGAGGTTCTATAGTTTTCATTTCGAGAGTTCCTTCAGTTTGTGTTTTCTTTATTGCTTCTGTTTCCATTTTCAGATGTTGAACACTTTTATTCATTTCCTTCACCTGTTTGCATGTTTTTCTCGGATTTCTTTAAGGGATGTATTCATTTACTCTTTAAGGACCTTTATCTTCATATAGTTGGTTTTAAGGTCTTTTTCTTGTGTTTCAGCTATGTTGGAATATTCAGAGCCTGCTGTGGTAGGATAGATGAGCTCTGATAGAGACAAATTGCCCTGGCTATTATTGATTGTATCCTTATGCTAATGTCTAGGCATCTGGGATTGGGATGATTATTGGTCTGAGTGCTGATTTCTGTGTTTGTCTTTGTTGGGGGGCGGGGATGCTTTGTTGCTTGGTTTCTTTTTCCTGTCTGGATTTTCAGAGGGTGTGTTGGCTCTGTGTTGCCTGTTTTACTGACCTTCTAGATTGGTGTGTTCACAGGGAATACTTGCTGGTATTAGAGGATGGGGCAAGGGAAGCCAGGAATGTGGAGTGATCTGTGGGATCCACAGGAGGCAAGGACAACAGGGAGGGGAGGCTGCAGCTGGTATTGTGTTGCAGAGCTGGTGACAATCGTCAGTATTATGTCTGGGGAACAGAGAGAGTGTTAAGTCTCTCAGGCAGCCTACTGGTCTTCTACCATGGCATGTATTAGAGCATGGGGTGTCCATCTGAGTTGGAGGATGGGACACAGAAATGGGTTGAAGGATGCCATGGGGCTTTGGGATCCACAGGAGGTGTGGATTGGGAGGGGGTGGTTGAAGCTGGTATTCTGTTGCAGCTAGGGATGACCCTGAGGACTGGGTCTGGGAAAACAGAGAGTAGAGAAGTTTCCCAGGCAGCCTACCTGTTTTTTTTGACCATGTATTATCATAAAACCTATTAGGGGGTTACTAATTCTTTCTTCTGTTTAACTGTTTCTGCTATTGGTATCCCCTATTACATTTTAGGTTTTGCTTCATGTATTTTAAGTTCTAGACTTGCCATTTTTATTTGTTTTCATGCCTTCTTTAAGTTTCTGCATACTGAAATATTCATCCATGTGTTCTTCATGCTCACTGAATTCCCTTAAAACATTCATTGAAATATTGCGTATTAGAGCTTTCCACACTGAAAACTGCCGCCTTTTCAGTTTCTGGCACACACACACACACACACACACACACACACACACACACACACTAGCATTGTTACACTTCTCCTGACAGCTCATTGAGCTTGTTGCTGTCAGCAGCCACGTGATATAGGAGGACAAGTTACTCATGCCTGTCTTTCCACTGCAGCTTTTTTTATTCCTCTCCTTGAAGAAATTCTAAGAAAACTGCTTGTCTGTAATTTCTTCCAAGATTTCAACACCAGAGAGCGCCAAAGTCTGATGTGTTTTTCCAATTAAGATAGTAGAGGGCACTCCAAGTCCAGGTTTATCTCAAATATTCTGTTGATGGAAACAACAAAAACAATTTAAAAAAAAAGAAAACTGAGCACTGAGAAAGAAGTTTGTCCCCATGAATTTCTCCCTGTGGCCAGGGTCATCCTAGAGGGAACATCCAGTTACCATTTGTTACCAATATCAAAGAGGATTTAGAGGCTCTGACCTGAATATGGGGCTTTTAGTTTCTACTGTGTACTTGATCTAACCATAGCAAGACTTGAAGTGCCCTTTTAACCTAAGACTTTAGAAAAGCAGTCCCAACAAGCTAGACTTGGCCATTTATTTCCAATATTCTAGTTAAAGCGCTAAGAGCTGCTTAAAAGCAGAGAGATGTGTGGCCACAATAGAGAAGAACTGGAAATGGGCTTTATTTAAAGGCAGCATAATGAAGCAGTCTGGATGTGGGTGTGGTCTCTCCTTGATCATTGTTTCAGCCCTGTTGCTGCAAAAGAAGTCCTAATCCCTTGAGAGGACAAAGTGGCTCTCAGGGGTGATCTTTTCTATTCCTGGGTTAGGGCCTTGCCCTCCTGGATAATTGCCTTCATGGGGGTGGGGGTCCTCTGAAGTTCTCTCTTTGGAATCCAAGATGACTACATCTTGGTTTAGAATGATTTACCTCTGTGCCTTCAGCCTCGAAGGAAAACAGGTTATACAAACACCATTTAAATCATTAACATAGCAATTTGCACAAGAAAACAGGTTACCCCAAGTAAAGGAGACAGGTACAAAAAAGTTAGAGGTACTGGACTTTATTCTACATTTAGTTACTGAGTGATAAAAAAGAAATAAAATGGAAAGGAAAGGACATGGCTGCTCCTAGGTAAGGTGGAGGAGAAAGGTTTTGTAGATGTTTATTGTTTATCGTAGATAAAAGGGAGAGCTTAGGTAAAGGCAGGGGCATCTGGGAGAGTCCAGAGTGACCATGACCAGACTGAGCTGCCTAAGTGAGAAGCAGTGGAGGGGAAGGAGAGGGGAGAGAGGGGAACCAGGTGCAGCAGCCCTGAGTCCCAAAGGCACAAAGACAGCAGCAACCTATGTGTCTGCATTATATAGGGAAGAGCCTCTGGGGGAAGGGCAGCCCAGCCCCTGGACTGGAGAGTTCAGGGTAGAGGGTGGGGTATGCCAGCCATCCCCTGTAACAGGTAGGGACTGAGGGATGCTGGGAGAACATGACAGACAGGTCCACTTTGATATGTTAAATAGGCACCTCAGCTCTTTGTCCCAGGTTTGAAACCTAACAGGTACCTTGTGGGTCTAAGGGATGAGAGGATGCTTTTCAGCAAGATCAACTCCTAAATGCCTGCTTCAGGCTCTCAGATAAACATTTTATGTGAGTTACCTTTTCTCCACAGAGCCACTAGAATTTGTTATATTTTTATAATAGATATTCTAATGAGAACAAGATGCTATATCATTACAGCTTTGATTTTCTCCCCTCACCCCCGGCAAATGACATTGAACACTTTTCACCTAAGTATTAACCATTTAAATTTCTTCTCTTATGAAGAGTCTATTCTGTTCCTCAGTCTAGCAGAATATTTTGCTTTGAAGATGCGTTCAAATTTCTTGAAATGCCTTTGCTAGTTTGTAGTTTGACATAGGTCTTTCTGTACAGCTATGGCTGAACTCAAACTTGTTCTAATGCCTTAGCCTCCCAAGTTCTGCATTACCACACCTGACCTTTCAACTCTTGATACATGTTGACATTAATGTCATTTGAGCATTGAATGATTATGTATTCATCCCACTCTCCACTAGCTCATCAGTTATGTGCTCGCCTTGTTGGAAATTCTGGGCAGGTTGTTTTCTTTCCAAGTCAATTTCACTATTTCACTGCTGGACAGTAACAGGTTTTCTCTCACCAATAATAAGTTTCTCCACTGACACAGTAAGCCAGATCAGGCAGAATTGAAAAAGTACAGCAACAGGTTTATTTGAGCAAAGCAACTCCCTGATAGGTTCCCCAGTCCAGAGATGGAGGCCAGAGAAGCCATGCCTACTAATGAAAGCAGGGAGATTATACAGGTTGTAGATGAGGGGTGATGATGTGTTCGCCACAAGCTGGGTTTGTGCCCAAGTATGGTCAAAAGCTGAGCACTTTAGGCAGGGACATGGGCTGCTGGCTGCAACAGGGGAGTAAGTTACAATAGTTAGTTGTCAAGAATTTGGAACTGGGCTTTTGGGCACCTTTTCTTTGTGGGAGATTCTCTGAGACTGCCTGGTTTGGAGAGAGGTGGGGGATGGGGCGTTCTGGATCACACAGGAGTGAGCTGGAGGTTCCAACCAAACTAGTTCTCAACTCCAAATTTTCTGTGATTCCGCTATTGGTATGTTGTCATTTTTCCAACACTATAGAGTGTTCTAATCCTTGTTTTTGTCCTAAAGCCACAATTATCTTTAAAATGGAGAAGAGGAACCTAGAAAGGTTGTTTGATCAAGTCAAGCCTGTCCTGGGGTTTGGCTAGTCCCAAATATCTCATCTACATCCACCAGCCTTTGGACAGGAACTGTGGAATTCAGAGCAGCTTTCACAGTATCACGGTGCATACATAGTTCAGCTCTAGATTCCTATGGCACATCTATGACCATCAATCCCACCAGACTTTGCCTACGACCCATTAATATCAAGCATATCACTGGTGATATGTCAATGCTCATACTGCCTTGGGATGCTTACTGTTGAGGTACACCTGTGACCCCCGACTTCTGCTAACAAATATAGGTAGTTCTGGGTGGAATGAAAATGTGGCAGACTGGGTCTCTTTGTTGTCTTTTTGGTCAGAGGTCATTACCTCAACCTACCTTCCCATTAAAGTAGCACTGCTTTGTGCTCTTCCCCTTGAGTCTGGAGTACTATTACAATTGCTAACTTTTGTCTACCCAATTTGGTGCTGAACTGCATCATACCTTTATCTCAAAACCATTGGGAGGCACATGGTCTCAAGATCATATCAAGGCTCATGTTGCAGTTTATTCTGACTCAGGCTTAAACTGTGTACGTCCCGACGGTACACATGTCTCAGTCTGGGGCCTGAGCCATTGTAGAGATCCATCTGGCTCAGAGGAGCAGAAACAGCTGTTCCTCCCACGTTTCTGGAGACTAAATGTCTTGTTTTCCTTTTCTGTTGCCATAACAAAACCCTCTGACAAACGCAACATAAGAGAGGAAGGGTTCATTCTGTCTCACAGTTCAAGGGAGAATTTGTCACGGCAGAAAAGTAAAGACAGCAAGAGCTTGAAGCTGCTGGTGACATTGTCTCCATAGTTAAACAAAGAGTAATAAATATTTTATAACGCTCAGCTTGCCTTCTTTATTGTATGCCATCTGGGAAATAATCAAAGGGTCTTCCCACATTAAGTAATGTAAGCAAGATAATCCCCTAAGACTTGACCAGAGGCCTTGGCTCCCGGGTGATCCTCCATTCCATTAAATAGATACTTAACAGGAACCATCAGAATTTTCCCTTGACAACTTGGTATCCAAATCCATCACTTTTAAGTCGTATCTTTCTATCTTTGGTCTCTATAACCTGATGACCATGTTATAATGTAAAATGCATTCCACCCAACAACAAAAACCCCTGTAGCTTAACAATCAGACAATTTAAAAGCCTAAAGTTTCTTATCTGCTAACTACTATGAACTGAAAAATAAGTTAAATGCTTCTAACTTAAATTGTGCACAGTAAATATTCTAATTCCAAAAGAAAAGAATCGTAGTTATCAAAGAATAGTCAGACCAAAATCCAGCATGGAAAACAATGTACCCTGTATCTATATATCCTGAGGCTGGGACTCATGATGAAATCAACTGGGGCTCCAAAAGGCTTAAGTGGCTACATGCCTCCACCTTGGCTGCCTTTAACATACATACATACTCTTCTAGGCTGCCTACATTCCATTCCTGCTGCTCTCCTCAGGAGAGGCTATCCCGGTATCTCCAATGTGCTGGGTCTCCACTGCAGCTCAGGTTTTACCCTGACAGTTTCACACAGTGGCTTCTCAAGGCCTTCCTACAGAGTCCAACCATGCTGCACATGGCTTGGCTTGGCAGTCTTTCAAACTGTGGAGCAACGTTCTATGACACCCCTCAATCGTGTATCCTTCTGGCCTCCAAAATCAGTGTCATGTGGACCTGGTTGTCATGTCATACTGCCAAGTGCTGCTGCCAGCTTGAAGTCTAGCCTGCCCCCTTGGACCACAGCTACATCAGCAGCTGTGGACTGACAATGGAGAAACTTTCCTGGGCAGTTGCTTTTAAGGAGCAGGAGAAACGCTACAGCTTAGAATTTTTCCTTTAAATTAATCTCTGTCTTTACCAAATGGAACCTCTGAGGGGTGGGGTTTTGCCTGCAGGACATCTTTCCTATAGTTATAGCATAACACAAGAAGTTTCTTGTCTGTCAGTGATGCTGATTTCTTTAATAGTTAGAGCTGCTTTCACAACACCAGCTTGAATGCTCTCCTGTCTTGAGAATTCCCCTGCCCCCCCCCAAAAAAAAAAAAAAAAAATCAGTCCACCATCTATAAATGTGATGTCACTGAAATTCTCATGGCACGGTCAGAATACAGGTGGATTATATGCTAGAATGTCACATGAATGGCCTCCAGACAAGTTTTGATAGAGTCCTCATTTCCCCATGAAACTACCTAAACTGGGCCTCCAAGAGCTACATTTCTCTTGATGTTCTTGTCTTCCAGTCTCTCACCAGAATAGTCCACTAAGCTGTATTGACAGAATTCAAAAGCTTTTCTAATCCAAACACCCCAAATCTTCCTCCCGAAAATCATTCCTAACGGCTGAAGAACCACTTGATCCAATTAAATACAGTAATGACCCCAGTCTTGTTGCCAATTATGTCTTTGAAAGACACCCCCCCCACAAAAGGCCTAGACACCGTTTCCCCAGAAACCCAAAAGAGCTGAGGAAAGAGATATCTTAAAATAAACAGAACTGAGTCAGTTCCCCCTTCCTGGAGAGGGTGAAGTCAGGTGTTTTCAAAAGAACAAAGTCAGGATGTCTGGTGGTGACTGATTCACCACGAGATGCCCCTCTCTGGAGATAACAGACCAGACCCTGGAGATGAGTTGTAAAACTCCTGACAGGGCAAACAGATAAGCTAAAATAAGACAAAGTCCAGGCCCAGGAAAAACTGGACCATTAAAGGATGGACCTGTACTAGCCCCCTCCTCTCTAAGGAATTTTGTGGGTTTTGCCTATAAAAACTAACTTCCCCAAGAAAGAGGAACTCTCCTCCCTGCTTCGCTGCTTGGGACGTGGTGGACGAGGGTTTCCTGCTAGTTTAACTATGCACGTGTGCTGAATCTAATAAACCTTGCTATTGCATTCTGGACATCTTGGGTCTCCAGTGGTCTCCTTGGGGGTCCTAATCTGGGTAGAACAGTCTTCGTTTTTTTTTTCCTGTTTTTATTGTAAAATGCACTGACAAAAGCCACTTCAAGGAAAAATTTTTATTCTTGCTCACAGTTCAAGGTAGCATGCCCATCATGTCAGGGAAGTCAAAGCGGGAAGAACTTGAAGCAAGGGATCCTACTGCATCCATAACCAAGAAATGGAGAACAATGAGTGCTTGCTAGTGCTTTACTCGCTTTCTCTATTTTATATAGTCCATTCTCCTCTGGCTGGTAAAAAAGCCAAGCTATAGGCAAGATAGGTCTTCCCCCATCATTCATGTAATCAAAATAATCCCTTTCAAGTATGACCAGAGGCTAATCTAACAGGTGATTCTAAATTCTGCCAAGTTGGTGATACTACTCACCACAGTGGGAACTCGTCAGCAATGCTACTGGCAAGCTGAGTCACACTCAAGTTTCACAATGGAAGCAGCTTACAGCATCAGGAGAGAAAACTGTCCAAAGCTCACTTCAAAGCTGATAGTGAAGTATATTGAAATTCTAGCCTTCCCCATTAGTGTACAGGAATCTGCCTGATGTTAGCATAGATCTAGACGCTATATCTTAGTGTTCTGGAACAAATATGAGTCCTCTGTTTTTCAACTCATTGTGGTTGTAATCACATCGGTTCTGACACTGAGCACCAATGTGAAGTCTGGTGCTATGTTTTTTCCCTGCTTCCCAAGTTTGGCTAAGGAGTAACAGGGCTAGTTTCTTTGTCACCTGGATAATACATTTCCAGTATGTCAATGCATGGCTACTGGCCTTTGGTTATAGTAGTGGAGCTCAACCCCAAACCAGCTTTCAGCATGGCGGACCTAGTGCTGGAATTCAAGGGTAATAGATGATGTAATTCTCTTCCTATTGCACAAGTGAGAAGTGAATCTCCAAAAAGTATGGTGCTTAGACTTCAAAGAAGGGTGATGTGGGAAACTCTTTCCTTCATGCTGTCTTCCATACCTTCTTTCCTTTTTGTTATACTAAAATTGGGTACAGTACTCTCTAATCTTGTTTCCTTAGCACATGAGAAATAATACAGTGGATAAATAGCTATTGAAGTACAAAAGGAAAACAATATTGGTGGTGAAGACATCATGGACAAAAATCACCCCAACAATAACTGAGAGATAATAAAGTATCTAGAAATAAATTTAGCCAAATGTGTTAATGATCTCTAGAATGAAACTTATGATATTGTGATGAAAGAAACTGAAGAATGTACAAAAATGGAACTATCTCTCATGTTCTTAATCTGGAAGAATTAGAAATGTAGATGGATCTGGTAGGGATGTAGCTCACTTGGTAGAGAGTGCTTGCCAAGCCTTAAATTCAACTTTCCTTGCTGCACATACTGGGTGTGGTGGTGTACAACTGTAACCGCATCTTGGGAGGTAGAGGCAGGAGGATGAGTAGTTCAAGGTCATTCTTAATGACTTAGTGAGTTCAAAACCAGCTTGGGATACATGGGAACTTCTCTTTAAAAACCAGGTGTCAATGTTTAGTATAAGATACCTCCCTATGAGTTATTGGTAAGAGAGGGCCCCAAACCCCACAAAACAACACAGGTTATTGTCAGTGCTCTTTGTTGCCCACCACAACTAGATGTTGAGGCCATATTGCTGAAGACACAACACCCTTAGGGCTGTAGCACATAGAGAAATCAATCTAGAACTGAGTTGGAAACTTCCTCCCTGCTGACTAACATTCATAACGCCAGAAGGTGCTGTGTAGCCCACTGGAGAAGAAAAAATATCAGAGTTTACACCCAGCACTGATCCCTGCATACTACAATACTGACCTGTTAGGCAAGATGTTTCCACTGGTGTAATAGTGTATGAATATCATGGGGTAACCAACAAATTTGGTTGGATTTGAGATCTGCTCCACAGGAAGAAAGACATGCCTAGTATTATAAACATGGTCAAAAGCTCACAGGGAGGCCATAGGGCCTAAGGTGAAACCCAGTGTTACTGTTTTCCTAAGTGGTCCTGTTTCCAAACTGCTTTTGAAATATTTATGTGTACACCCATAGACTTGTAGTACTGTCAACCTTCCTAAAAGGAGCTTTGTTTTGCAATGGGTAGTGGTTAACGCAGAGACTCTCAACTGGTTTAAGTGTTGAGAAAAAGGGAATGTGAGTGTTTAGCTTTGTATGGAACATGTGTATCAACTCCCCTGCATCCAAGACTTGGGGAATATCATGAAAAAGGGACCAGAAAGACCGCAAGAGCCAGAGGATGGTAAGGGATGCTGTAAAATGCTATCTTTCAGGCACAGCATGAACATTCCACTTATGAATTCACAGCAGCTGTAGTTACCCCAACAAGATGTGCCCAAGATCAAGAAAGTCACAATTCCAGCAGGAATGGCGAGGGGCTCATGAAGCCCCAGCTCTAGCCAAGGAGCCATTTATAGTTGATAGCTGCTGAGGGAGGAGAGCAAGTGTTTCTTGGGTAGGATAGTCACTGGTAAGTTGTCCTGGCTACAGCGGATGGCCCCACACACCATATACGGTACTAATTGGTCTCAGTGACTCAGAAATTAACATAAAAAAGAAAGAAGGCATAAAGTTTGAAGTGAGGGCTGTCTGTGGGCAGTTGGAGGAGAGGAATAGGAGGTGAATAAGATCAAAAGATATTATGCACATGTATGAAATTCTCCCAAATTAAATTTAAAATGAATAAATAAAATAAAAGTATCTATGCTACTAAAATAATTCACAAATCTTTCCGAAAATACCAACAGTATTTTTCATTTGTGGTAGTATATATCGGCAGCCCCTGCCCTTAAGAAGCTGAAGCAGCAGAGTTGTGAGATCATGTCCACCTTTAGCTACTTAAGACAGCTTTTTTTCCAGAGAACTAGAAAAAGCAAAGTTACATTTCACGAGGAGTTGCAAAAGTCCTGGAATAGCCAAAGAAATCATGAAAGAAAATAAAGCTGTAGTTCTCATACTTTTTGTCCTTAAAATACGTCATGAAACTGCAATAATTGAAAAGGTGTTGAGTAAAAGCAGAATTCCGGACCAATGGGGCAGAATTGAATGTCACAGATGACTCTTCACTTGTCTGAATAACTGACTTTTGATAATGACACCCAAGAACATGCATTGGAGAGAGAAGTGTTGGGGGAATTCCTGCCGAGCTGCAGCTGGTTCCATTCCAGACTGTTAGCACCTAGCTTTAATCTGCCTTTTGTGATTGCTGCCTTTTGTCTCTGGATCCTTCTATGTGAATCTTGTCTGAGAGTTTTCTAAAGGTGCAAAGCCTATGCAAAACTTGGTTGGGGAACAATCCAGAAAACTGTAATATTCCTTAAGTGAGTATTTGCATTTGGCATTGTCCCTTTGGGGAGATGAGGTAAGAGGTTTTGGGATATGGAAATTAACTTGCTAAAAGTATAAATTGGAGAATACAAAAGCCCTTTGCTAAGCTAGGAGGAGCCAGTCTGGAGGGGGGGGGCTGCATCTGGAAAAGGCAAAAATTTCATCCATAAGGTCTCCCTGTACTTCTTTCCAGGGACCCATGTGAACCCACAACTGATATACAACAGAGAAAATTTCTTTTTATCTTTTGAAAATAAAATGTAATTATATCATTTTCTCTTTTCCCTTTCCCCTCTCCAACCCCTTCCATATGCCCACTCCTGCTCCTGCTCTCAAATCCATGGCTTCTGGCTTCTTGAGAAAGGATATTTTTCACAAGTGGTGCTGGAAAACTGGATACCGGCAGTCAGAAGAATGCAACTAGATTACTGTCTCTCACCAATTACAAAAATCAATTCAAAACAGTGAATGACTTAAATATAGCTAAAGAACGAAAATCCTAGGATAAAATGGAGATGCTTTAGGACATTTGAATAAGCAGATACTTTTTAGACAGAGTCCCCAAAAGCATAAGAAATACAAACAATGGAATTAAATCAAACTGAAAACTTCCTCTGTATCATAAGAGAACAAACAACAACCTATAGAATCACAACAAAAAATGAGAAGGACAGAAATGAGCCAGGATTGTGGCCGTGAACTTGAGAGGCTGGCTGGATATGCTGTGCTCAAGGCCGGCATGTGCTATGGAGTTAGACTATGCCTTAAAAAATAACAAAAAATCCCCAAAAGTTAAAAAATAAAATGTGCCAGGTGTGGTGACACACTCCTTTAATCCCAGCTCTCCGGAGGCAGAGGCAGGCCTTACAGCTGGATCTCAAGGAAGCATCTCCTCAGCTGAGGCTCCTTCTTCTGATGACTCTAGCTTGTGTCAAGTTGACACATAAAACCAGCCAGTACAGGCACCTCACCCCCACAGTCACTTGTTCTCTGCACTTTGGTCACTTCTAGCTTGCTATAATGGTCTCCATCTGCTGAAAGAAGAAGCTTCTTTGATGAAGTGTGAAAGCTACAGTTATCTGTGTGTATAATGTTAAGTATTTCAAGTGCCCTTACAGATTACACTGGCCTAGGAAAATGGCAGTAGTAGGTTCTCCTCTAGGATCCATGGTCCTATCAGTCAAGGGTAGTTGGCTAGGGTGACAGCACCAGGCATGGTTCCCCCACGATGCCAGTGTCACTACTGCGCCTTTTGGGATATCTTGCCATGCTGGTCCTTGTTGTGGTGTGTAGGCTTGAAGGCTGGGTAGGACTACGGATTGCTTTTCTCCTTTGACAGCTTGCATAGCACCTTCTAGTCCTCAGGGAGGAGGCTTCCTGGGCGAGATAAAGTTAGTCTTAGTGAAATTTCCTGTAATTTTCAAAATCACTTTGCCAACATCTATGAAGGAACTCATTGTGCTTTTGATTGAGGATTGCATGAAAGTGTAGATCAAGCTGGAGGAATGATGTCTATAAACACGTAATACATCTTCACTTATTTAGTCCTTCTTGTTACTTTAAACAAAATATTATAATTTCCCATTTCAGATCTTTTACATATTTTACAAATTAATTCTTTCGTTATTTATTTTTGGAAATGATAACCTATTTAAAATCATATCTTTCGGGGCTGGAGAGATTAAGAGAACTGACTGCTCTTCCAGAGGACCTGGGTTTAATTCCCAGCACCCACATGGCAGCTCACAACTATCTATGATTCCAGTCCCAGGGGACCCGACACCCATGGCAAAACACCAATGCACATAAAATCATATCTTTCATTGCTTGTATATAAGAATATGTTTGACATTTGTTTATTATAGTATTCTCTTTTAACTTTGTTGTAATCACTTTTTATTTTGGTAGTGTTTCAGATTTCCCATATACACACGATTATGTCATCTACAAAGACAGTTTTATTCTTTCCAAAGACAGTTTTATTCTTTCCAGGCTTTTCATTTACTTATCTTCTTCCATTAGCTAGCATAATGTTGAAGACTGTAAGAGTAGACATCCTTGCTTTTCTCCCAATCTTCATGTGAACTTTTTACCATTAGGTTTGGTGTTTAATACATGAACTTTTAGGTATTCTTACCAGGTTGGGGAGGAAGTTTTTATTGTTAGCTTAATGTGAGATTCTATCACTAATGTCTGCTGGGTTTTGTCAAATATGTTTCTTCTTTACTGATACGATTATATGATTTCTTGATGATGGAATGTAATGACTTTCATTAATTAAAATCTTTGCTGGGCTGTTGTAGCACATGCCTTTAATCCCAGCACTTGGCAGGCAGAGGCAGGCAGATCTCCGTGAGTTCAAGGCCAGCCTGGTCTACAGAGCCAGTTCCAGGACAGCCAGGGCTGCACAGAGAAACCCTGTCCGAAAATAACAAAACAACCACCCCCAAAAAAACACAAAACCTTTGGTAGCAGCCTTTTGTACCTGGATAAACTGTACATGACTATATTATGTAATTATTTTTAATAAATTGTTATATTTGATGTACCAGTATATTATGGACATCACTTACATCTATATTCATAAGATATCTTACCTGTGATGCATAGATATTTTACTTTGTCAAATGATTTTTTTCTGTAACAATTTGTGCAGTTTTGCTGTATACTATGGCTTCTGTTACTATTGTTGGGACTAATACCTCAAAAAGCAACTACAAAGGAGGAAAAGCCTTCATAGGTTTGAGTTTATATTTTGCGAACTCCGTCATTTTGTTGGCTGTGGTGGAACAGAGTATCATGGCAGAAGCTTATTCTTTGGTACATGAAGAGTTGAAAAATATTTTCTTTAATTGTGTAGATTTGTTGTACAGATTTTTTTTGCTGGACGTAGTATCACTTGTTAATTCCTGTTGTTATTGCTTAAATTATTAGAATACTATTCATGAAGCTGTTGCCTACAGCTATGTCTTTTAAATTTTAATTAAATTATTTTATTTATTAAAATTTATTTATTTATTATAAATAAAATACATTTATTTGATGTGTGTATGTTTCTGCATGTGCATGTGTGTGCGCACATAGAAATCAGAATAGAAGTCTCCTGCTAACTTGTGGGGTCTAGGGATGGAATCCGGGTTGTCAGGCCTCTCCCCACTAAGCTATCTTGCCTCCCCCATATCTAAGTCTTGACAGCCTTATTCTGTTTTAAAAGGGAAAGTCTCTTCTGTAAGTTTTACTTATACCTTGAAACTACTCTAAGCAGTTGGTCAAATTTGGCTTAATTATGTACCCTAGAGGGCTCATTTTGTCCTCACTGGTGGTGGTCTCTAACAAGCATCCTGGATATTTGCCTTTTCTTATACTTGATCTTTTTCTCATGTAAGAAAACAGGTAAATTTTGAGGACATTTTCTTAAACAACATAAACCGGTCACCCTGGTAAAACTGCTGCATGATTTCATTTACAGAAATGGTTTTAAGTATTCTGACTTATAAGAGCAAAGAGCAGAAAAAACGATTCCTATTGTCTGAGGGGAGGGATAAATGGAAATTGTTTCTGAAGACGGTAAAGCTTCTGTTATACAGGTTGAGTAAGTTCTGCAGGTCTTTGGTACAATTTGTGCCAAGAGTTATTAATTCTACATTTTACTCTGGAATATGCTTAAAAGGTAGATTTCATGCTATTTTTAACCACAATAATAACAAAAAATAATTAATATATTAATAGTGTTATTCTCTATTACAACCACAGTGGGTATTCCCTTTCAAAAGGGCTTGTAAATGAAACTGGCACTTATTTAACATGAAAGAGTACCTGTTTAATTGTTGACTTTGGGAACATTTTTATAATTGCTAAGGAAATTGGATGTCACCAGAACAAACTAAATAATGATAAAGAAAATTGACTTCCAGATCCATGTCTGAGGTTTCTGCTCACTAGGCATGCAACATTTGAATTGATGAATGCAGGATTTGTTCTTTGTTTGTTTCCCAGTATAGCAGCAGATCATGGCCTGCTCTCATCTGAAAGTAGGACAGTATAGCACCGGTAGTGTATGTGTAAATACACGTGTGTTAGTGAAGATTTTCCTACCACAGGGCCTAAGGTAGATAGCTCAGTGATGTGAGCGGAATGCTGGACTCGGGACACCTTTATTTCTCTTCCTTTCCTGATTTTAAGTACAAAATTTCAATGAACATATTCCATGCAAAGAATAATATCCAACTAGTCACTAGTTTCTTCAAGGTGACTCATAACACTACATTAGTTCTAAGGCTGGCTCAGCCAGCTGCCCTATGGGGCAACTTTGAGCTCCTCCTTCATTTTTAATGACATACTGTTTAAGGCAGCTTCCCACTGCAGTGGCAAAAATGGAGTATTTTCAATAGAGACTGAATAGTCCACAAAGTCTGGAATGTTCACTTCTGTATTCTAAACACAAACACAAAAAGCTGGCTAACCTGTGTTCTAAGAAAAGGAGAGTGCCTTTGCATTTTAAGAGAGATTTTGGGTTTTCTGGGAAGAGAGGAAGCTAAATTTTATAGTTTATCTCTTGTTCCTTCTCATTGAAGAGTCTGATACTAGAAAATTGATTTAGACAAGTTTTAACAACTTGCCATTAAAGGTGAAATTGTAAAGGCTACAAATTACCTAAAACAGTTAAATGAGGACACATTTGACCACTAGACTAATCTAATGAGGTGAGTTATTCAATATCTTACAAATGACCATAAGCAGAATAGAGGTTTTTGTAGGTGGTTCTAAAACTTAAGAATAGTAAGCATCATTCACTTTTAGTAATCCTCATCCTATAGTCCATGATAAAAAAAATTATCTTAAACAGACTTTTAAAAAAGTGTAACCCAAGACCTGAAGTGCAGACAGAAAGATCAGAAATCAGTGTCATCCTCAGCTACCTAACAAATTCCAGGCCAGCCTGAGAGGCATGACACCCTGGATCAAGAAGAGATAGAAGGTGTGTAAGATTAGTCGTACTAAAAAGATATGGTCTCTCTGGGTGCAGTGGTACACACTTGTAATCCCGGTACTTGAGAGGTAGACTAGGAGGGCAGTGAATTCAAAATCAGCCTGAGCTATATAGACCTGTCCAAAAAGGAGAGACAAGGCTTCACAAAATACACTACAAGGCTTAAGAATGTTACACAAAACTGTTTTGATTACCATTATACTTTTGTTTAATGTTTAAGCATCATTACAATGCATGCAATGTTTTTATGTTCTGTGAATTCCAGAAATTCAGCATACCAGTTTTGTCTTGAAACTTTTAGTGAATGCTAGAAGTCTACATTTTTTTTTTTTGCACAACATAGGTCCAAAAGTGGAATAAGTAATTATATTAGCTCTGATCCCCTTAGAACTGATTAATTTTGAATTTCTGCTACTAAGCAGTATTTGGCCTTTCCCACCCTGAATACTAAATGGTTATCATGAATGTCAAGTAGAGTTGTGCTGTGTGTCACCCTTAGATAGGCCCAATTCTTTCTGACAAAAGCAAATGGAATGCATTTTATGTGACTTAAGATTTAAGACACTAGAAGACACGATGTCTCAAAGACACTATGAAATTCTGAAAGAATACAAAAATACTTTTGTACTGATAGTAAGAAAGATAAGGCTATTTATAATGTTTAAATGGAGACTAGATGATAAAAGAAGAACGGAAATAATAAAAGAGAAAAAGAAAAAGATGATAGATAAGAGATTCTTTGAGAATTTATGTGATACAAATTTAAGACATTTGCAGTTGACATTAGTTAATCCATCTCAATTCGTAACTTTCAGTGGAAATTAAGAGTTTTATGTTAAGTCTTATTTGTTCCCTATACTTAAATTAAAATTGTTTTTATAAGTGGCCCTTCCTTTCCTGAAATAAACTGTTATGAAAAAAAAGCTTTTGTACTGAAATTCACCTTGGGAAATTAGAGAAAAACAGCAAGTTATTTATTGTTGTATTTACCATACTTAGAATTCACACTTAAACTAGTATTTTGTAGTTTTACATTCTGTTTTAACCCATTCAGTGGAGATTATCAAACTTTCTCCTAAGTTGTATGATAAATCAGTTCTTGTATTACTTAGAATCAAAGGCAAATGTGTAATAAACATAGAAATAAATTTTGTGGTGTTAATTTAATAAAAAGTTTTACAAAATGAATATAATCACTTGCTCCTTTCCACTACACATAATGGCCACGTCATAAACTTGTGATATAGGTCCTGGACTTTAGAAGTAAAAGTGGCATTATAATGGATTTCCCTCTGCTCGCTCTTTCTTTCTTTCTTTCTTTCTTTCTTTCTTTCTTTCTTTCTTCCTATCTATCTATCAATCTTTCATGTCATCTTTCTTTCTTCTATTATTTCCATTCTTCCTTGTTTCATCATCTAGCCTCCATTTAAACAGGTGATCAGATGACCAAACACCCTAACTGTCATGCTAAAACTCTCATCCAATGACTGATGGAAGCAGATGCAGACATCCAAGGCCAGGCCCCAGGTGGAGATCCAGGAGTCCAATCGGCGAGAAAGAAGAGGGATTGTATGAGCGAGAATTGTTGAGACATGATTGGAAAAAGCACAGGGACAAATAGCCAAACTAGTGGAAACACATGAACTATGAACCAATAGCTGAGGAGCCCCCAACTGGATCAGGCCCTCTGGGTAAGTGAGACAGTTGATTAACTTGAACAGTTTGGGTGTCCCCCAGGCAGTGGGACCAGGACCTGTCCTTAGTGCATGAGCTGGCTGTTTGGAACCTGGGGCCTATGCAGGGTCACTTTGCTCAGCCTGGGTGAAGGGAGGAGGGACTGGACCTGCCTTGAGTGAATCTACCAGGCTGAGCTGACTCCCCAGGGGAGTCCTTGCCCAGGAGGAAATGAGATGGGAATGGGGGGTGGGCTGGCGGAAGTGGGGGTGGGGAGAGGAGGGAGGACAGGGGAATCCGTGGCTGATACGTAAAATTAAATTAAATTATAAAATAAAAATTAAAGAAAGAAATAACCTTATTTTCTTACTATCAGTATGAAAGTACTTCTGTTAGTTTTTAAGAATTTCATGCAGTGTAGTTTGGTCATATTCACCCCCTCCTCTAACTCCTCACAGGTCCATCCTCTCTTCCGTACCCACCCAACTTTGTGTCCTCTTAAAATAGTATCATTTCCAATTTGCTACTTGCAAGAGAAAAATATGATTTGTTTTAAAGATTTAGTTTTACTTTGCATTTATGTGTATGTACGTGTGTGTGTCAATGTGTGTAAGCCATGGGCATGCATGCCTAGAGGAGGTTTGGGATCCTCTGGAGCTTCAGTTATAGGAGATTGTAAGATGAGGACATAAAATAGGGAGAGTGATGTAAAGGAAGATCTAGGAAGAGTTTGAGGCGAGGAGAGGAGTGCGAAGTAAATATGATTGAAATACATTGTATGCATGCATGAAATTCTCAAAGAATAAATCATTTTAAAAAGATTATATTTTAAGAAAATAGAAGCTTCACAGGCATGCAGTTGATTCTGGATTCTGTGAAGCTGACAATTAGCTTTAATCATCTCTTAACTCTGTTGATTCCTTTTCTTTGCAGAGATTTTTACTACGTTATAATCCTATTTATGAACTCTTGCTTGTATTATGAGCTATTGACACCCTATTCAGGAAATCATTACATATGCATCTCTCTTGGATTATTTGCCTCACGTTTTTATGCACCTTTAAGGTTTTGGATCTTAATTTTAAAATCACATTAATTTGGAATGGAATTTGTACAAGAGGAGGCACAGGAGCCTGATTCTCTCCTGTACATGCAGATAACTTGTGTTCCCAGCACTCTGTGTTCAAGAATGTCCCTTCTCCAAGGACATGTTTTTGCTACAGTTATTGAGAATCAGTTTGCCAAAAATGTATTTTTTTTCTGGGCCATCTCTTTAGTTTCATTACATTGTTTTGTCTGTGTGGAGTCTTTTTGCTTCTGTGTGAATTTCAACATCTCAGTTTTACCCTGTTCAGTATGTATGCTGGCATATGGATTTGTTTTATAATGACCTTGTTATTTAGAGATACAACCCTGCTTTATTTGTGGCTTTTATTGTGAAGGGATATTTAATTAAACAAAAGGATTTTCATATACCTATTGATATGATCATGTATTTTTTACATTTGATTCTATTTATGAGCTGCATTACATTTTCTGCTATACTTATATTGAACCATTCACACATTCTTGAACTGAAACCTATTTGATCAAGGTGAATGACATTTTTAATGTACTTTAAAATTCTATTTAAAAGTGTTTTGTTGAGAAATGATGTATTTATGTTCCTAAGAGGTACTGGAACAAGTTACTTTTGGGTTGTATTTTTTCCAAGTTTTAGTAACACAGACATTGGCTTCATAGGATGACCTTTGGTGTGATACTTCTCTTCTTACTTTATAGATTCATTTCAAGGAACATTGGTATCATTCCTTTTCTAAAGAGCAGCAGGGAATCCATCTAGTCTTGCTTTTTTCTGTGTGGAAAAACTTCTTACTACAGCTTCAGTATCACTACTTGGTACTGATTGATTAGTTATGCTTTGGGTTCAATTTTTATAGCATGTGTATCCACTTGTACTTTCCCAATGTTTTTACATGTAATTCAACAAAATAGTCCCTAATGATCCTCAGAATTTCCATGATATCTGTTATTAGTTTTTAAAACTAGTTTCACTTATTTGTTCTTTTTCTCCCTTTCTTCTAATAAATTTAATAAAATGGTTCTCTTTATCTTTTTCTAATAACCATCTTTTAAAAATCAATCTTTTTACTGTTCTTTTTGTTTCTATTTCATTTATTTTGGCTGTACTATTTATTATTTCTCTTATACTGATTTGGAATTTGGTTTGGGCCTTGTCTTTATAAGTTCTTGGGATACCTTTCAAGTATTTATTTAAAATCTCTCTATATTACTAATATAGACTTTTCATTTGATTAGAAGAATTTTATCATTTCTTCTTTGATTTCTTCAATAACTCACCAATCGTGAACTACTACTATGTTATGAAGAGAGTATTCAGTCTCTTTTGCTATTGATTTATTTTAATTCCATTGATGTTATATGTGATGTAATGAATTATTATATTTTAATTCAATAATAATTTCTCTGAGGCTTAATATATGGTGCTTGTTAGAATAATATGCTGATAATCAAAAGTGTATTCTGCAGCTATTGAATTGAATATTATGTAGATGTCTCTTTAGGTCATTTTACTACATATAGTATTATTCTGACCTTTCTTAGCTATTGTTTGGTTTTTCAAGATCTATCTGTTGTTTTCAATGAATATATTTGAATCAGGATATTGAAGTAACCTACTATTATTTAATGAGGCCTTATGACTAGTTGTGGTTTTATAAAATTAGGGATATCAGCATTGGGAGCACATACATTTATAGTCTAGCTTCTTTTTATGGTGCTGAGATCAAATTCAGATCCCTGCACATGCCAGGCAAGCATCCTATTACTTTCTAACCCTTAGTTATATCTTCTTCATGAATTCTACTTTTGTTCAGCATAGAGTGACTTTTTTGTGTCTTAAAGTTTATTTTGATGGTTATGATTATGACTACTCCTGCTTGATTATATTTGCTTGGATTATCATTTTCCATATTTTCACTCAGTCTGTTTCTTTGCAGAGAGATTATTTTCTTGTAAACAACATGCTTCTGGAATGTGTCTTATTCCAAGTAGATTCTCTGCGTCTTTTAATTGGAGAATTAGGATTATTATACTCATTGTAATAAGTGGGTAATAACTATAATTTAATTCTTCTTGTTTCAAATATTCTGAGTTCATTTCTTCCTCTCATTTTACACGTTTTATGTTCTGTACTACTGGTAATGTTTGATTCCTTTCCTTTTCTCATTTGCATGTGTACTCTTATAATGGGATATTTTCCTTCAGGAGCAGTCATGTTTGTACCTATGTTTCTTCCTCTTCTGAGTGGAGGTTTCCATAAGCACCTCCTTAATGCTCATCTGGTGGTCCTGCATTCCCACAATTTATGCTTTCCTGAGATCATCTCTCTCCTTTTATTATGGAGGGAAATCTTGCTGTGTATACTAACCTCAATGAAAAGTTGTTTTCTTTGGGGATTGGAAAGGCATCATCAGTGCCCTCTGTCCTTGAAAGTTTCACATGAAGTGATAATCATCTGTCTGGACCTGGTGGGTGGATTCAAAGGAGGGTGGGGGAGGAAGGCACAGGACCAGGACACGATGCTCCCGGGAAGATGCTCCTTAGAACTGGGTTGGAGCCAGGACAGCCCTAGTTAGGCACTAGGGCAATCAAACTGCAGCCACCAGGAGGACCCGTCTGTCCCTAAAGCCCACCGGAGATCCAGCACAGAAAAGCCTCGGATTGGATCCTCCGGTAGTCCTGGGGAGTGTTGCAGGTTGGTTGAGTCCTACACCCTGTGTGACCCCCAGGGGACGGAAGCACCCCTACATTTAAAAAGAGCTGAGAAGTAAGAAGTGTTTAGTCACCAGCCGGAGACTAACGGATGCTCAGCTGCACTACATCCACCATGCCCGGGATGATCTGCAAGAACTCAGACCTGAAGTTTGATTCGCTGAAGCCCTGCTTCTATCCGGAAGAAGATGACGTTTACTTTGGTGGTCCCAACTAGATGCCTCCGGGGGAGGACATCTGGAAGAAGTTTGACCTGTTGCCTACGCCTTGGTTGTGACCTGGCTGCTAACACAGGCTAGTTGACCAGAGTAGGCCAGAGCACTGGGTATGGGATCAGGGCTAGAGCTGGCAGGTTAAAGAAAGGCTTCAGTGAGGAAATCAAAGAATTCAAACCAGGCTCAACCATGGAGACCTTGGGAATTCTGAGTACTTAGTGGGGTATCCCAGAAGGGACCTGTGGATGGTTGCAGTAAGGGCTGGTAATCAGGTCTTGACAGACTAGATTTGGGCAAGGGGTGTGGGAACCATGACAGACCATGGTGGATGGCACGGGGAGTCTGTGTAACTAGTGGTTTGGTGGAGGCAATGTGGAAGGGACATGACGGTTGTTGCAGGTAGGGTATACAAGTAGAATTCTAGAATATAATTGCAGCAGTCAGGGGAAAGGCATTCAGCCTAAGCTGTGGCAGGGCATGTGGGACACAGGCTAGCCCATGGAGGAGGGTGTGGTAGCCTGCTAACCACCAGTTTTAATAGAGGCCACATAGGAGAGATAGGCTAGACCCTGCAGGATGTGTGAAGTCCAGGTACAGCACGGTATGTTGGAGGTGGCACAGAAGGGGTCTGCCTATAGTTGATGGCAGGTAGGGTATCCATGAAGAAGCCTGGCACTTGACGGAAGTACAGACAGGGCTGGTTAGCCTAGGCTGTAGCATAGGGTGTGGCACCAATTCTACATGGTTGAGAAGGACACGGTGATTTCATTACCACCTGACTGATGGGGGCCACACAGAAGGCATAAGGCTAGACCCTACAGGGGGATGTGTGAAGTCTGGGGACTTAGTAGCATGTTGGATACAACTCAGTTGTGGCTTGTGGGTGCTTTCAGGTGTGTTGAGTCCTGAATGAAGCATAAAGCTTCACTACAATAGTGCAGGCAACAGATTAGGCAGGGACAGGATGTGGGACTCTTGCTAGATATTGGAGGGAGACATGAGGATTCTAGGTTCTGTGTGGGTTGGTAGGGCCACACAGATGCAATTAGGCTATATCCTGGAGGAGGATGTTGGAAGTCTGGGTACCAAGTGGCATGGTGGAGGGAGGGCAGAAGGTGCCTATTGGCTTCCTGTCAAAAGCCCACGGCTTGACTGAAGCACAGGTGGTATTGATTAGAATACCCAGGGGCAATTATGTGGACCCTGCAGAATCCTAGACGTCATAAGTTGCCCAGAAAGGTTTGGCAAGATTAGTTCATGGCCCTGGTTGTCTCAGCAAGGCTAAATCTTGCAGGTGAGGAAAAGGCTTGGATTGCTGAAGTCAGGGCTCTTCATTAAAAGGGACATGAATGGGGTTACATGTAGGGTCATCCTGGCTGAATCCCACAGCTTATCTGACACTCTTGTGGTTGTGGTCAGACCAGGCTGGTGCCAACATATCTTCTCTTTCCCCCTAAACTGCTCTGTCCATAACAAAGATAGAACAAAAGAAATCCACAAGCCCACATCTCATCACAAAACACCATCAGTATGAAAGATCAAGCTAGCATCTCCTCTCTAAATCCTACCAGTCCTGTAGAAATGCATGTCAATGAGAAGTATGTAAATGAACTCCAGGACACAGAATTGAAAGAACAACCATAAACTTCATAAAATAATCCAAGGAGTTCAAAGAAAACACAAAGAAACAGCTCGATGAAATCAAGGAGAAAGAGCTTAAGAAGAAAAAACACCTGAGTGATGGATGCCCAAGGAAACACAAACACAACACATTGGGGATGACAAAGACAATCCAAGACTTGAGAAGAATCCATTAAGTATGGAGAAACACAAAAACTCAAGCTGAAATGAAGAAGGAATTGAAAAGCAAATAGGAGATCTAGAAAATTCAAAGAAAAGACTTACTAATATACTGAATCAAGCAGATATAGAATATAAGGACTCAAGCATAGAGGATCAGGATCAAATATGTAAATAATTCGAAAAATAAGTACAAAAATCTCATTCATAACCTCCCCACCCTCTAAGCCCATCCGGTCTTAATTACCTCTGAAGTATCTCCTATCTATTTATTTATTTGCATGTTTGTTACTTTTCTTCTTTCTTTTTATTATTTAGACAAGATTTCACTATGAAGCCTCGCTGGCCTGGAACTCACTATGTAGACCAGCCTGGCTGCTTTGAATTAATGAAGTCCACTTATCTGGAGTGCTGGGGGATTACAGGTGAGCTACACCACACAACCTGGGGCTACTTTGAATTCCATCTTATCAGTGAGTTTGAATCAAATCTGAATTTTCAGAAAACACAAATACTCTGTCTATAATACTCCATTACATGAAACAAAAACTGTCTCAGCTGCCGGCATTCTGGATTCTGGGGAAAGCATTGCTTTTGTATCCTCTGGCATACCCATGTTTGAAGGTGTTTGCTGCTGTCAGGAGCCTGGTATTGATTTTCAGTTCACACTCCATGTCTCTCCTCTGAGGCTGGGGATGTGTGGAGAGTGGGATGGTGACTAATGAGAGACAGACACCTGAGGAAGGCCCACAATACCAAGGAGCAGTGGAAGCAGAGAAGCTACCTGTGGCAGACAGCTAGAGGGAGCAGCATGTGACAAGCCTCCTCTGTGACTGAAAAGCAAGAGCTGGGGGAAAGATGTCTCTTCAGATACTGTGGTCAAGATCACACACTCCCTAAGCTCATTCTGGCTCTGGTGGCTCCCCAATTCTTACTGGGGTAGGCTTCTTGCTGATACCTGACACAGTATTAAGCAGAGGACATTAAGGAAAGCGTACGTCCCTATTGTTCTGAACAGTAGCCAGAATGCTGGCCACGGCAGAGCTGTCACCATGGATACTGAGAGATTATTTTCTGACAGGAGAACAGTGACTCATGTATAATAGTGAATTCTGTAGATGTCAGTGGGGATATCTTGCTTCATATAGGAACTCTGGAAGATTTGCCTTTAGATCTGGATATATTGCTATGTAACTAACCAGATGTCAATGACAGATGTGCACAGACCACTCAAATATACAGTAGACTGCAAGTAGTGCTGTATACACATGAGTGAAGAACCCCAGGAGGATCTCAGGTTCTGGAGAATTGTAAATGCCTTTGGCACATTAGGATCCCAGAGCTGGGATTGTATCACAGGCCCTCCTACATTGAAACACTTTCTGTTCATCCTTTGGACAGAAACTGAGCAATCAGAGATGATGTTATAGCAGAGGAAAAACATACTCTACATTCTGGATAAGTTGTTATAGTGGGACTTGCAGGGAGAAGTGGGGGTTTCTAGAAGTGAGGGCAGTGGTTAGTGCCCCAGCAAAAATGCAGACTGTAGAAAGTAGAGAGCAAAACAACAATATATAAAGCAAAGTGAGTTGATGTGGCCCCAGATTCAAACTGTACTAGTATCTGTGACTGGACATGTGAAAGGAGAGCTGGTGTGTGCCAAGACATTTCCTGGGAGACACAATTCACACCTCTACTCACCCCATATATAGAAGGCTCACAACAGGCCAAATAACAGACAGCATCAAAGTTCAACTTAGTGAATCAATGAGTTTTACTGAGGTTACATATAGGAATATGGCTGAGGGGGGTAACTTACAGGAACAGAAATGACTCAGAAAAGACCCATCTGCATCCACAATGCCCACCCCAGTATGGGTGACTGACTGCTCACAAAAGGGAGAATATCTGGAGCATACTCCACAGCCTGAAAGAAGCTCAAAAGCTTGGAAAGTATCCTTTCCAAGGGACTCGGTTGGTCTAAACCTCTTCCAGGAAGCTTGACTGATCTCTGCTTCTCCTAGGTAACTGATCTAGTCTCAGATTCTTCTTGGCTTGGGGTAGGCTTGTGTGAGTGATTCACTTCAGTCTTTATTGTTTGCTCTTGGGAGGGAGGGGTCTAGTGAATCTGGACATTTTCAGGAACTTCCTGAGGCTAATTTGGGCTATCAACCTCGGGTTTTAGGAGATCCCTTGCATAATGAAATCTTTCAATCCCTAAGGAACTGCAAAACAACAAGAGCTGAGTTGTGTTTGCATTGAGGCATGAACCAAAGGTAAGGACCATACAGAAGAAAGAAGGGCAGGCATACACTGATCCCAGGGTTTGAGATTTGGGAGACTGGCTGGAAGATTGTCTGAGGAAGTGTTTTATATCTTAGGCAAAAGAGAGAAAGGGAAATTGGGAGCAGGATGTGGACCAGGAGTAAGGATGAGAAAGATCTCAGAAGTCTTTGGTAGGTTTTATTAGAGTTCTGAGAGGAGATTCCAGGGACAGTGAAACACATAGATCCAGAGAGTAAGAGAAGGCAAGGGATACTTGGCAAGCAGCTGGTGATGGACCAGTGTGCGTCTCTAAAGGGGCACATTTTCTACAGAGGAATTTAGGGACGGGTGGGAGAACTGTTCTTCCTTGATAGTGGGGGTTGAGCTGTTACATGCAGTCACAGGAACTGTATGCAAAAGAATAAAACAAATGTATTATAATTATACTTAAATGAAAATATATTGCTGCCTGGGGTACCAGCCTCCATACAGTTCAGGGCTCAAAGGCAAATCCACGGTGTTGGCACATGCTAGAGTTTTCTATCTGAGGGTGTTAAGGAAAAAGACACTCTGGGACGTTAGGGAAAAGGACGCTCACACACTCTCTTGATGTTTTCCTTCAGACCTTTTCTTTATTCTTCTTTTGCATTCTCTATTCTTTAGTTTCCTGGTGGTTTCCTTCTCTCATTCTTGATGTTTTCCTCCTAGCCCATTTTAACTCTCTATAATTCTATCTCTAGTCTTTCCCTTACAGCTCATACACTCCAGCAAAATCTTTCAGGCCATATAAAAATTACAATGTAGTTATATTCTGTTTTTCAAGTGAACGATTACAATGAATATAAACTAAACTGTAAAAAAAATAGCATGTTTTCTGTATTACATGATTAAACATGTTAAGTATTACAGGTGAAAAACACATTATCCCAAGAACCCACATACATTCATACCCAAGCAGCTTGTTACAGATTAGCCACATGGGCAAGCAAGGTGTTCTTCTCAGTTCAGATCTTTTACTGGCAGGTTGCATTTTTCAGTTACATGAAAGGGCCAATTACTTTATTGCTTATCTTGAAAGAGAATCTTGTGGAATCACAAACCTAATCTTTTATATATGAAAAGAATCAGCCAGATCTACTTTAAATCTTTAGAGTACATACCCACTCATCAATAGACTTTTTTCTTTTATTTAATTTTTTAAATTTTTATTTTGCAATACAATTCAGTTCTACATATCAGCCACGAATTCCCTTGTTCTCCCCCCTCCTGCCCCCCTCACTTTCCCCCCAGCCAACCCCCCATTCCCACCTCCTCCAGGGCAAAGCCTTCCCCACAGACTGAGATCAACCTGGTAGACTCAGTCCAGGTAGGTCCAGTCCCTTCCTCCCAGGCCGAACCAAGCAATCCTGCATAGGCCCCAGGTTTCAAACAGCCAACTCATGCAATGAGCACAGGACCCGGTCCCACTGCTTGGATGCCTCCCAAACAGATCAAGCCAATCAACTGTCTCACCCATTCAGAGGGCCTGATCCAGTTGGGGGTCCCTCAGCCATTGGTTCATAGTTCATGTGTTTCCATTCGTTTGGCTATTTGTCCCTGTGCTTTATCCAACCTTGGTCTCAACAATTCTCGCTCATATAAACCCTCCTCTTTCTCGCTAATTGGACTCCCAGAGATCCACCCTGGGCCTAGCCATGGATCTCTGCATCCAAATCCCTCAGTAGTTGGATGAGGTTTCTATCACGACAATTAGAGTGTTTGGTCATCCCATCACCAGAGTAGGTCAGTTCGGACTGTGTCTCGACCATTGCCAGCAGTCTGTTGTGGGGGTATCTTTGTGGATTTCTGTGAGCCTCTCTAGCACTTTGCTTCTTCCTATTCTCATGTGGTCTTCATTTACCATGGTCTCCTATTCCTTGTTCTCCCTCTCTGTTGTTGATCCAACTGGGATCTCCCACTCACCCAAGCTCTCTTTCCCGTGACCCTCGCCCTCCATTACCCCCACCTCATGTCCAGGCTGTTCATGTAGATCTCATTCCATTTCTCTGTCATTGGGCGATCCCCGTGTCTTTCTTGGGGTCCTGTTTTCCAGGTAGCCTCCCTGGTGATGTGAGTAGCAGTCCAGTCATCCTTGTTCCACATCTAGTATCCTCCTATGAGTGAGTACATACCATGTTTGTCTTTCTGAGTCAGGGTTACCTCACTCAGGATGATTTTTTTTGAGATCCATCCATTTGTCTGCAAACCTCATGATGTCATTGTTTTTCTCTGCTGAGTAGTATTCCATTGTGTATATGTACCACATTTTGTTTATCCATTCTTCAGTTGAAGGGCATCTAGGTTGTTTCCATGTTCTGGCTATTACAAACAATGCTGATATGAACATAGCTGAACAAGTAAGTGCTCTTGTGGTGTGGTTGAGAATTCCTTGGTATATGCCCAAGAGTGGTACAGCTGGATCTTGGGGGAGATGGATTCCCAATTTTCTAAGAAAGCGCCATATTGATTTCCAAAGTGGTTGTACAAGCTTGCATTCCCACCAACAGTGGAGGAGAGTTCCCCTAGCTCCACATCCTCTCCAGCATAAGGTGTCATCAGTGTTTTTGATCTTAGCCATTCTGACAGGCATAAGGTGGTATCTCAGAGTTGTTTTGATTTGCATTTCCCTGATGATTAGGGATGTTGAGCAATTCCTTAAATGTCTTTCAGCCATTTGAGTTTCCTCTGTTGAGAATTCTCTGTTTAGTTCTATAGCCCATTTCTTAATTGGACTGTTGGGCATTTTGATGTCTAATTTCTTGAGTTCCTTATGAATTCTGGATATCAGTCCTCTGTCAGATGTGGGGTTGGTGAAGATCTTTTCCCATTCTGTAGGTTGTCGCTTTGCCTTATTGACCGTATCCTTTGCTCTACAAAAGCTTCTCAGTTTCAAGAGGTCCCATTGATTGGTTGTTTCTCTCAGTGTCTGTGCTACTGGTGTTCTATTTAGGAAGTAGTCTCCTATGCCAATGCATTCAAGACTACTTCCTACTTTCTCTTCTAGCAGGTTCAGAGTAGCTGGATTTATGTTGAGGTCCTTGATCCACTTGGACTTAAGTTTTGTGCACAGTGATAGATATGGATCTATTTGCAGCCTTCTACATGTTGATATCCAGTTATGCCAGCACCATTTGTTGAAGATGCTTTCTTTTTTCCATTGTGCACTTTTGGCTTCTTTGTCAAAAATTATATGTTCATAGGTGTGCGGATTAATGTCAGGGTCTTCAATTCGATTCCATTGGTCCACATGTCGGTTTTTATGCCAGTACCAAGCTGTTTTTATTAATGTAGCTCTATAGTAGAGCTTGAAGTCAGGGATTGGGATGCCTCCAGAGGTTGTTTTATTATACAGGATTATTTTGGCTACCCTGGGTTTTTTGTTTTTCCATATGAAGTTGAGTATTGTTCTTTCCAGGTCTGTGAAGAATTGTGTTGGTATTTTGATGGGGATTGCATTGAATCTGTAGATTGCTTTTGGTAAGATTGCCATTTTTACTGTGTTAGTCCTGCCTATCCATGAGCATGGGAGATCTTTCCATTTTCTGACATCTTCTTCAATTTCTTTTTTCAGGGACTTAAAGTTCTTGTCATATAGGTCCTTCACTTGCTTGGTTAGTGTTACCCCAAGGTATTTTATGTCATTTGTGGCTATAGTAAAGGGTGATGTATCTCTGATTTCCTTCTCCGCTACTTTGTCCATTGTATATAGGAGGGCTACTGATTTTTTTTGAGTTGATTTTGTATCCTGCTATGTTGCTGAAGGTGTTTATAAGCTATATCAGTTCCTTGGTGGAATCTTTGGGGTTGCTCAAGGATACTATCATGTCATCTGCAAATAGGGAAAGCTTGACTTCTTCCTTTCCAATTTGTATCCCCTTAATCTCCTTATGTTGTCTTATTGCTCTGGCTAGAACTTCAAGTACTATATTGAATAAGTATGGGGAGAGCAGACAGCCTTGCCTCGTTCCTGATTTTAGTGGAATTGCTTTGAGTTTCTCTCCATTTAATTTGATGTTGGCTGTTGGCTTGCTGTAAATTGCCTTTATTATGTTTAGGTATGTTCCCTGTATTCCTGATCTCTCCAAGACCTTTATCATGAAGGGGTGTTGGATTTTGTCAAATGCCTTTTGTGCATCTAGTGAGATGATCATGTGCTGTGGGATGTATGGCAAATGTGTTGCTGATTAATCAATAAAACACTGATTGGCCGTTGGCTAGGCAGGAAGTATAGGCGGGGCAAGGAGGAGAATAAAGCTGGGAAGTGGAAGGCTGAGTCAGAGAGACACTGCCAGCTACCACGATGAGAAACAGCTTGTGAAGATGCCGGTAAGCCACGAGCCATGTGGCAAGGTATAGATTAATGAAAATGGATTAATTTAAGCTATAAGAACAGTTAGCAAGAAGCCTGCCACGGCCATACAGTTTGAAAGCAACATAAGTCTCTGTGTTTCCTTGGTCGGGTCTGAGAGGCTGTGGGACTGGCAGGTGAAAAAGATTTGCCCTGACTGTGGGCCAGGCAGGAAAACTCCAGCTACAATCATGTGTTTTTTTTTCTTTGAGTTTGTTTATATGTTGTATTACATTGACAGACTTTCATATGTTGAACCACCCTTGCATCCCTGGAATGAAGCCTACTTGATCATGGTGGATAATTGTTTTGATGTGTTCTTGGAGTCTGTTTGCCAGTATTTTATTGAGTATTTTTGCATCAATGTTCATGAGGGAGATCGGTCTGTAGTTCTCTTTCTTTGTTGTATCCTTGTTTGGTTTAGGAATCAGGGTAATTGTAGCCTCATAGAAGGAGTTGGGTAATGTTCCTTCTGTTTCTATTGTGTGGAACAATTTAGAGAGTATTGGTATTAACTCTTCTTTGAAGATCTGGTAGAATTCTGTGCTGAAACCATCTGGTCCTGGGCTTTTTTTGGTCGGGAGAATTTTAATTACTGTTTCTATTTCGTTAGGGGTTATTGGACTATTTAAATAGTTTATCTGGTCTTGATTTAACTTAGGTATGTGGTACCTATCCAGAAAGTTATCCATTTCTTTTAGGTTTTCCAGTTTTGTGGAATAGAGGTTTTTGAAGTATGACCTGATGATTCTCTGGATTTCCTCAGTGTCTGTTGTTATGTCCCCCTTTTCATTTCTGATTTGTTGATTTGGATGCTCTCTCTCTGTCTTTTGGTTAGTTTGGATAAGGGTTTGTCTATCTTGTTGATTTTCTCAAAGAACCAACTCTTTGTTTCATTAATTTTTTGTATTGTTCTCTTTGTTTCTATTTTATTGATTTCAGCTCTCACTTTGATAATTTCCTGGCATCTATTTTTCCTGGGAGACTTTGCTTCTTCTT
This sequence comes from Peromyscus eremicus, assembly GCF_949786415.1. Taxonomy (NCBI): domain Eukaryota; kingdom Metazoa; phylum Chordata; class Mammalia; order Rodentia; family Cricetidae; genus Peromyscus; species Peromyscus eremicus. The sequence continues at coordinate 13,462,942 of NC_081439.1, read as the reverse complement.
GTTATAGAACTTTTAGGTGTGCTGTTAAGTCACTAGTGTGAGATTTCTCCAACTTATTTATGTGGGCATTTAGTGCTATGAATTTCCCTCTTAGTACTGCTTTCATAGTGTCCCATGGGTTTGGATATGTGGTGTCTTCATTTTCGTTGATCTCTAGGAAGTCTTTAATTTCTTTCTTTATTTCTTCCTTAACCCATTGGTGATTCAGTTGGGTATTATTCAGTTTCCATGAGATTGTAGGTTTTCTGTAGTTTTTGTTGTTGTTGAAATCCAACTTTAGACCATGGTGGTCTGATAGAACACAGGAGGTTATTCCAATTGTTTTGTATCTGTTTAGATTTGTTTTGTGGCCAAGTATGTGGTCGATTTTAGAGAAGGTTCCATGGGGTGCTGAGAAGAAGGTGTATTCTTTTTTGTTAGGATGGAATGTTCTGTAGATATCGATTAAGTCCATTTGAGTCATGACATCAATTAAGTCCTTTATTTCTCTGTTAAGTTTCGATTTGGGGGATCTGTCCAGTGGTGAAAGTGGGGTGTTGAGGTCTCCCACTATTAATGTGTGGGGTTTTATATGTGATTTAAGCTTTAGTAATGTTTCTTTTACATATGTGGGTGCCCTTGTGTTTGGGGCATAAATGTTCAGAATTGAGACTTCATCTTGGTGGATCTTTCCTGTGATGAGTATGTAATGCCCTTCTTGATCTCTTTTGATTGATTTTAGTTTGATGTCTATTTTGCTGGATATCAGGATGGCTACACCCGCTTGTTTCTTAAGACCGTTTGATTGGAAAGTCTTTTCCCAGCCTTTTATTTTTAGGTAGTGTCTATCTTTGAATTTGAGGTGTGTTTCTTGTATGCAGCAGAAAGATGGGTCCTGCTTTCATATCCATTCTGTAAGCCTATGTCTTTTTATAGGTGAATTAAGTCCGTTGATATTGAGGGATATTAATGACCAGTGATTGTTCATTCCTGTTATTTTTTGGTGGTGATGTGTGTGTACTTCTCTTTTTTGGGGTTTACTGCTGTGGCTTTATCTATTGCCTGTGTTTTCGAGGGTGTATCTGACTTCCTTAGGTTGGAATTTTCCTTCTAGTGCTTTCTGTAGGGCTGGGTTTGTGGATAAGTATTGTTTAAATCTGGCTTTGTCATGGAATGTCTTGTTCGCTCCATCTATGATGATTGAAAGTTTTGCTGGGTATATTAGTCTAGGCTGACATCCATGATCTCTTAGTGTCTGCATTACATCTGTCCAGGTCCTTCTGGCTTTCAAAGTCTCCATTGAGAAATCGGGTGTTATTCTGATGGGTTTGTCTTTACAAGTCACTTGGCCTTTTTCCTTTGCTGCTCTTAATATTCTTTCTTTATTCTGTACATTTAGTTGTTTAATTATTATGTGGCGAGGGGACTTTTTTGGGGGTCTAGTCTGTTTGGTGTTCTATAGGCTTCTTGTATCTTCATAGGCATTTTCTTCTTTAAGTTGGGAAAGTTTTCTTCTATGATCTTGTTGAATATATTTTCTGTGCCCTTGAGTTGGTATTCTTCTCCTTCTTCTACCCCTATTATTTGTAGGTTTGGTCTTTTCATGGTGTCCCAAATTTCTTGGACATTTTGGTTCATGACTTTGTTGGCTTTAGTGTTTTCTTTGACTGATGAATCTATTTCTTCTACTGTATCTTCAACGCTAGAGATCCTCTCTTCCATCTCTTGCATTCTGTTGATTATACTTGCATCTGAACTTCCCAATCGTTTACTCAGATTTTCTATTTCCAGCATTCCCTCTGTTTGTGTCTTCTTCATTTTTTCTATTTCCCTTTTCAGGTCTTGGACTGTTTCCTTCATTTGTTTCATTGATTTTTCTTGATTTTCTTTCAGTACTTTATTGTTTTTTTCCAGGACTTTATTGATTTCTTCTAATTTGTTTGCCCTTTCCTCTAGTTGTTTACAGCGTTCTTCACATTTTTTTTGTCTTTTCCTCTACACGAGCCTCTAGCTTCTTCATGATGTCATTGATAAGGCTGTTTTTTTCTGCTTCTTTCAATTTCTGATGTTCAGGTCTAGGTGTTGGAGGAGGGCTAGGTCCTGGTGATGCTGTATTGCTATTCATTTTGTTGTATGTGTTTCTGCCTTGACGTCTGCCCATCTCCTTGTGGTTCGTTCTTGGCCTTATCTGCATACTTGGTTCAGACAGAGCTGACAGATTCAGGAAGTCTCTCTCTCTTGTCCAGATGGGAGCTCTCTTGTCCAAATTGGAAGTCCGGGGCAGGATGGGAGCTATTGTCCAGAAGGGAAGTCCAGGCAGGATGCGAGCTCTTCTCTCTCTCTCTCTCTCTCTCTCTCTCTCTCTCTCTCTCTCTCCTCCAGAAGGGAAGTCGGGGCAGGATGGGAGCTGGGAGCCGGCCTCTAAGTCTCAGGAAGAGGCTGGCGGTTCGGGCGGATAGGCATGGGGGCAGGGTGTGGAGATTGCAGGGTCTGCCGGGGGTCTTGGAGAAGGGGATCCTTCCCGGTGGGGCTAGAAGGGAACCTGCCTGGTGGCCAGAACCTGGGGCCAAGTTGGGTAGGTCTTCCCCAGAGTGGCTGGTGTCCAGGGATGGGGTCCGGGCCCAGCTAGGGCACTCATCTGTGCTCCAGAAGGGAAGTCTGGGGCAAGATGTGAGCTGGGGGCCGGCCTCTAAGTCTCAGGAAGAGGCTGGGGGTTCGGGCGGATGGGCGTGGGGGCAGGGTATGGAGATTGCAGGGTCTGCTGTGGGTCTTGGAGAAGGAGATCCTTCCCGATGGGGCTAGAAGGGAACCTGCCCAGTGGCCAGAACCTGGGGCCAAGTTGGGCAGGTCTTCCCCAGAGTGGCTGGTGCCCAAGGATGGGGTCTGGGCCCAGCTAGGGCACTCACCTGTGCTCCAGAAAGAAAGTCCAGGGCAGGAAGGGCTCATCAATAGATTTTTTATGTCAGGAGATTGTGGGCAGGAATGGATATAAGGAATTAATCATCACCTTTGGTCATCAACCATTCCTAGCAAGAAAAGTGCCTCAGCTAGTAATAATTGGGCTGCCATATTTTTGTTCCCTGACCTTAAGGAGTTCCACATTCAACTATGTGCCTTCCTAAAACTTTAGATTATCTTTTTGGTTTTTTTTTTTCCTCAAGCTATTTGACAAAAACATTTTAGTCTAACTTTAAGCTATTTTCAAAGTTTTGTTTCAGCTATTATGCACTCCACAACCTGTGAACTCATCTCCCAACATTAAGGTTAAAAGAATTTAAGATAGCTGAGCTATAGGGACTCAATTATTTTTCTTAATCATTAACCTGAGCTATAATCTATATGTCTCCTCAATACAAACTCATGAGTACTACCTGCATGACACCTACTTGTATTTGTTTTTGTTCATCAAGACTCTGTATAAGCTATTATTATTATCAATCAGGCAGTACAGCTTAGGGAGGAATCATCTTCACAATAATCCACAGATAAAAATGCCCAGTGAGTGGCATGTTTCCATGATACAAACACACTACATTCCAGGCAGTGGGGATCTCCCCACACCCACTCACACCATGCCAGATACTAGAGAAAGATAGCAGTAGCAAACATGTAAAGGCACAGCAGAAGCACAAGACATTCTGGGGTCTGCAGCGTCGGAGAATTGCTTAACTGAGATTCATGTATCAGAGTTTCCTCCTGGTGGGCTGACACCTTGAACTTCAATTGCCACCTGCTGCTCCTCTGACACGACCACCAGCAAAGATAACCAATAAAGTCAACGTACTCTCAAAACACACATTTATTTCCAAAATCAATAAAATATATAAGTTGTCTTTGAGTAGAAAGTAATAAAATTAAATATGGAGGAACAACAGGGTATGTAAATGGAGAGACAGTCCATGTCAGCAGACTATCATGCCTACAAGGCAGGGCCAAGAGAGGGCCCTGAAGACCCGAGACCCAGATGCGCTGCCCTCTCTTGTTTCCTGGACCCTGGACGCTGGAGGTAGACCAAGCAGAGTTCTCCAGAGAACACTGCCGGACTGCGCTGCGTCTTTCCAAGACCCTGCAATCTACCTATCCCTTCATTTGTAAGTTACGCCACTAAATAAATCTCCCTTTTAACTATGTGGAATGGCCTTAATAATTTCACCAATAAATGACTTAATGGAGATTGTAAGACACATGGACACATACCGAGATCAGTTGCCTGTGCTAGCTCTGATGGAGAGTACTAACTGCAACAGCAACATGAATACCCAACACATTTATTTTATACACTTGAATCAGGAGGTGGGTGTATATTATACAGTTGAACAAGGAGGCAGGTTTAGCCAACGTCTGTAGGTCTCTGTATGGATCTCAGGCTTCAGTGAGCCTGGAGGAGGAAACAGATCGATAATCTCTGCTGTGATTGTCAACTGAGAAGTCAGATCTTTGAAGAAGGTTTTGTCATCCCTATTGGTCTAAAGAATTGGAGTACTTGATATGGCCATGCTCATGTCAAAAACATACATTCACTCAGGGCTTCCTCCACTCCCCACACACCTTAATGAAAGTTCAGGCTATGCTGCAGGCATGTACACAGCCCAGGGGAAAGAAGAGTTGACTGCTGTTGGAAACACTTCTTCAAGAGACGACATCTGACTTGTGGTCCAAAAGACTAACCCACAGGGAAAGACTCAGGGTTTAAGATATCCTGAACCAAACTTTAAAATGTTAAAATGTTCTCCTTATTTCCAAGGGGAAAGGAGGATTCCATATTTAAAATGACTGTTTCTGTACAGACACTTGCAGAGCTTGCCAACCATGCACAAGTCCCCAGGTCTTGTCTCTACCATTACCAAAAGAAAGAAAAGACAATGCTTCAAAATGTGTCACTTCCATGCTATTTGGCATCTCAGCAGCGTGGCCACCAGGGGGCAGCACAACTTTATGCATTGTGTATCCTAGCGACTGCAGCCCTTCCCATCTTTCCTAAGTCTCTGATGAAAACACAGGGACCAGGTTCAGCTCTATCCACACAGGATGTAGCTGCAGCTATGTGATGTCTCATGAGGACTGTGGTGGGGATAAGATCTTTGTCATCTAGGTCCCAAGGCCGGGAGTCTCTACAGAGTCCACATGGTTCCAGCAGAAGCCTGAAGAGTGGTCAGAGATTAATTGGACCTGTCAGTCAAAGTCCTCTGGGTATGTGAAGCAGTGAGTTGCCACAGAGGAAGTAGCATCCCACGACTGAACTGCTTCAAGGACATTCTCTACACTTAGGATATGTGGTTGGCAGAAGTGGCAGAAATACAAAGTCTCCTCTAGTCTTAGAGTCCTTTGTGGTGGTATTTTAATAAATAAAGTTGCCTGGGGTCAGAGCTATTAGGGCCATAGCAAGTGCGTGGCAGTGGTGGTGTAAGCCTTTAAGGACCTGGAGGGCGGTACATACAGGCAGTGACGAGGCAGTCACATGATTGGGTTTACAACCAATCAGAAGCCAGAACAGAGAGACTATAGAGACAGACACACAGGAAGGAGGGCTCCTCTTTCGGAGAGCTCTCTTGGCTGAGGAGGATCCCTGAATCAGAAAGGGTGAGGCTCTTGGCTCTGACCTCTTGGCTTTCTTCTCTGAATCGGCTCTGTGTTTTTCTGTCTGATAAAACCGTTGGCTACATCTACACTGAATTACATCTACAGTCCTTAAGGCACTGAACTATTTCACCATCCATAGCAGGAACCTTTTGAAACAGCATTTTAAAAGGATGCTCCAGTAGAATGCCGAGTACCAAAAATGGAGGGTTTTCCTGGCATCTCTCCTCTCTCTGCTAGTGCCACTGCACACTCCTTGTTTGGTTCACCCCTGTTTTCATGCTCTTCAATATACCCATTACAGAAAGTACAGTGAGATTTTCTGAGGCTCTCTGCCTTAAGCTGTGGCTCCCATCTTGTATTGTTGGCACTGTCTCTCACTAGGAGCTGGGAGCTCTCTAGAGTCTAGACAGGGGCAGGTTCTTCAAGACAGACTGTGGACGTTCCTTCTGCTTTAAGAAGATCCCTATTTTACTTGGCCATTAAAGCTAAGATATTGGGGACTCATCAGTATATCCACATAACTACTATGCAGCTTTCCTTCATCCAATACTCCCTGAGGTTCGAGTACACTGTTTCTGGGTGCCATCTGCTGCCTTCCTCTGTCCTTGATTCACTCTTTACCTAAGATGGAATCCATCTAGCCCTCCGCACTTTTAGTTATACAACACTGGGATTCTTTTAGATCCACACTGGGATTCTTTTAGATCCACACTTGGCCTGTACCTTTTCTGGTATAGACTTCACAGGTGCTCTCATACATTTATTCATTTGTCATATGCTCTCTAGTCCTGGGCTTTCTCATGAATGCTAGAACTACAAAGAGGAATCAATCATAATACATCCACTGCCTTGCCTCTGGACCTCACACTCTTGTGGGTACAACAGGCAAACAACTTGTGTCTATGGGATCAGGGCTGCCATGTCATATGTGGCTGCTTACCTTCTGTGGTCTTTCCACCAAGAGGGGCATCTATCTCTACATGGTCTGCAGCCTGTGTCTTCAACTGATTGTGTGTAATTTGACATGCTACAAAGAGTAGAGACTTATTATTTCTGGCACAATATATCTTCATGCAGCACAAAGCCTCAAGAGAAAATCCTTTTGACAAAGTCACAAAGGAGAAAGACCTACCTTCCTCTGGTAATCACACTGAATATGAGTATATATTCTCTCAACCTACCCTAAGAGCTAATCTACCAAGTTCTTCCCCCTCTACACTCTGGAGAAGAGGAATTTTGCTGAAAGGTATTTGGTCCTTTGTGAACTGATAAAACTGGTACTCACATACAGATGTGTGCCTCATTATGGCTAGACATTTATCCACTTGCCAGGACAACAATATACTTATGCTCTACTTGCTAAGATGTGCCTTTCATTCAGTTTACATCTAAAATTCCCAGTTCCCAGCAAGGAGTTGTCCCCATAGAGTGCTATGTAAAATCTCAAAATTGCTTCTCTAAGCTGACACGGGACATGTGCTTCTTGTTCCCTCTTTTTCCAATACCTGTATTTATATCCTTGGCTGAGGTGCAGCTGGTGTCTGCCAGGTAGACAAGAAGGCCTTTGGAGCCTGGCTTGGCTCTGCTCCATGTCCAAGTAGCACAGTTGTACTTGGAAAACGTTTATCTCATGGTGGATCTTTCAGTGAAGGATAATGTTTACTCCACCATGCATTCAACTTTTGTTCTCATAGAGGATAAATTGGGCCTTTAGCCTATAGCCTGTGCTTGGAGTGCTCCAGAAGTTCCATCCTTGAGTTGATTTGCCTCATGATGAATCTAGGTCAACTTGTTATTCTCTTACCCAGTGTCCTAGCTCCAGAGAGGCATCTATTGGGCCATTTGCTTAAAGTTCCCTAAATTCAAATGGCATGTACACAATGACCCTATAATAACAAATACTTTTTTAGGTGAATGATTGAATCAACATAAGCCTGCCAATAATTTTAATGTTAAAGTTCAAATTCACAGATAGCTTTTTTGACAGATTTCTTCAATGATGAGCTGTGGACAGCAGTGAACGATTTCATGACTAAGGAACCTCATGATTTCTCTTGTACTGTCATGCCCTGGGCATACTCGAGCAGTGCTCCTGCCCCCACAAGAGGACTGTCCCGAATTTTTCCTCCCTCTTTTCTCCCTCCTTTTCAATATATCATGTAAGTTTTTTAAATTTTTTTTAGAATTAATTAAATTTTACATATCAGCCATGGATTCCCTTGTCCTCCCTCCTCCCTCCAAGCCCTTCCCCCAACCCACCCCCCATTCCCACCTCCTCCAAGGCAAAGTCTCCCCTGGGGAGTCAGCCCAGCCTGGTAGACTCAGCTGAGGCAGGTCCGGTCCCCTCCTCCCTACACCAAGGCTGAGCAAAATGTCTCAGCATAGGCCCTAGGTTCCAAAAAGCCAGCTCATGTACTAAGGACATGTCCCGGTCCCACTGCCTGGGGGCCTCCTAAATAGTTCAAGCTAATCAACTGTCTCACTTATCCAGAGGGCCTGGTCCAGTTCCGTGGGGGCTCCTCAGCTATTGGTTCACAGTTCATGTGTTTCCACTAGTTTGGCTAGTTGTCCCTGTGCTTTTTCCAATCATGGTCTCAATATCTCTTGCTCATATAATCCCTCCTCTCTCATCTCTCTTGGACTCCTGGACCTCTACCTGTGGTTTGGCTATGGATCTCTGCATCTGCTTCCATCAGGCACTGGATGAGAGTTCTATCATGACAGTTAGGGTATTCGGCCATCTGATCACCAGAGTAGGTCAGCTCAGGCACTCTCTCGACCATTGCCAGTAGTCTATAGTGGAGGTATCTTTGTGTATTTCTGGGGACCTATCTAGCAGTCTGCTTCTTCCTATTCCCATGGGGTCCTCACCTATCATGGTATCTCTTTCCTTGTTCTCCCACTCTGTTCCCGATCCACCTGGGTCCTCCCACTCCCCTAAACTCTTTCCCCCGAATATTGCCCTCCATTACCCCCACCTCACGTCCAGTTTGCTCATGTAGATCTCATCCATTTCTCTGTCGTTGGGCGATCCCTGTGTCTTTCTTAGGGTCCTCTTTACTAGGTAGCCTCCCTGGAGTTGTGAGTTGCAGTCTGGTTATCCTTTGCTTTACATCTAGTATCCACTTATGAGTGAGTACATACCATGTTTGTCCTTCTGAGTCTGGGTTACCTCACTCAGGATGATATTTTCTAGTTCCATCCATTTGCCTGCAAACCTCATGATGTCATTGCTTTTCTCTTCTGAATAGTACTCCATTGTGTATATGTGCCACATTTTATTTATCCTTTCTTCAGTTGAAGGGCATCTAGGTTGTTTCCAGGTTCTGGCTATTACAAATAATGCTGCTATGAACATAATTGAGCATGTGTCCTTGTGGTATGATTGAGTATTACTTGGGTATATGTCCAAGAGTGGTATAGCTGGGTCTTGAGGGAGGTTGATTCCCAATTTTCTAAGAAAGTGCCATATTGATTTCCAAAGTGGTTGTACAAGTTTGCATTCCCACCAACAGTGGAGGAGTGTTCCCCTTGATCCACATCCTCTCCAACATAAGCTGTCTTCAGTGTTTTTGATCTTAGCCATTCTGACGGGTGTAAGATGGTATCTTCGAGTCATTTTGATTTGTATTTCCCTGATGATTAAGGGTGTTGAGCAATTCCTTAAATGTCTTTCAGCCATTTGAGCTTCTTCTGTTGAGAATTCTCTGTTTAGCTCCATAGCCCATTTTTTAATTGGACTGTTGGTTATTTTGATGTCTAATTTCTTGAGTTCTTTATATATTCTGGATATCAGTCCTCTGTCAGATGTGGGGTTGGTGAAGATCTTTTCCCATTCTGTAGGCTGTCGTTTTGTCTTGTTGACCATGTCCTTTGCCCTAAAAAGCTTCTCAGTTTCAAGAGGTCCCATTTATTAATTGTTTCTCTCAGTGTCCGTGATACTGGTGTTATATTTAGGAAGTGATCTCCGGTGCCAATGTGCTCAAGACTACTTCCTACTTTCTCTTCTATCAGGTTCAGAGTAACTGGATTTATGTTGAGGTCTTTGATCCACTTGGACTTAAGTTTTGTGCACGGTGACAGATATGGTTCAATTTGCAGTCTTCTACATGTTGACATCCAGTTATGCCAGCACCATTTGTTGAAGATGCTTTCTTTTTTCCATTGTACAGTTTTGGCCTCTTTGTCGAAAATCATATGTTCATAGATGTGTGGATTAATATCAGGGTCTTCAGTTTGGTTCCATTGGTCTACATGTCAGTTTTTATGCCAGTACCAATCTGGTTTCTTTTTTCTTTTTCTTTTTTTTTTTTTTAACTTTGGCTCTATAGTAGAGCTTGAAGTCAGGGATTGGGATGCCTCCAGAGGTTGTTTTATTGTACAGGATTATTTCGGCTATCCTGGGTTTTTTGTTTTTCCACATGAAGTTGAGTATTGTTCTTTCCAGGTCTGTGAAGAATTGTGTTGGGATTTTGATGGGGATTGCATTGAATCTGTAGATTGCTTTTGGTAAGATTGCCATTTTTACTATGTTAATCCTACCTATCCATGAGCATGGGAGATCTTTTCATTTTCTGACATCTTCTTCAATTTCTTTTTTCAGGGACTTAAAGTTCTTGTCATACAGGTCCTTCGCTTGCTTTGTTAGAGTTACCCCAAGGTATTTTATATCATTTGTGGCTATTGTAAAGGGTTATGTATCTCTGATTTCTTTCTCATCCCGTTTGACATTTGTATATAGGAGGGCTACTGATTTTTTTTGAGTTAATCTTGTATCCTGCTATGTTGCTGAAAGTGTTTATAAGCTGTATGAGTTCCTTGGTCGAATTTTTGGGGTCACTTATATATACTATCGTGTCATTTGCAAATATTGAAAGCCTGACTTCTTCCTTTCCAATTTGTATCCCCTTGATCTCCTTTTGTTGTCTTATTGCTCTAGCTAGAACTTCAAGTACTATATTGGATAGATATGGGGAGAGCGGACAGCCTTATCTTGTTCATGATTTTAGTGGAATCGCTTTGAGTTTCTCTCCATTTACTTTGATGTCGGCTGTCGCCTTGCTGTAAATTGCCTGTATTATGTTTAGGTATGTTCCCTGTATTCCTGATCTCTCCAAGACCTTTATCATGAAGGGGTGTTGAATTTTGTCAAAGGCCTTTTCAGCATCTAGTGAGATGATCATGTGGGTTTTTTTTTCTTTGAGTTTGTTTATATGGTGTATTACATTGACAGACTTTCATATGTTGAACCACCTTTGCATCCCTGGAATGAAGCCTACTTGATCATGGTGGATAGTTGTTTTGATGTGTTCTTGGAGTCTGTTTGCCAGTATTTTATTGAGTATTTTTGCATCAATGTTCATGAGGGAGATTGGTCTGTAGTTCTCTTTCTTTGTTGAATCTTTGTTTCGCTTGGGAATCAGGGTAATTGTAGCCTCACAGAAGGAGTTTGGTAACGTTCCTTCTGTTTCTATTGTGTGGATCAATTTAGAGAGTATTGGTATTAACTCTTCTTTGAAGATCTGGTAGAATTCTGTGCTGAAACCATCTGGTCCTGGGCTTGTTTTGGTTGGGAGACTTTTAATGATTGTTTCTATTTCCTTAGGGGTTATTGGTCTATTTAAATAGTTTATCTGGTCTTGATTTAACTTAGGTATGTGGTACCTATCTGGAAAATTATCCATTTCTTTTAGATTTTCCAGTTTTGTGGAGTAGAGGTTTTTGAAGTATGACCTGATGGTTCTCTGGATATCCTCAATGTTAGTTTTTATGTCTCCCTTTTCATTTCTGATTTTGCTAATTTGGATGCTTTCTCTCTGCCTTTTGGTTAGTTTGGATAAGGGCTTGTCTATCTTGTTGATTTTCTCAAAGAACCAACTCTTTGTTTCATTGATTCTTTGTATTGTTCTCTTTGTTTCTATTTTATTGATTTCAGCTCTCAATTTGATTATTTCCTGGCATCTATTCCTCCTGGGTGACTTTGCTTCTTCTTGTTCCTGAGCTTTCAGGTGTGCTGTTAAGCGACTAGTGTGAGATTTCTCCAACTTCTTTATGTGGGTATTTAGTGCTATGAATTTTCCTCTTAGCATTGCTTTCATAGCATCCCATAAGTTTGGGTATGTGGTATATTAATTTTCATTGATCTCTAGGAAGTCTTTAATTTCTTTCTTTAATTCTTCCTTGACCCATTGGTGATTCAGTTGAGCATTATTAAGTTTCCATGAGATTGTAGGCTTTCTGTAATTTTTGTTGTTGAAATCTAACTTTAAACCATGGTGGTCTGATAGAACACAGGAGGTTATTCCAATTGTTTTATATCTGTTGAGATTTGCTTTGTGGCCCAGTATGTGGTCTATTTTAGAAAAGGTTCCATGGGGTGCTGAGAAGAAGGTATATTCTTTTTTGTTAGGATGGAATGTTCTGTAGATATCGATTAAGTCCACTTGAGTCATAACATCAGTTATGTCCTTTATTTATCTGTTAAGTTTCAATTTGGCAGATCTGTCCAGTGGTGAGAGTGGGGTGTTAAAGTCTCCCACTATTAATGTGTGGGGTTTTATATGTGATTTAAGCTTTAGTAATGTTTCTTTTACATATGTGGGTGCCCTTGTGTTTGGGGCATAAATGTTCAGAATTGAAACTTCGTCTTGGTGGATCTTTCCTGTGATGAGTATGTAATGCCCTTCTTGATCTCTTTTGATTGATTTTAGTTTGAAGTCTATTTTGCTGGATATTAGGATGGTTACACCCGCTTGCTTCTTAAGACCATTTGATTGGAAAGACTTTTCCCAGCCTTTTATTCTTAGGCAGTGTCTATCTTTGAATTTGAGGTGTGTTTCTTGTATGCAGGAGAAAGATGGGTCCTGCTTTCATATCCATTCTGTAAGCCTGTGTCTTTTTATAGTTGAATTAAGTCCATTGCTATTGAGGGATATTAATGACCAGTGATTGTTCATTCCTGTTATTTTTTGGTGGTGATGTGTGTGTACTTCTCTTCTTTGAAGTTTACTGCTGTGGTGTTATCTATTGCCTGTGTTTTTGTGGGTGTATCTGACTTCCTTAGGTTGGAATTTTCCTTCTAGTGCTTTCTGTAGGGCTGGATTCATGGATAGGTATTGTTTAAATCTGGTTTTGTCTCGGAATGTCTTGTTCCTCCATCTATGATGATTGAAAGTTTTGCTGGGTATATTAGTCTAGGCTGGCATCCATGGTCTCTTGGTGTCTGCATTACATCTGTCTAGGTCCTTCTGGCTTTCAGAGTCTCCATTGAGAAATCGGGTGTTATTCTGATGGGTTTGTCTTTACAAGTCACTTGGCCTTTTTCCTTTGCTGCTCTTAATATTCTTTCTTTATTCGGTATGTTTAGCTGTTTAATTATTATGTGGCGAGGGGACTTTTTTGGGGGGAGGTCTAGTCTGTTTGGTGTTCTATAGGCTTCTTGTATTTTCATAGGTATTTCCTTCTTTAAGTTGGGAAAGTTTTCTTCTATGAATCTTGTTGAATATATTTTCTGTGCCCTTGAGTTGGTATTCTTCTCCTTCCTCTATCCCTATTATTCTTAGTTTTGGTCTTTTCATAGTATCCCAGATTTCTTGGACATTTTATGTTATGAGTTTTTTGGCTTTGGTATTTTCTTTGACTGACTAATCCATTTCCTCTATTGTATCCTCTACACCAGAGATCCTCTCTTCCATCTCTTGTATTCTGTTGGTTATGCTTGCATCTGTGTTTCCTGTTCGTTTACTCAGATTTTCTATTTCCAGCATTCCCTCTGTTTGTGTCTTCTTCATTGTTTCTATTTCCCTTTTCAGGTCTTGGACTGTTTCCCTCACCTGTTTCATTGTTTTTTCATGGTTTTCTTTAAGGGATTTATTGTTTTCTTCCAATTTTTTATTTGTCTTTTCCTGTATTTCTTTATAGATTTCTTCCCATTTTTGTTTGTTTTTTTCTCAATTTCTTTATTGATTTCCTCCACTTTTTTTGTTCATCTTTTCCTCAATTTTATTTTTCATTTTTTTCCTTGAAAGGCCTCTAACATCTTCATGATGCTATTCTTAAGGTTACTTTCTTCTGCTTCTTCTACCTTGTGATATTCAGGTCCTGATGTTGGTGGCGGGCTATATTCTGGTGATACTGTATTGCTCTTTGTGTTGTTTTATGTACTTCTGCTTTGACGTCTGCCCTTCTCCTCGTCTAATAGGTATAAGAGGTGCCTGTGTCTGAGCGAGTTGCTGTTGGTCCCCTCTGTGCTTGTTGTGTCTGTTTCTCAGGGGGCCCTTCTGGGTCTAATCTTAGCTCTTGGTCTAAGTGGAGCAGGCAGCTTCTGTGTCTCAGGGAGCTGCTCTTGGGTCAACCCAAGCTAGTTGATTCTGTGACTCACAGATTCGTTCTTGGTCTTATTAGGGCTCTTGGTCCAGTCAGAGCTGACAGAGTCTGTGTTTCAGGAAGCCTCTCTTGGTCCAATGAGAGGTGGCAGATTCTACTTCTCAGAAAGCCACACTTGGTCTAATGATGGCTGGCAGATTCCCTGTCTCCTGAAGTTACTCTTGGTCCAATGAAGCTCTTTGTCCAATGAGAGCTCTCTCTCTAGGCCCAATGAGAGCTCTCTAGGCTGGATGAGAGCTCTGTGCTGGATGAGAGCTGGGGGTTGGTTTACAAGCCTCAGGAAGTGGCAGGGGTCTCGGGGAGATGGGTATGGGGGCAGGGTGTTAGATTGCAGGGTCTGATGCTGGGTCTTGGTGAACAGGGAACCTTCCCGCAGGAGCCCTGCCAGCTGGCTGGCAACTGGCCTGAGTTGGGCAGGTGTTCCCTGGGAACGTCTGGGGCCCAGGGATGGGTCCTAGCGGCCGGCCTCCCTGGGTATGAACAGAGTCACTCACCTCTGGGCCGGATGAGAGCTGGGAGTTGGTTTCCTATCATCTAAATTAATCCTATTTGTCTTAGAGGTCATCTTCCTGTTATAATACTCAGACTTCTGTGTCATTGATTAAAGTTGTATGTTTGTATTTATGTGTTGAAATAATTGATCTTTTCCTGTGCCACTTAGAACAAAAGAAAACTATTGTCCAATATGGAATAGTATAGTAGGCATCATAACTAGCCTTCTGTGTATTATATGACACGTTGCTTATGGTACAATAAAGTACTGGGGATTTGAACTCATCTTAAGTACCAACTCTCTCTACAGGAAGCACAGTACACAACAAAGGAGGTACACGTTCAGATTCCTTGGGATTCAGTCAGTGTTTGCTCATAGCTGCAATCATAGCACTGACACAGGGGGATTACTGGAAGTTTGAGTTCCTACCATGCCACATAGACAGATTCAGCCAGCCTAGGCTACAGTGTGAGACTCTTGTCTCAAAAACAAACAAACAAAAAAAACATTTTTTCAAGTCCTTATACCATGGTGATATATTATCCTTAAAACTGAATGATTTTAACATTTGAAGTAACATGCCACTATGAAATGGAAAATTATGGCAATAAAGATAATTACAAAGTAAATAGGACAATATTTAAAACATTTTGTTCTTAATTAAAATTTACTTAAACTGAATATATTAATTTATTCATTTAATTTTCTTAATTGGCATGACTATGAAGAACAAAATGAATACCTTTCCATGCTACAAAGTATTTCATTTGCATTCTCATATCCAGTGCTCAAAATTTTGGATCACAGAGCCGGGCAGAGGTGGCACACGCCTTTAATCCCAGCACTTGGGAGGCAGACCCAGGCGGATCTCTGTGAGTTCGAGGCCAGCCAGGTCTACAGATCGAGATCCAGGAAAGGCGCAAAGCTACACAGAGAAACCCTGTCTCAAAAAGAAAGAAAGAAAGAAACAAACAAACAAACAAACAAACAAAAATACCATTTGGATCACAGGATTCAATTTCCATGTGTCAAAGTGAAAGGATGGATAGCCAGCTCATTAGGACAGATGCAGCGGGTAACAGCTGCTAGGCCACAAATTCAGGACTGAAAACAGCAGTGATATGATGCCAGTGCCACCAAAACTAGTGAACAGGTAGCACTCAGGTGAGTAACCCACCAGTATGCTCTCTGGAACACAGTTATGAAGTTTCTCCTCTTTCAGCCCCATCCATATCCCTGCTAAGCATCATCCTTGGGGCCTTGTTTGGATCCCATGCCCAGGGAACCAAAGGAGAGGAATCCTTTCTTCCTAAAAGATAGCTTTACTGTCTGTGAAAGACAAGGAAATTCAGTCCATTTCAAAAAGGGAAGCGATTTAAAGCAATGTGTTGTTATCAAAATATGTCCTAAGAAGTGTCAAAATACCAGACATAACAGCTATTCTTATCTATGGGTATAAGCGTGAGACTTAAAATGTAGTTAAGGAATCATGTTGGTCTAGCAATGTAGTGATAGTAGATTCTCTTCTAAGAGCCATGACCTCACTATTCCCAGGGAGTTGGGTAGATATCTAGTATCAAGCATGATTTCCCTTCTGTCGAGTGAACCTTAGGTCTCTTTAAGTTCTTTCTTTAAAAATGAACAAAGCCCCAACACAGCAAAAGCCCCAAAACTTAGAGAACAAAATACAACATCCAAAAAGGAAAACAGCAGCAACAACATCTTGTTGCACACACAGAAAACTGTGAAATCCATTGTGTCTTAGTCAACTACTCCTGAACACGAGACCTGCCCTGGAGTGGTTGCTATACCCAGTCTCATTCCATTGGAGAAAACTGATATTCCCTCTTCCATCAGGTATAAATGCGATTTCAGTTGTTAACCTTTACCCCAGTGGCTAAGTTTTAGTTAATTAATTCATTAAAAAATAACAAAATAAAATACAATAAGGCAAAACAAACTATCACATGAAAGTTCGACAAGACAAATAGAAGGAAAAGAGCCCAAGAGAAGGCACAAGAGTCAGAGAACCACTGGTTTGCACACCCAGGAATTCCATAAAAACACTAAACCAGAAGCCATAATTTAAATGCAGAGGACCTGGTGCAGACCAGTGCAGGCGTGTGCATGCTGCTCCAGTCTCTGTGAGTTCCTATGAGCCCCTCTGGTTTTTACACTCTTTCTGCCACCTTTTCTGTGGGGTTCCCTGAGGGGAAGTATTTGATGGAGATATTCCATTTAGAGCTGAGTGTTCCAAGGTCTCTCATTCTCTTTGTAATGTCTGGCTGTGGGTCTCTGTATGTGTTCCCATCTTCTGCAGGAGGAAGCTTCTCTGATGATGGTTGAAGAAGTCACTGATCTATGAGTATTGCAGAATATCACTAAGAGTCATTTTATCACTATTTTTTCTTTCTCTTTTTCTTTCAGAACAGCAGTATTTAGTTTTACTCTAGGTCTCTGGGCTACGTAGTCTCATGTTCTTGGTCACCCAAGCAGTGTAGGGTATGGGTTCCATCTCATGTATTGGACCTTAAGTCAAATGGGACATTGGCTGGGTAGTCCCACAAGCTTTGTGCCACCATTACACTAGCATATCTTGCAGGTAGTACACCATTGTAGGTAGAGGGTTTGTGGCTGGCTTGGAGTTTATGTTTCTCTTTTGAGATCATGCAGAGTACATTCCTGTACCACAGATGCTGGAAAATAGGGGTGATGGCTCTATGTAGGGACCAGCTTGACATCTCCATGTTCAATGAGTTGTGTAGGTGTTGTCTTCAGCAATGGGCCTTGCTGTCAGTTTGTAGAGAGCATCCTATAGTCTTGGCAACAGCCTGGATTGTTTGGGGGTTCCCGTTGTCCCTTTTGGCCAATTAGATGTAACTCAGATGCAAACCAAACCTGAGACCGAAAGCTTCATTTGGTGACAAGAGATGGGCAGTATGGACTCTGTCTCCCCCATTGTTTGGAGATTTCATTTAGATCACCTTCATATATATTTGCTGTGGGATGGTCTGTATGTCAAGTGTGTTGCTGATTGGTCAGTAAATAAATCACTGATTGGCCATTGGCTAGGCAGGAAGTATAGGCGGGACAAGGAGAAGAATTCTGGGAAGTGGAAGGCTGAGGGAGAGACACTGCCAGCCGCCACCATGACAAGCCGCATGGGAAGATCCCGGTAAGCCACGAGCCGTGTGGCAAGGTATAGATTAATGGAAATAGATTAATTTAAGATATAAGAACAGTTAGCAAGAAGCCTGCCACGGCCATACAGTTTGTAACTAATATAAGTCTCTGTGTTTACTTGATCGGGTCTGAGCGGCTGTGGGAGTGGTGGGTGAGAGAGATTTGCTCTGACCGTGGGCCAGGCAGGAAAACTCTAGCTACATATATTTATATATGTATGTGTGTGTGTGTGTATATATATATATATATATATATATATACTGTATTAGGTTTCTATACTACCCCTCAAATGCCCCTTAATTTTAGCTGTCTCTCCCATATTCACGTTCATAGCCCCTTCATATCTCCCCCTCACAACTTGGTACTCCCATTCCAGAACCCTCCATTGATCCATAAATATCTATTCTAATTCCTTTCCCTATTGAGAGCTATCTGTTCCCTCTCGTCCCTTACTCTATACCCACCCTCTGTGGTTCTATTAATTGTAGCTTGGTTATCATTGTATTCACAGCTAATATCCACAGAGAAGCAAATACATACCATATTTGACTTTCTGGGTCTGCGATACCTCACTTAGGATTATTTTTTTTTCTAGTTCTCTCCATTTCTAGCCTGCAAATTCCATGATGTCATTTTCCCCAGTAGTTAAGTAATATACAGCATTGTGCAAATGTACCACAATTTCTTCATCCATTCTTCTGAGGGACATCTAGGTTGTTTCTAAGGTCTGGATGCTATGAAGAGAGCCACAATGTATGTGGTTTAGCAAGTGTCTCTGTGGTAGGATGAAAGAAATATCGTGCGGGTTTATTTCAAAGAGTGGTATAACTAGATCTTAAGGTAGATCGATTCCCATCTTCTTGAGCAACCACCACACTGATTACTATGGTGGCTGTACAAATTTGCACTCCTACCAGCAATGTATGAAGGTACCTCTTATTGGGTACTGACATGTTGTATATTGCTATATTAGTTCCTTTTCTATGGTTGTGATAAAACACCATTACCAAGACAATTAATAGAAGAAAAGGTTTATTTGGGCTTATGGTTCCAGATGTTAAGAGTCCATCATGGCTGGGAGGCATGTCAGCAGGCAGTAGGTAAGACAGTAACAGCAGGAAGCTGAGAGCTCATATCTTGAACCACAAGCACAATGAAGCAGACAGGAAATAGAAGCAGCAGGAGTATTTTAGCTCCAAAAACCCCTCCCTCAGTAACATACTTCTTCTAGCTAGTTCTCATCTTCTAAACCTCCCCAAATGGGTCACCAACTGTGAACCAAATATTCACATTTGGGAGCCTATGAAGGACATTCTTACTCAAACCACTACAACTGACTTTTTTCTTAGTTTGGTTCCTATTAAATAAATTCATCCATTTATTTAAGATTTTCATATTTAGGGGAAAAGACACTTTAAAAATATGCCCTTACTTTTCTATGAATTTCTTCAGTAATTGTTATAATTTTTCTCTTTGCCACGCTTTTTATTTTATTAATTGAGTGCTTTCTCTTTAGTTTTTGTCTAGATGACCAGTCTACTGGTGATTGTGGGATACTGTAGTCAGACACCATCACTGCTTTGGTGTCAATATATGGTTTTAGTTCTACCATGTTTCTTTTAAGAATTTGGGTACCCATGTGATTGTTGAGTAAATATTTAGAATTGTAATATGCTCTCTATGGGTTTTTCCTTCAATTAGTATGAAGTGTCTTCCCCATCTCTTTTGACTAGTGTTGTTTTGAAGGAAGAAAGAGGGAGAGAGAGAGAGAGGGAGAGAGAGAGAGAGAGAGAGAGAGAGAGAGAGAGAGAGAGAGAGAGAGAGATTAATTTGGTTGCTTGCATGAGCATGGACAGGTGCTTGTTTCTCAAGCATGTATAAACCATCAGTTATGGCATCAATGATGCCTCTTCCTCCCCCAGAGACTTTAACTTCATGTAGTGAATGTCCAGAAGACAGTCTGAGGCAAAAGTCAAAGGAGCCTCCTTTTACAATGCATGGTGGCTACTGCAGAGAGTCTTAACTGACCAAAGTGCTGAGAATTGAGTGTTCATTGCTAAATGGCATATCTATATGACCTCCTAAAAGATGTAGAGAACACTATGGAAAAGGTGACAGAAAGAATGTGGGGCCAGAGGATGGGGAAGAGCTTCTTGAAGTCTATTTTATCAGATATTAGGCTAGCTGTGCCTGCTTGTTTCTTTGTTCAATTTTCTTGGAATAACTTTTCCATCCTGCTACACTAAGGTGGTATCCATTGTTGATAGTAAAATGTGTTTCTTGGATGTGGCAAAAGATAGATCCTATTTTCTCATCCAATCTGTTAGTCTGTTGTCTTTTTAACTGTTAATTTATACTATTGATATTGAAAGATATTATTATAATAAATATATATTAAATTATAATTAAAATTATAAATATTGAACGATATTTATTAATTCTGCTTATTTTGCTGTAATGGTATTGTTTTCTTAGACTGCTTTTGATTAACTTCTGGAATTGTTTATGTATTCCCTCACTTGTGTGCTAAGTCTTGTCTTCTGACTGAACTATGTTTCTAATATGCTCTATAGAACTGACTTCGTGTACATACATTCCTGAAATCTGTGTTTACCATAGAAATATTTGCTTTATCTTGTGATTGCAACTGACATTTTTTTCTGGGTATAGTAGCATGGGCTGGCATCTGTGGTCTCATGATCTCACAGAACATCAGTCCAGGCATCTTTGACTTTCAAAATCTTCATTGAAAAGTCAGGTGTTATTCCAGTGGGTCTGCTTTTATACAAGAATTGGCCATTCTCTTTAAGCTCTTGGTATCTTTTCCTTGTTCTGTACATTTAATATTTTTGTCTATTATGTGACGCGAGGGTTTCTTTCCTGGTTCTGTCAATTTGGTGTTCTATATGTCTCCCAGACATTAATAGGAATCTCATTCCTTAGATTTGACCAATTCACTTCTATAGTTTTGTTGAAAGTATTCTAACAAATAGTTTTGGTTTGGGTTTTTTCCCCTTATATGGCTATGATTTATAGGTTTGGAATTTTTATAATGTCCAGGGTTCCTGTATGTTTTGTACCTGGGTTTTGGAGACTGAATATTTTCATTGTGTGAGTAATCCAATTCCTCTACCTTGTCTTCAAGACCTGGAGTCTCTCTTCTACCTGATCCAGTCTGTTGGCGAGGCTTTCCACTGAGCTTAATGTTTGACTTCCTGAGTTTTTCATTGTGAGTTTTATTTCAATTTGGATTTTCTTCAGAGATTCTATCTCTTGATCAAACTCTATTTTCATATCTCAAATTAATTTCCTTATTTCATTCAACTGTCTGTTTGTGTCTTCAAGGTCTTTATTCAAACATTGATTAATATCCTCATTGAGTTCCTTGAACATATGAATAACTGCTTTCTTGGAATCATTGTCTTGTGTATCAGTTAAGTTGGTTTTCTCAGGAAACATTATAATAGGGGTGCTAATTTCCAGAGGAAAGATATTTACTTGGGTTATTTGTGTTGTTTTAATTTTTGTAATGGGATCTACACATCTGGAGTTAGGTCATTTTTGGTGTTTCTTAGCATGGCTATCTAGTCTTACCTCTGATGAGTAAATGTTTGGACCTTTTCTGTTGGTCCAATTTGTCAGGTTGTGAACTAGCTGAATGGTGCTTGGGGGTTAATATTGGGGCAACCATGTGCTGATTTATGCACAGCTAGGCATAGGTGAAATTTCTTAGCCCAGGAGCAAACCTTTTGTAGGCTTATAAGATTCTCACTGTCAATCTTTAGAAGTTTGTGGTAGGCTCACCAGATTCTACAGGTGTTCCTTGAGTGACAAGACCTGGGGTAACAGTGGATGGGGTCAGGAAACAATATGCCACATGGTCCCCAAGCTGAACTGTGGGTAGGGTGTGGGAGGCCAGCTGGGAGACCGGCTCCCACATTTTACCCCAGGGTACTCTTGAGGAAAGAGGGATAAGAGATTTAGATAGAAGAATAGAGGGGGGAGAAATAGATAGAAACACAGGATAGCCTCAGGGGGGCCTGGATCCTTATCCACTGGCCCCTCTAGTCTCTCCTAAAGGGCTATTTATAACAATGCTAAGGGGTGGAGCAAAAGACCTCCCCCTAGCTCAGCCAAGTGTAGACCCTTTTAATCACCTAGAAACCATGCACATGGTCAAGCAATACTCTAATGCAGCTCTGCTGGGTGAAGCAAGCTCAGATCTCACTAGGAAACCTGTGTGGGCCTCCGCAGTAGGGTTCTGAATTCCCTATTGTAGGAATAGGGAATATAGGAATTCCAATTGTAGGACTCCATGTGGTCCCAAAGTAGTGGACCAGGTGGGCTGGCTGGCAGATGGGCAACTGGACTGAATATGGGTGTCCTTACTTGGGGTTCTGGATTGCAGGACGCCCTGCTACTCAGAGTGATGTGGTGGGAGGTCTATTTTTTTATCCCCACTCTTGTCTTTCACAGAGACAAAGCTTCTAAGCCACTATCTTATTCAGAAGCCAAATATAAGTTATATCCTTTAAGTGGAGTTTTTTTTTATTTCATGTATTCCACCATAAGAAAAGAAGGAAGATGAAAAAAAAAGCTCAGTCAATTGAGTCTACCATTTCAATAGGGTAAATAAAACAAATCACGGGATTATATCAGTTGATATCACAAAACACTGCATTTGAGAATATGCTATACCTGTTCATAGTAAACCTCTCTCAAAGAAAAGCACAGAACCAAATCAGCTGGCTGATGTTTCTATATAACAGTTAAATAATAATAATTTTCATGTTGTTTTTTAGAGAATAGTTAAGGAGATTGTCTTAGGGTTTCTATTGCTGTGAAGACACACCATGACCATGGCAATGCTTATAAAAGAAAACATTTAATTGGGGCTGGCTTATAGTTCAGAGATATAGTCCATTATTGTCATAGTGGGAAGCATGGAGGCATGCAGGCAGACATGGTGCTGGAGAGGTA
This sequence comes from Peromyscus eremicus, assembly GCF_949786415.1. Classification (NCBI taxonomy): domain Eukaryota; kingdom Metazoa; phylum Chordata; class Mammalia; order Rodentia; family Cricetidae; genus Peromyscus; species Peromyscus eremicus. The sequence continues at coordinate 13,440,342 of NC_081439.1, read as the reverse complement.
CTTGAGAGTTCTATATCTAGATCTGCAGGCAGCAGGGAGTGACAGTGACACACTGGCCAGGCTTAAGCTTCTGAGACCTCAAAGCCCACCTCCACGGTGACCCACTTCCTCCAACAAGGCCACACCTACTCCAACAATGCCACATCTCCTAATAGTGCCACTCCCTATGGGCCTATGGGGGCCATTTTCTTTCAAACTACAACAGATATACTTCTCAATTCCTTATGTAAAGCCAAATTTCCCTTGAAATCAATACCAGATAAATTCATCTTAAAGAAACAGCACATAAGCACCTCTATTGAACATTCAAAAGTTGATCAAATGCCAGGCATTGTGCCATACACCTTTAATCCCAGCACTTGGGAGACAGGCAGGTGGATCTCTTTGAGTTCAAGGCCATAATGGTATACATAGCAAGTTATAGTCCAGCTCAGGCTACCTAGTGAGAGTGAGTTAATTAATAAAATATTAGCAAATATTGGTCTGGAGAGATGGCTCGGTGGTTAATAGTACTTGCTACTCATGCAGAGCACCAAAGTTTGATTCTTAGCACCCATGTTTGGTGGCTCACAACTGCCAGTAACTCTAGCTCCAAGAGATCCTATGCCCTCTTCTGAGCTCTAACAGGTATCTGCACTCACATGCACTTACACACACACACACACACACACACACACACACACACACACACAGCTTTTTTAAATTAGTGAATGAAACACAGCAATATCAAAAAAGATCATATACCTTGAACAAGTCAGACTTGTTCATTTATCCATTAGTAGGGTAGCCCAGGCTGTCCTGTGTTCACTACAGAGCTGGAGCTGCTTTGACTCCCTGATTCTCACGCTTTGACCTGCTAAGTGCTGAGATTGCTGGTGTATTCCTCCACCCACTCACTTATCAGTGAGATTAAGACCAAAGATATAATATTGGAGGATTTCTAATACAATTTCTCAGTTTTAAAAACAATTTATAAATCTGTAATCATCAAAACTGGCTTAAGCACACACACATTTCCACGAAGTAGATTTGCAAATTTAAAAACAATCACATTAATTAGTAATTGACTATTTTAAATAAAAATGACCGAAGAAGTCACTGTGAAAGTGTATTTTTTCAAAAAATAGTGAGAAATTTGAAATTCTCATGGAAAATTTTTCTTTAGAACTTGCCCTAACACACAAAAAATAATCTGATCAAACTGTAACTTTAGATGTAAAGATTATTATAAGTTATATAGTATATATTAAAGCATAAGATGACATGTAATCAAATTCTCATGACTTATGGTTAGACAAATATCTCTTTAACACTAAAAGTAGCATCTATAAATTAGAAAAATAATAAATTCTTCTTAAGCAATCTCAATGCTTCAATACTTTGAAAGACAGCACAAAGAAAACACAGACAAGCCATACATTAGGTTTAAAAAGAATCAATTATATATATTAAATATCTGTTTCCTAAATATGGTGATATTTTATTTGTGCTGAAATGTGATTTTATTTGTATGTTAATAAATAAAAGTACCTGGGGGTCAGAGCTAATAGCAAGCCATAGCAGAAGTCTGGCAGTGGTAGCACACGCTCTTAATCCCAATCACATGGCAGGCAGATCTCTGTGTGTTCAAGGATACCACCAGCATGGAGAAACATGCCTTTAATTTCAATACCAACCATAGAGACCTGGAGGTCTGTATAGACAGGCAGTGATGAAGAGGTCATGTGGTTGTGTTTACAACCAATGAGAAGGCAGAATAGAAAGTCAATAAAAAGACAGACACACAGGAAGTAGGTCTTTTTCTCAGGGGAAGGAGGGCAGCGGCAGCGGGTGGTAAGAAGGTGGTCTTGGTCTCAGCTCTTAGCTACTGATTTCTGAACTCTGGGGCTTTTAACTCTGCATTTGGCTCTGTGTTTCTTATTTAATAAAACCGTTCAGAATTACATCTACACCTAAATGTATAAAAATTCTAACAGTAAAAAAAAAAACAGGAAAAATAAACTGATTTTAAAAGAAACTGAGGATTCTTTTGAATTCTGCAGATAGGATCTGTTGACAAGAGAAATAGCTCTCACTCCAAAGGAATAAAAGAGATGGTTTATTCTGGAGCCAAATATGAGTAACCATGGTCCAGGAACACAGACTTGGGTTTCCTTGAATACCATATTCATGAATTTTTTATAGAAACAGAACAAAGAAAGCCATAAAGAACACACTTTACTGAAAACATCACATAGGCAGGTCACAGTAAACAGGGAAAGTCTGTTGTAGGTCTCAGATGCTTACAGTATACTTAGCCCTATGGTTAGTTGGAAACCAGTGAGTCTGTTTATACATGCCAAGTGATTTAGCTAAAGGTCACAAAGTATTAGGTCAGGTAGAGGGGAGGACAATACATGTCTCCAAGGCAAGCTGAAAATGATTCCAGATAATTTGGCTGTGGGCTTTGTTACCCTCCGATCTTTTCACATCATTGAAGTTCACAGCTTCTTTGGGGAATTTTCATTCACAAGTTTTACTATTTAATCTAGGCTATCTTTAAAATTCCCCATCCTCTTATTTTTAGCTTCCTGGATACTAGGAATAAAGACATTGACTACTCTGCCTAGCAAGTTTGAGTAAACATTTAATTAGTGGTAATGCATAAATACCCAATGAGCATATAAATAGAAGCTCATTTTTATTCATTATGGAAAAACAAATCTAAACCACTTTCTATCCTCTAAAATTACTGCCATCAAAGACAAATATGAACTATTTTTGAGGATATGGAGAAGCTAGGGCCCTTGTGTGTTGTTGACAGGAATGATATAGGCACCTTAAAAAATACTTTAGCAGTTTTTCCCCATTTTTATTAAGAAAAATTTTCCATTCATTTTACACACCAATCAAAGATCTCCCCTCTTCCCTCCTCCTACCCCCCAGCCTCCCCCTAACTCCTCCCCACAAGAAGGCAAGGCCTCCCATGGGGAGGCACATCTAGTACTTTGGCAGTTTCTTAAAGGATTAAACATAAATTTAAAATATGCTGTCTTCCTTGGAATTACTCAAGATAATGAACCTTTATATTTCTGTAAGTGCATGTTGGATATAACTATTACACTATTTTTAACAGCCTCACATGGAAAATACTTATGTATCTATGAATATGTGAATATATAAAAAAATGAACTGCCTCCATACAAAATGGCATTGTTACTATAAAAACACTGACTGATGTATGTGGCAACATGGATAAGACTCATTATTTAAATGAAAGAAGTCAAATACAAAAGCCTACATAGTGTATTATCCCAATCTATGTGAACGGGCCTCAAAAGGCAAATCTGCAGAGACTGAGAGAAGATTCATGATTATCTAGAGCTCCAGGGTAGGAAAGAAGTTTGGGTTGGTTCTTTTACATTGTTGTAATGGAACCCAGAGTCTGCACATGTGAGGCAAATGCTGGACCACTAGGCAAAACCACTGGCTCAGAAATGGACATAAACTGCACTTTTTGTGGAAAGCATCAACTTTGTATATTTATTTCAAAGCATTGCTTGCACATTTGAAACTGGCAAATTATAAACTACACCTCAGAGCTGTTAAAAAAAAGGGAAAAAACCTCTGAAGGCAGAATGAGGAAGACAGTAAAAAGCAAAATTCATTACAATTGATAATACCCAAAGTATAATTAATAGCATCAAAATAATAAGAAAAAGCAACAACATTAAAAACTGGTTCTCTGATAAGCAGAATTAATAAGCTTCTGGGTGACTGCCAAAGAACAAAAGTGAGAAGACAGAAAATAGAAACTCTGGGGGCTGAAAGGAGACATAAGTAAATGGTCCCAAAACAAGGTGGAATCCCAGGATTATTTTCTTTTTTTAAGTGTGTATAAAGCCTTCATACTCAGCCTCCACCCTGACCATTATGGCAAGAGTTAGCACATCCTCTCTATTCTTTCTCAAAGGATCATATTCAAGCAAATCAACATGTGTATCTTCTCACATAGTTGTCAGTGTATTTTGGTGGTGAGAATTTTTGGTATCTACTCTGAGGAAATTACAAGTCTATAATACATTATGAAAATGATAGTAACCATGCTGTACATTACATCTTTAGTATATAGTCACCTTCTAAGTGAGTATCTGTAATCTTTGAACAGAGATTTCCCCCCACCCCCAAACCTCTGGGGACTACCATTAGCTCTGTTATGGCGAGTTTGACGTTTTTTTCTTTTGGTTTTTTGAGACAGGGTTGCTCTGTGTAGCTTTGGCACCTTTCCTAGAACTCACTCTGTAGACCAGGCTGGCCTTGAACTCATGGAGATCCGTCTAGCTCTGCCTCGCAAGTGCTGGGATTAAAGGCATGCACCACCACCACCGCCACCACCACCAGGCCTGAGTTTGACATTTTATAGATTAGGCATATGAATAAACTCATGCAGCATTTGTCTCCTGCTCCTGGCTTATTTCAGATGGCATATTGTAAGCAATAACCCATACTGCTGGTCACATAGGCAAACTGCAGGAATTAAATCTTTAAGCTGTGTTTTATTCACAGAGCCACCAATCTAAGAAGACAGTGGATTAGAATCCCAAAGACCCGCCTTCCATCTCATGGTTAGCCAGCAGATTACATAGGAAGGAGAAACACAGGAAGTCAGTCACTGGAAAATGTAGTTGTGTCCCTCTGGCCAGGTGGTCAGTCTTATCTCTGAGATTTATGGTGTTGGTGCTTTTCTCTTTATGGTCTCCTCCATGTAGCTGGGTTTGATGGCTTGAACAGGAACGGTCCCCATAGACTCATGTGTTTGAATGCTTGGCCATAGGAAGTGGCACTATTAGGAAATGTGGCCTTCTCAGAGTCGGTGTGGCTTTGTTGAAGGAGGTGTGTCACTACTGAGTGGGCTTTGAGGTCTCAAATGTTCAAGCCAAGTCCAGTGTGAAATTCTGTTCTTGTTGCCTGCCGATCTGGACGTAGAACTCTCAGCTCCTTCTCCAGCACTATGTCTGCCTTCATGCTGCCATGTTTCTTGCCATGACAATAATGGATTAAACCTCTGAACTGTAAGCCAGCCCCAATTAAATGTTTTCCTTTATAAGAGTTGTCATGGTCATGTGTTTCTTCACAGCAATAGATACTCTTAACACTGGGGAAAGGTTTATAAACACCAAGACCACTGAGTCCTACATTCCTCTTGAATTAGTTATTTAGATGGCATCTAGACTTAAAGTTAACTCAAAGCAAACAAACTATTAGCAGTGTGTATATGTAGATTCCATCCTACAGAATGAAGTACAAACATATTTTCATATTATTGAATATTATAGAATATGGCCAGCAAGGCAGCTCAGCAGGATAAAAGGTATTATGATCAATTCACGTGAGTCTATTTAATGGGTAACAGAATTTATTAAGATATAAATTGAGGAAATGCATTCACGATTACAGAACAGAGTAGATAGCAGAAGTTATCCTCTGATCTGACTGGAAGCAATTCCACCTCGCAGGCAGGAACAGAGAGAAGGGGCATGTGTATATATAGCTCTTGGCTATCTACAAGAACTTGACTATAATACTCTATTGTTGAAGACACTGCACACGTTGGTCACAGGAAATAGATAAATCAAGCTGAAACTGAGCTAAAAGGAGCCTCTATACTAGCTAGACTTCTTAGTGTCAAGGTGCTATGCATGCTGCTGGGGAGAAGTTATCTGTAGACGAATTTCTAAATGGTCTTAATAAATAAAAAACACGGAGCCAGAAATTTGGTTTAAAGCCCGAGAGAAAGATCAGAGGAATAGGACAAACCACGAGCTAACCTCACCTCACCAACTCCACAGCTTCCAAAGAGACCTTCCTATATACTCACGTTTATATGCCTTTTCTGTTCTGTTTTCTCATTGGCTCTCTTAGTCCACCTACATCACTTCCTCTTCCTACACAGCTCTGTCACTTTTTGTCTGTCTGTACAGACCTCCAGACCTCTATGGTTGGTATTGGGATTAAAGGCATGTGTCACCACGCTTGGCTCTGTTCCCTAGTGTGGCCTTGAACACACAGAGATCCTGCCTGCTAAGTGATGGGAATAATGGCATGTGATACTGCTGCCTGACTTCTTTGTTTACTTATAATGGCTGGCCTTTTCCCTCTGATCTCTAGGCAATCTTTATTTATTAAAGCACAAATAAAATATCACCATATTTCAGCACAAATAAAATATCATCACAATCATCAATATCTTACCTAGCTGTGAAGCCTGTGAGTTTCAATAATAATCAACTTCGAAAGATATGCCTTTGGATGTAATAGTTGCATGGCTTGGGGTAACCAACTGCTTTCTTATTGGTTTTCAAGCCCACTGCACAGGGAAGAACTCATGCCTGGTTCTGTAAACTGGGATAAGAGCCCATAGCTGAAGAGGTCACTGGCCCTAGGTGTGAACCTACTACTATTGTTTTGCTAAATGGTCCTTTTTGTCAAGCTGCTTTCTGAATACTCATGTATATGTAGATTACTGTTTTGCTCAGCCGTCATCATAGAAGCTTCTTATTACAACAGGTAGTGATTAATCTAGAAACTCATAATTGCACAAAGTGTAGCGAAAGAACAATGTTGGAAGTCTTGGCCATAGGGGAGCTATGTCACCCCCTTAAAGGCTCACAGAACATCAGAAAGGGGAGGAAAAAATGCAACAGACAGAGGATGGGCACATGTGTAGCAAAAAAGATGTCTTCTGGACATGCCACAGTCAATGTACTCACAAGCTTACTACAACTGTGGTTATCTGCACAAGATGGGCCCCTCAACATTTCATCATGGATGTGGGAGGAGCCCACGAAGCTCCATCCCTTTCTGAAGGAGTACTGGCAATTAGTGGTAATTGGAGGAGAGGGTGTCATTTTCTTCAATGCTGTAACCACTAAGAAGTTGACCTTGTTCCAGTAAATAACCTCCCAGGCATGCTCAGGCAAGAAACTGTACTTGAACTCAGTGGGCCACACACAAAAGAAGGACTTGTTGAAAAGAAGAGTTCCAGCAGAAGGAGGGGATGAGAGAAGGGAACAGGAGCTGAAACTGACTAAAATTCATTATATTAATACATGAAACTATCAAATAGGAAGTTTTCAAACTTACTCGTCTAGAATTATCTTTTTCATACCTGCATATACACTATCTTTGGACAGCGTTAGGAAAGACAGAAGGCACTAAAGACATATATGAATGAAATTAAAAAGCATGCTTCCTTACAAAAATTTGAGAGATGTTACAAGATAGCAGATAAGTAAGGAAAGGAATGTCTGGAAGCACAAAGAAACATCTAGCATCTAGGATACACATGTATATATTGTCATTAGGATTTCATATGGGCTGAGGGTACAGAAGATTCTCAAGTACTGGCCAGAAAAATTAACCATGTCTTCTGTAGTCATGGGTTAGTCTCAGGAAGCCAGTTAATCTAGAGTCATTCTGTAGGTATATTCAGCAGTTGGTTAGATTGTACAAGGATGCTATTTTGTCTATAGATGAAATGCCAGGGAGGGGATGAGGAACATCTGAAACATAAGAGATCTTAGGATGAAGCAGAGTAGGAAAGTCACAGTGTTCCTGAAATCTGCAAGTGTGTAGTTAACCAGGGGAGGAAAGCTGTGATAAGCAGAAAAAAATATCATCAGACACCAGCTCACATTTACTGTGGTAGTCTCTCTCTTTCAGGGGGCACTGAATTTACTTTTCTTGTCATTTGAACAGATATTAGAGGTCTTCTACTGGGGTTACTGGAGATCTAGCTGCCAGTCTTCCTCACAGGTGCTCTTAGCTTCAATCGTGGCTTCCTAGTTTAACGTTGGAATGGTGAATTCAGCTAGCTATTCCTGGAACCTTGCCAGCCGTGGTGGTAGACACATTAGTTTGAAATATTTCCGTACACCCTGGGTGTCTTAGATAGGGTTTCTATAGCTGTGAAGAGACAGCATGACCATGGCAAGTCTTATAAAGGAAACATTTAATTGTGGTGATGGCTTATACTTCAGAGGTTCAGTTCATTGTCATCATGGTGGGGAGCATGATGGCAACAGAAAGTGGACTGAGATACTGGGGATAGCTTGAGCATAGGAGACCTCAAAGCCCAACCCACAGTGACACACTTTCTCCAACAAGACATATCTACTCCAACAAGGCCACACCTCCTAATATGCCACTACCTTTTGGGGCTATTTTCTTTCAAACCACCACACTGGGTTAGACTGAGATGCCTTAAGACCACATTTACAAGATTTGATCATTACGAAGGGTCCAGGATGACATAGAGAAGCATAATTATCAGACTGAGGGTTTGCCTTTGCTGGCGCCTGACTTGCTAAGTGAGGTTAATTATTTTAACCTTTACCTTTGCTCTGTATCTAAAAGGAGATCTGACTGTGTAAAAATTTGGCCATCCAGAGCCTCAAAAGGATTTGCTTTCAGCTGATTGGAGAGATTGCTGTAACATCCATCAGAGAACTCCACCTCCTGACAACCCTAAGTGTTACTTACAGATCTACTTTATCCTTTCTGCTTTCCCCCAAGAACTGAGGCCTCCAGGAAGAGCAGAATTAGTATGCAATTTCCAATGCCTTGGCAACCTGTTTAGTTACTTCTTATGAAAAGCAGGATCTGTTGTCAGCTTGTAGAAAGAAAGGCATCCCAAATTGAGGTAGAATATCCTGCAGGGGTGCCTTAGAGATCGTCTATCCTCACCTTCCGGTTGTAAAATGTGGTGAGACATTGTGTATCCTAATAAACTTGCCTAGGGATCAGAGGGCAGAGCCAGCCACTAGATTAGACAGAAACCAGGCAGTGGTGGCACACACACTTAATCCTATCACTTGGGAGGTAGAGATCCGTCTGGATCTCTGTGAGTTCAAGGCCACACTGGAAACAGAGCCAGGCAGTGGTGGCACACACCTTTAATCCCAGTACTGGGAAGCACACAAGCCTTTAATCCCAGGAAGTGACATGGTTGGACAGAGAATGGTATATAAGGTGTGAGAAAACAGAAACTAAAGCAGTTCAGCTGAGACCCTTTCAGGTGAGGACTCAGAGGCTTTCAGTCAAAGGATTAATGGAGTTGGCAAGGTGTGGTTGGCTGTGGCTTGATCTGCTTCACCCTGATACTTGGCTCTGGGGTTTTATTAAAAGAGCATTTAAGACTCAAACAACAGTAAATGCTTCTACCTGCTGAGCAAAAGTGTCTTTATAAATATTAATGTGAATTTAAATTTTTGAGCCAAGCATAGTTGAGTGAAATCTGTCTGCCAATCCTCCATAGGAGAAGTCCCACACCTATCTCGTGATCATAGGGGATTTTCCTAGTTGAGGATTATTAAGAGCACAAAAGTCAAAGGCTTGTACAACCTGGACTGCTCTTTCTTTGAGGTTCCCTCTGAAAATAAATTTTATATGGGATTAATCATTTCTCCCTACTTACACAGCAATTGAGGCTAACAGCTTTATAGACCTTTGATCACAGAGGTCCAAGTAAGTGGAGATGGTGTCTTCTGCATACCTTAATAGAATAACAGAAGGCCAATCCAACTCTTCTGAGCATGAGTTTCCATGCAGATGGACAGTGTGAGGGCCAATTGAGAAACAAGCTGTTTTGCTGCCTGTTCTGTGGCCTTGTTGGTAGCTTGGTACTCTCTCCTTATTTCATCCTTGGCTTTTTAAGGCCCCTGTAATGAACTATGACTACCTGAGTAGGAACTTGATTGCCTACAATCAATAGGAAAGCTTGGGAGCACATACAATTGGGTTATTTTTAAACTATAAATGACCCACATAGTTTATTTATACTCTTAATTGTATCCTATATATTTTTTAAAACTAAATTTACAATATTCTATTTCTCATGTTCTGGTTTATTCCTTAATATTTTCTGATATTTAGCATAACATTCAGACATGCTTCACACAGAGTGACCTCTCTCTAAAATGTTCACAAGACTAAAAATGTAATAATAAAAATGGTGAATACTTGAAGACTTGGTTTACTTCAACATGACAGAAGCCTGGGTTGCTCATTATTACTACGACAAGAACTGAGCAATCAACAAATTGAAACTCGCCAGAAAATGTGCATTGATTCTATTCAAATACCACTGGATAAAACTGCAACCAAGCTCCCCAGCATCAATTTGATTGGCAGGCTGGTTTCCATGTCTCATCACTACCATAGCAATATATCATCTTGTCATTTTCTTTCATGTCCACTTCCAAAGAAAATGGCTAAGGCTAGATGGCAGGAAGGTCACTCTCACTATTCTGCCTCAAAGGGACATAGCAAGTTTCAGGGTGAGCAGTTTAAGTGGGTTCACCCTGAGCTTTCTCTGCGGGCTGTCTTCCCTTAGGCTAGGCTCCATCTCTGCTCTCATTCCATGCTCCCTGTCAATCAAGTCTTCCATTGTCAATCCTTCAAAGTGATGATTCAAAGGAAGTTTTCCAACATCTTGGATAAAAAGGTTGAACTTTATGTCCCTTTGGGATGGTCAGCAGAGTAAGACACAGCAATGGTTGAGTTTAGAGGCTAAAGATGCCAGGCAGAAGTTACGAGAGAAGTGTATTGGTACCTGACAAATTTCCCAAAACTTTAACGAATGAGAAATCACTGGGATTTATGTGCAAGTCAAAAACGTGATCCTCTTCCTTAGCAGTGAGTCACTCCTGGGGCTTTGTTGGAATGTGCTATGTCTCTCCTAGCTATAGGTGTATTATATTCCCTGGTAAAGGTATTCCAGTCACAACTGAGGCCATCTGCAAAACTTAGAGACTCACTCTCATCAGCTCTGCTTCCAAGAAGAAATGCATATAGTTTTGGTGACAATATAAATTTTAAAAACCTCTAAGTATGTGTGTTATCTCTATTTCCTCAGGTTAGCCAAGGAAATGTATCTTGTGTTCTGATAAATGAAAAGTCAATCAAGGTGAGTCTATCTGCTAAAAGTATTCTTTTGAAATGTGTAATTTCCCTAAAAGCTCTTAAAAGAGAGAAACATGTTTGCTACAAATAGATGGAATATATTTTAAAATATGAAACCATTTGTTTACTTTTAAATCAAATTACTTTCACAACAATAAAAATCAGTTGGCTGGTCAAGGTGTACTGCTATGTATATTGCCATTTTCTGACTGTGCTCAGGACTGGGTCCTTGTCCATGAGGGTGGCTAAAAGGTGGAGGTTGGGGACACAGAAAACACACAGAAAGGAAGGGGTGACCTGCTTTGGCCAAAGGGTGAATGGTAATCCTATAGAAGGCTAGTCTGTAGCATGAATCTTAAAAGGTCTTATTAATAAAATCAAACCCAGGGCCAGGTATTGGGGTGAATGCTGGAAGATCAGAGAGACAGAACAAGCCACAGCTACCTCACCTTGCCAATTCCTCAGCTGATCCTGTTTCCTCAGACTGGATGCCTCTCAGCTGAACTGTGCTGCTCAAAAGCCTAAAAGCTTAACCAGGTTCTAGTTCCTCGTCCTCATGCCTTAAATACCTTTCTGCTTTCTAACATCACTTTCGGGATTAAAGGCTCGTGTTGTCATGCCTGGCTGTTTCCAGTGTGGCTTTGAACTCACAGAGATCCAGATGGATTTTTGCCTCTGGAATGCTAGGATTAAAGGCGTGTGTGCCACCATTTTCTGGCCTCTATATATAGTGACTGTTCTGTTCTCTGACCCCAGATAAGTTTATTAGGGTGCACAATATTTTGGGGAACACAATACCACCACACTAGTCTATAAAGAAAGGGGACTCCTGAGTTAGCTCTGCTGCCTCAGTTGTTGGCAGGGGTGTGCATGTGTGTGCGTGCGTGTGAGAGAGAGAGAGAGAGAGAGAGAGAGAGAGAGAGAGAGAGAGAGAGAGAGAGAGAGAGAGAGAGAGACAGGTGGCCACATAGGCTGAGGACAGTGTTCTTGGCTCTCTCCAAGCACATGTCACACCCAAAGGTGCTGTCCTGATCACCACCAGTACCATTGCTGCCACTGGCTCCCCTGCACTGAGATTCTCAGTGGATATAGAGGTTGAGGGCTCCTTGCATCCTTGACTGCCAGTAATCTTTCAGTGAAGACTCTCAAGAAAATCCACTGGGGTACCAGAAGACCACCTTGATTTCAGCTCTCAAAGTAAAAGAAAAAAAAGATGAGGTCTCAAAAGCTGGTTTTCTCAGGCCAAGAAGCTTTCTGCTGTGTCTTTACAGGGCAGACTTCGAGCTTGGGGCTCAAGAACATCTCTCACTACAACAGCAGCTTAGTGACTTGAACAGGCTGCTGATAGTACCAGTGTCTTGCTAGCCTCAGCTCCAAGGCCTTCTCTATGGTAGAGAACTTCCTCTTCTTTTATAACTCTTGGGTATGTGGTGGTAGAGGTGCTAGAGAGTAAATATAGGCTCTCATACATGCTAGCTAAACACTAAGGACTCTACCCCCAAGCTATACATTACACATATCTGTAAGCCTCAGGGTTTCTTTGATGAAAACCCTTTTTTTAAAAAAAAAAATTCTTTATTTCAGTGTGTGTGTGTGTGTGTGTGTGTGTGTGTGTGTGTGTGTGTTTTGCCTACATGTATTCATGTGAAGTACACTTACAACTAGTGCCCACAGAGGTCAGAAGAAGGTGTTGGGTCCTCTGGAAATGGAGTTATGGATGGTTGTGAACTACTATATGGGTGCTGGGAATGGAACTCCAGGTCCTGTGCAACAGCATGCTAAGCAGTCTCTCCAGCCTTCTCCTTGTTAGATAATTTTTTTTCTGTTTATTTGTTTGCTTGTTTTTTAAATTAGTAACTAGCTGGGTATAATGGCACATAACTGCAATACCAGACTCTGGACATTTAGGGAGTTGTCAACTGAGCATAAAATCAACAGTTTTTTAAAATCACATTTATTTGGTATTAATTAATTAGGATTGTGTTTTGCTTTATTTCTTCTGATACAAGGTCTCACTATGTGGAACCCACTATGTTCTAGCTTGAATATCTTGATTTTTAAACATACAATCAGGCTTTTTTTTAGATATTGATAGTGAAGAATTTGACTTTAATGGCATTTCTATTTTCCTAGCAACAAACTGCTCTCTTCTTTTGAAGAGAAGTAGGGGCTGTTTATTTCACTTCTGATATCACCAGAACATCCTGGACACAGCAACTCCAGAGACATTTTATCAGCAATAGTAATCTTCCCTCTGTTCTTACTAGCTTCTATAGTCTATTTAATTGAGAAATTTCATCATATGTATTAGGCCCATATGGTTGAAAGTGATGCTTGAAATAGAACACTCTTCTTGAATGTCCTTTGGGAAGTGGCCTCTGGTGATTATCTCCAGCAACACTGTCAGGGCTTGTAAATATGAGGACATGAGCCAATCTGCGCATACTTCCTTAGAACTTCATGTAAACTCTGGGAATCTCAATACAACTGGCTGAGGAAATCTTCAACTGGAAATATCTTCTTATCTCATCTCTGATCACTTGCATCTTGTTCTAGTTTGTGGCTCTTGAGAGAAACTCTTTGAAGTTCTACTATAGCTGAGATTGATATGGAAATATATGGAAGTTTGAATAAAAATTAAATGACTCCTTGAAGCCATCTTTTAGGAGGTCTGGTAAAACTGTGTTAACTGATTCTTTTGCTTGAATCTCAGGCTCCTTTGATAATATTTTTATAGTAGCTGTCTTTTCACATTTGTATGGACCTCTCATTAATTAAAAATCTATCAATCTTGCTTTGGCTTTCAATTTAAGAGTCCAGCTTTTAACCAGCTTTCAACTTTTTTTTCATGCACAGAAAGTTCATGCTGAGTTTCTGGTTTGTATTATCCACACAGAGTCCACTGGCAGATGAACATCCCTTTGAATTTTCTAGACCATAAGTCTGTTTGGAGGAAGCTAACTCTCCCTTTTTTTGTCTGGCCTGAAATCTGCCACTTTTTTTTAATGTAGGAAGCACATTTCTTCTCGAATTTGGATTATTCAAATCTAAAGATGATGTGGTAATAGCAGAGATGGCTGTCCCCTCTAGAAAATCACCAAATGATGGGTCTACCCAGTCTGTTACCTTTGTGGAAAATACCTTTTGTCTAAGTAGAGCTTTTTGACACTTACAAACTTTAATATTTTCCATCCATAGTATACAGTATGGAGTACATTAAGGTCTAATTCATCTCCTTTAATAAGGAAGAAATTGTCTCTGTGGATGTGAGGTTCCTGAAACATCAGAGATAAAAGAGACCATGAAGATTATTCCTAGCAGACCTACCATCACCCCACACACTGTGCAAAGGACACTAAACTCAGATATTCATCCACAGCAATCATGTAATTAGCAGTTATCTAGGCTGAGATCATATGTCCTGGATCCAGGCCAGAGCTCTACACTTATGTTCTCAATTCAGATGGATCAGAAGGAGTGAAAAGAAACAGGATGGTATAAAGACAGACCTGGCCTCTCATCTCTAGAACATTAATAAATATAGCCATAGCCTCTGTAGCCTTACGTTCTAGCAGTTGCATCCCCTCATGGGCAGAGAGGAGTGGAGAAGGCCAGACTGTTCTCTGGACAGAAGTAGTAGGGTTCAGAGATAAACATCTCCAAATAGACACCTGTAGAGTTTCTAATAGGAAGGTCTGGTATCTTAGAAGTTGGCTGTCAGTTAGGGAGAAAGGGCCATTCATTTACAAGAGTAGCGACCTAATGAGGGATATATGTATGTATGTATATGTGTGTATATATATTCCTGTATGATATATGTAAGAGATGACCCAAAATGACCACACACACACACACACACACACACACACACACACACACACACACACCAAATTTCTCTGTTAATAGTATTGCTCCTATGGCCCGAGGCAATTTGGCCAGCCACAAGTAAATGGGTCAAACTTCTTTGATAAACATCCAAGGTCTGATTATGACACACAAAGCAATTATTTTCCTTTCAGAAATATAGAAATTACAATTTTTATTTAAGTCCCAAGGCCTGTGTAGCTGAATAATACAGATTTGGGCTGCAGAAATGCTCTATTTTATTTTCTTTCCCAAATTAGGGGCTAAGTATCTTCTAGACCCTTATGGACTACATCTAGAGGCCCAGCAGTGTCTTCATACCCCAGAATCCATACCCTTTGACGTCTAGTAAGGCCTAAGAACATTCTTCATTGCATCTGAGTATTTGAGGGAAGAAGGAAAACTACTTCTGGAGTGACTATCTCCAAAGGGATAATTTAAGTCCTAAGTAAGTGGCCTCCTGTTTTATTAAATGAATCTTCTTTTGAGAATCTATATACCTTGCTATTCAATAAATTTAAGATCTTAGTAGCATATTGTATGGCACACAAGGAGGTGATCTGCACACTATAAGCATTTTTCTTTCTTTAGGGGTAAGTTCTCCACGTCAGAAACTGTCCAAAAATATGGGAACTATTCCTGAATCCTCTAGGTCAAATTATTCACTTCAATTGCTAGTTTCCTTCAAACATTTTTTCATTCAAAAACAAAATGGGACTGGAATTCAGAAGCCAATGGGATACAGAAGAAAGCATCTTTGAGGTCAAGGACAGAAAGTTATTGAGTTTCAGTGATGGGAACAATGGCTTGAAAAGAAATCAAGGCTTCATTTATAGCCCCAAAGTTCTGTACACATCTGCATTTCCTATTCTGTTTTTAGAATGCCAATATTGGGACATTACTTGGGAAGTTACAAGGAACTAGAAGCCCATGAGTGAAATTTTTTTTAATTTGTGGTCTTAGATCAACTCTAGTTTCTTCCTTTAGGGAATACTGCTTTTTTGGTGAGGAGAGCATGTGGATACCTTGTTTATTATTATATCAGAAATGGCAGTTATTTCCCATCAAAGGACACCTGTGTTCAGGACATGAGGATTGATTACTGGCAGGTTATGAGAGGCTGAGATTCACCCACTGATCCCCTTGTTCTAGAAGTTAGATGAAACCAGAACTAGGTTAGAAAATTACCTGTGCTCCCATTTCAGTTAGCAGGTCTTTTCCTACTTGAATGTCCTGAGACAAGACATTCAGCAGTCACATGAAAGAAGTGAGAAAGTAGGTATCTATCCCAGAGGAAACAAAGGAATGGAGTGAAAGTTCACTTCCACATATTTTAATACACTGCAGGAGGTTCCTGCACCCATGAGAACAAACAAAGTTCTATCAGCAAACATTGGTGATCACTCACGCTCAGCCCCGTATGTGGTAACCTGTCAGGGACTGCCTACGGCTTTGAACCACTTCATTCAAGAGCCATAACAAAAGCAGAACTTTGTGCTCTTTTTGGCACACAGGACAAATCCTCCAAAGACCTGGCTTCCCACAAGTGGGGCATGATGTCTTTGGGGGATTTATTACAGGTTAAGCACTCCTGTTTCTAATGGCCAAGTATTGAACACCAACAACAAGCATGTGAAGAATGTCCAACTGAATATCTCAGGGGGCCCTTGGGTTGTATTAGGATGCCAGGAGTTGGCCCTGCCAATCTTCTTATATTTTTCATTTCATAGAACTTTTTGCTCTTCCTCTTTATCATAGAACTTTTTGCTGTTCCTCTTTATCTCTATCATGAAAACAAACAAAGAAACAAACAAACAAACAAAAAGACCTGAGATAGTCACTAAGAGGAAATTGTTAATGGAAACTCTTGATCTCATTGTTTATTTTTTATAACTGTCTCCCAATACTTGGGGCAACTGTGTGATGAATTTATCACTTAGGGTTAATTTTTCCTCAAATGTTGGCGATCATAAAGGCATATTTAATTAGGGACTACCTTAGTTTCTCAAAAAAGGCTGTGGGTTTTCATTTGGTTCTTTATCTATGATAGTCACCTTGGTGTCGTTGAGTTTTGATGCTATTAAGCCTAAGGCCCTCAACCAACCGAACTGTATGATACCCATTTCCAACTCTATTTCATCATTATATTTTCAGCTGGGGTATGCAATAATGACATCAAGGTTCCCCCTGCTTGGCATTTATAGTCACTTATAACATGCAAGCATTCTGAAAAACGGTGGCTGCCTCAGTCACCATATACCTGGTGGTTCCTGTTAAAGTTTTCACCCGTTGTTATTGTGAAGTCTTGCCATGTCAGATCAGAGCTGTTGTATGGTCTTGCTGTACTAATCAGGGTCATGCACAGAGCTTCCTAAATCCTGTTTTTATCTGTCTTAGGTTGTCCATCATTGGAAAAAGCCCCCGAACCACAGTGTGGCAGGGTTCTGCAGCTGCCACTCGTTGCAAGAGACAACGATGGCATTGTTTTGGCTATTTTAATTGTTCCTGGTATGGAACAGCCATCTGAGGGCACTGAGACATATATAGTAGCTGACACAAGTCTACTTAGAACAATTTAAGCTTTTTTAAAATAATAAAGAATGCTTGTACATACAGCACTTCACGCCATGTCTTTCCCCATCAGTAAAATGGTATTACAGTGGAATGTGTCATGTTCTGGACATTTCTCCCATTACTTAGCTCACAGTACAGCCAATCTGTCATATAGAAAAAGATTAGCCTCTTTGTCACTAGAGTTTGCAGATGAATTTATTATAATTCTTCAGGATGCATTCCAAAGGGTATTCTGCTGGAACTTACATCTGGTTCCGTATCTGGAAGAGAAGACATACCCTGAGGAGCAGGCATCTCTGAATTTATTCAAAATTACCTAAGATGAGGTATCCCAGGTGGGGAACTTTCTTTTCCTTAGATTTTGGGGTGCTGTAATTATACCAGACGACTTAGTGCAGATGGCCTTTCCAAGTCCCTATCTGAAATGCCATCTCTCTTTCATAGACCAATTAGTGAATTTCTATCCTCCTTACGAAAAATAAAATGGAAGGTCCTAAAGTGGATGAAATCAGATAGATGGAAAGGCTATTGTGTTCACGAAGGAATTCAAAGGACTTTCAACATCTTACAGACAAGGTGCTGTCCAGAAGAGGGGGGGCGGGGGTGAGAATAATGATGTTCTCATTCAGAGAGGGAATACACTTTGTTTCACCTTGCTCCTGAAGAATGTTCATCTGAGTCAAAGCACCAAGATACCATGATGGAATTTGGCTTCTCAGTTCTTGCATTACTGCAGGAAAGAGTTCAACTAGTACACAAAAAGCAGCAAAAATGAACATGTGAAAGGAAGTGTCTTAGTTTGGGTTTCTATTGCTGTGAGGAGACACCATGACCATGGCAACACTTATAAAGAAAACATTTCATTCAGGTGGCAGCTTACAGTTTCAGAGATTCAGTCAATTATCATCCTGGCGGGGAGCACGGCAGCGTGCAGGCAGATGTGGTGCCTGAGCTAAGAGTCCTTACATCTTGACTCAGAGGCAACAGGAAGTTGACTGGCACACTGGACAGTATCCTGAGTATATGAAACCTCAAAGCCTGCCCCCACAGTGACACCCTTCCTCCAACAAGGCCACACTTCCTATGAGATTATGGGATTATGTGGGCCAATTACATTCAAACCACCACAGGAGGAACAGTACACTCTTGTGTGAATAAACATTCTTAGCCGTCATAGTGGCACAGGACCTACACTGACAGTTTTAGCACACACCCATATTTTAAATTTGATAGGGTCAGGATGGGATGGAGAGATGGCTCAGTGCTTAAAAGTGTTTGCTGTTCTCCCAAAGGACTCAAGTTCTGTTCCCAGCACCCACATCAGGTGGCTCACAACCATGTATAACTCCAGCTCCAGGGGATCCAAATTTCCTCCTCTGGCATCTGAGGGCACCTGCACACACATGTTATTTCTGACACAGGTACACATAAAAATTAAAATTTAACGTAAATGAAATTAACAGGGCCACAGAATAGCTACAAAATATTACATCTAAACAGGCATCTTTACCTAAATAGTCTCAGTGTCACAGAGCAGTTACAAAATGTGACATTCTTCTAGGGTCCTGAGTTTTAACCTCATCTTGTCCCACTTCTCTTATCTGGCTAGCCACACTATCAAGTTTACACTCGAAAAGCAGAAAGCTGTAAAGAGTCCACTTTCTCTTCTTTTTCACTATAAGCCTGAGTAAGCACCATTAGCAATAGCCATGGCACAGCCTGAGTAGTGTGCTCTCTGGAAATTGCCACTCCCAATGACATTTCTTTCTTTTGAATTCAGCCTTACTTAAACTTTCAAGACATGGACAGAATGCAACCCTACTCTTCTGAATATACCAGGAATGGCCTTTAATCTGATTCCTGATTGCGCTCTGTTCCTTCCAAAACCATGTGAGCCAAGCCTTCATTTCCATATTCATTGTAATCTTCTGGTTCTCTACCAGAATGGACTATTAAGCCCTGCTTATAGTACTCTTGTGTCTCACTAGCTTATAGGTCCACACTGTTCCAAATTCTTCTTGCAAAGCAGTTCTAAAAGCCTATGGAACATATGATCAGGTAGCCACAGCCACAGCCCCACTTTTGGGTACCAATTTTTCCTTATTTGTTACTTGTCTGACTAAACACATGACCATTTAATGAAGAATGGTTTGAAGACACAGTTCATCACAGTAAGGAAAGCAATTCAGCAAGAGTGGTGCTCACTTGTGGCAGCAGAAACATATGGCAGACTGCCTTCTTAGATCTGGATAGATATGGAAATACAGATGAGATGGCACGTGGGGTATTGCTATAAACCACTTCTTCTAGCTGGGCCACACCTCCCAAAGGTCTATAATGTCATAAAACAATGACACACACCAGAGACCAAGCGTTCAAACACATGAACTTGTATAGGACACATCATATCCAAATTATAGCTGTATGTATGTATGGATAGATAGATAGATAGATAGATAGATAGATAGATAGATAGACCGACAAATTTGCTATACAGTCTAAACCAGTTTCAACATATGTAACTCAGGTAGGCATTTGTGGTGGTTTGAAAGAAAATGGTCTTGTTGGAGGAAGTGTGTCACTGTGGGGGCAGGCTTTGAGGCCTCTTTTGCTCAAGCTTCGCTCTTGTGACACACAGTTTACTTCCTGTTGCCTGTATATCAACATGGAGCACCTTCTTCCCTAGCACCATGTATGCCTGCATGCTGCCATGCTTCCCACCATGATGATAACGGACTAAACCTCTGAACTGTAAGCCATCCCTAAATAAATGTTTTCCTTTATTAGAGTTGCCGTGGTCATGGTGTCTCTTCACAGCAATAGAAACCCTAACTAAGACAGCATTGAACTCATAGTAATACTCCCATCTCATCTCCTAGAGAGGTTCAGTAACAGTAACACATTAAATGTTTACAGATTAAGTCAGAGATCATGATTAAGGAGAGATTTCAGAAGTGAGGTATGGAAAAAATCCCAGACAGAAAAGCGAACTGACCCCTCCCAGAAGACCTAGCCCCATGAAACAGGTGAATGCTGACCTACAGAATTAATGGAGCACAAGAGTAGAAACTGTACACAAGGGGTAGTAGCCAGTGGTTCAGAGCAGAATTGCCGTTTCCACTGTCTCTCTATTCTGCCCTTCAAATAAGCACAGCTTCCCTATTTCAGGAAGCAACACAACCACCCAGCCAGATACAAGGGCTCAGGTCTAGCAAATCTGCTTGTGAATTCACAACATTCCAGGTTTTCCAGCTGAGGTCCCACATCAACTGGAAAATCCCAGCTGTACCAAATGCAGAAGATGACAAAATGTCATTGTTACATGACAATAAATAATGGAGTAGGTAACAGAAATACAGCCTATTTATTTCTTATTCATGAAATATGTCTTCTAATTCATCAGTATTTCATTCTCCATTGCTGAATCTAATTTTTCATCTAATTTTAATCATTATTCTTATCTTTTTATTCTATTTCATTTCAAATGTATTTTCACTTTGATTTGATTATAGTTCTTTAAATTTAAAGAGAATATTTTATACTACATTTATTGATGTCATTTCCTTCTCTTCATTCATTTCATTTCTACTTAATTTTGATTATTTCATATTTTCTCTAGTATTTATTCTATTGTATGCTCTATTCCTTCCCCCATATCATATACATTATATAGACAAATACCGTATGACACTAGAGATCTAGAACTTTTGTCTTTATTCTTCTATTTTTTGAAAGTTTAAATATATTTTCATCATATTCTTCCCTTCTCCAAACTTCTTTCAGATCTTCTCTCCCTTCCTAGCCATCTAACTTTAACTTCTTTCTCAAAAATCAAACAAAAGCCCAACACAACAACAAAACCTCCCCAAACAACAAAAAACTACACCTTTAAAAAAGAAAAAAATCCCATCAAACTATAATCAAATAAAAATCACACACACACACACCCCTCAAATAACAACAACCGTGGAGTTCTATTATATGTTGATTAATTTCTCCTGAACATGAGGCCTTTCCTGGAGTAGTTGATATATTCAGTGTCATACTCTATTGGAAAAAACATATTTTCCCTCTCCCAGCAGGTATAAGCAACAGTTCAGTTGTGAATCTTTACCCTAATGGTTAGATTTTCATTCATTCATTTTTTAAAAATATAACAAAATAAATATAAAAAGCTATCACATTGATAGTTGGAAAAAAAGGAACCAACAGAAGGAAAAGAGCCCAAGAGCAGACATAAAAATCAGAGACCCACTTATTCACACATTCAAGAATCCCATACAAACACTAAACTGGAAGCTCTAATATACACACAAAGGACCTGGTGCAGACCCATGCAGGCCCTGTGCATGGTGCTCTAGTCTCTGTGAGTTCATATGAACCTTGCTCATGTTGATCTAGAAGCCCTGCTCTCCTGGTGTCCTCCATTCCTTCTTGCTCTTACACTCTTTCTGTCTCCTCTTCCTTGGGGATGCCTGAGCTCTGAGGGACAAGATTTGATGGAGACAGCCCATTTAGGGCTCTGTGTTCCAAGGTCTGACATTCTCTTTGTAATGTCTAGCCGAGAGCTAATATATTTGTTCCTATCTGCTGCAGAAGTAATTTTCTCTGATGATAGCTGAACATGCACTGACCTATTAGTAAGTAGTATAGCAGAATATTATTAGGAGTCATTTTATCACTACATTTGTTTTTTTTTTTTTTAAAGAGAAGTATATTAATGTGGGGCATTTACCCAACCACCCCCAAAGTTCCCTTGAGTGCGAGCAGCAGGAAATATTAGATAGAAGGA
Source organism: Peromyscus eremicus (assembly GCF_949786415.1). NCBI lineage: Eukaryota > Metazoa > Chordata > Mammalia > Rodentia > Cricetidae > Peromyscus > Peromyscus eremicus. The sequence goes on along the minus strand of NC_081439.1, from coordinate 13,418,171 downwards.
TTTATTGTGGAGAATATCGTGGAGATAAACAGATAGAAAATAAAGGATATCCTCGAGAGGGCCTAGAACCTATTCCAACGGGCCCTGACTGCCTCTGCTCCAGGGTTTTTATAGAGACGCCAAGGGGTGGAGCAAAAGACCTCCTCCCCCAGCACAGCCAAGTGCAGACCATCCCAGACACCTGCACTTAGGCCCGTGGTCTAATCATCCTCTATGTGGACCTGCTGGGTAAAGCCACGAGGAACCCGAGAATGGGCTCCCACAGGTCCCCCTTTCTTAATATATAAAAAAATAACTATTAATGACTTATAGCAATCTCCATAGCTGTTACACCTCCCAGTATGGGAGTAGAGGATGATAAAGATAGCATTTCTCTTTTGAATTAGATCCAAGGTGACTATAGCAGTCTTAGCTGCCTCAAGCCCTTTCTAAGCCAAAAACTCTTAAACTTAAAGACTACAAACTTAAAGAATCCCTTAGCTTCATCATTACCATTAACAGGTTAACATAAATATTGCTATACATAGTCACAATTCTCTCAATCTTACAACTCAAAGCAAACTCTTAACAGAACCATTTGAATTAGCATATATGGTGCTAAATATAGTTAACAATTTTCTCCGTCTTACAACTTTAACTCAATCATTTGAATTTTCTTGCTAACAGAACATAGGAAAAACTTCGATGTATTCATATCAAACTTAAATATTCCTTAACTCCACAAAACCAGGGTGCATTAATATCAATAGGTTTCTGCAGACATAATTCAATCTCATAACTCCTCCTTTTTTTATAATTTTTTAAACAAAATCTCAAACCTAGTTAGAGGAACCCAAACTTATACAATTCCTACAAACCCATATTGAAAAGCAATATTTTCAATCTAACCATGAACACTTTGAAAACTTTTAGCAAAACATCCAAAAGCAGTTTCTTAATAAAACTCTTTACACTTTAGAAGTAGTCTCTTAATATACCCCATTTGCATTTCTTACTAACAAAAACATGACATTAATCCCTCAAACAACTTTTGAAATTAGACTAAGAAATATTAACTCTCCTCCTTTTCTTTATAATTTAAGCAAAATCTCAAGCCTAGTTAGAAAACCCAAACTTTTCAATTTAAACAGTTCCATTTGTAACACAAAACCAGTTCTGTATGTAATTCCATTTTTACATAAACAGTTCCACAAAACAATTGCATTTTTAACACAGAATACATGAATCACCAGCATATACACATACACAAAACTGCATCTTGATTCTAGGTAGAAACAATAAATTTCTTCATTTAAACAGTTCTATTTTAAACCCAATTCCAAAAAACAGTTCCTAGGTCATTACTATAAGTAAACTCAAAATTGTCCCATTGCAATGAAATCTCTATTGTTCATTTCAATAGTCCCAAAATTCAAATGATAAATTCTGGTACTAGCCTTCCAAATATGAAGAAATCCATAACCAAGATCTTTTTGTAGTTTTATCTCATTTTAAGTTCAAAAAGTTCAAACAAGAAATAAATTCTGGTATCAGGCTTTCACTTCAAAATATGAAGAGACGTTTTTCAGCCAAACCTTTTTGCAGTTAACAATTTTTGTTCAAACAAGCGTCTCTGAACTTATTCTCAAGCCAGAGACCTTTTTAGGTACAGTAGTATTCTAAATCACACCGTTTTTGATGTTAGCTCAGGTTTTTCTGTGTTGCGTCGATTTTCCACGGATCTCAGCTGCGGATGCCTTGTTGTGCTGGCTCTGGTGTCTGCCCTTCTTTGCTTCTTAGCGGCTTCTGGAACTTTTGAAAACTGCTCAGACTGCCTGCTTTGCAGTCTGCTAGGACACTAACTTCTATATCTCAAGTTTTTTCACCATATACATTAAGCATAGACTCACACTTAACATTTACACTTTTTTACAAACTCACATATAATATTTTTTGGAAAGCATTTAGACTCACATTCAACATTTACATGTTTTTACAAACTCACATATAACATATTAACATCTATTTATACTCCTTAAGGAAACTATAGAACTACTTTAGCAAATATATTTCTTATTACTTCTTATATACTTCTTATTTCTTATTTAAACTTACATTTACAACTAGTATCTTTACTTCTTACAAGCTTATTACTACATGTCTTAAGACTACCTTAGATATTTCTTGCAAGCTTATATTCTTAAAGGAACTCTATAGATCTATCTTACAAACTTATATAGGGCTATCATTAGCATATATCTAATTTAGAAAACACCTAAAGATTTCTTTAACATAGATCTAACAAGACAGAATTTTTACAAACTCACATATCTTATTTTCATCTTTCTCTATTTCTTACTCTTAATTATTATCACTTTCTCTATTAGAAAGATTCTCTTAACTAGACAGGAAGTACGTACATCATTTCTAAAGTTTAGAGTTTATAGTTAGCTTTGCTATAAAGCACTGGGATTTAGTGAGTGTTGTTATAGAATTGTGATAGTTGTTGCTAGGGTATTGTAACATTCTCGGGATGAAGCCACACTCCAAAGTTGCCAGTTCTCTCAGCTGTTCCGGACCAGCAGAGATGCACTGTCAGCGGTAGACGGTTTTTAACTAGAGGCTGTCCCTTCACCCAAATTCATAATAGTTCCCCTAAGTGCTTCAATTCAGACAAATGTTTTTATTACAGCAGTACTTTTGGTTTGTTCTACGGAAAAACTTTACTTCACACTGAGGGTGAAATTACCGTATTTAGCTGCTGTAAAGCTCTTCGCCAATACTGCACAGCTATTAGGTGATATAAAGTATTATTATTATTATTATTATTATTTTTGGTTTTTCGAGACAGGGTTTCTCTGTGTAGCTTTGTGCCTTTCCTGGAACTCACTTGGTAGCCCAGGCCAGTCTCGAACTCACAGAGATCCGCCTGGCTCTGCCTCCCTAGTGCTGGGATTAAAGGTGTGCGCCCACCTATGAACAAATAATTTTTGACAAAGAAGCCAAAAGTGCACAGTGGAAAAAAGAAAGCATCTTCAACAAATGGTGCTGGCAAAACTGGATATCAACATGTAGAAGGCTGCAAATAGATCCATATCTATCACCGTGCAAGTGGATCAAGGACCTCAACATAAATCCAGCTACTCTGAACCTGCTAGAAGAGAAAGTAGGAAGTAGTCTTGAATGCATTGGCATAGGAGACTACTTCCTAAATAGAACACCAGTAGCACAGACACTGAGAGAAACAACCAATCAATGGGACCTCTTGAAACTGAGAAGCTTTTGTAGAGCAAAGGATACGGTCAACAAGGCAAAGCGACAACCTACAGAATGGGAAAAGATCTTCACCAACCCCACATCTGACAGAGAACTGATATCCAGAATTTATAAGGAACTCAAGAAATTAGACATCAAAATGCCCAACAGTCCAATTAAGAAATGGGCTATAGAACTAAACAGAGAATTCTCAACAGAGGAAACTCAAATGGCTGAAAGACATTTAAGGAATTGCTCAACATCCCTAATCATCAGGGAAATGCAAATCAAAACAACTCTGAGATACCACCTTATGCCTGTCAAAATGGCTAAGATCAAAAACACTGAAGACACCTTATGCTGGAGAGGATGTGGAGCTAGGGGAACTCTCCTCCACTGCTGGTGGGAATGCAAGCTTGTACAACCACTTTGGAAATCAATATGGCGCTTTCTTAGAAAATTGGGAATCCATCTCCCCCAAGATCCAGCTATACCACTCTTGGGCATATACCCAAGGAATGCTCAACCACACCACAAGAGCACTTGTTCAGCTATGCTCATATCAGCATTGTTTGTAATAGCCAGAACATGGAAACAACCTAGATGCCCTTCAACTGAAGAATGGATAAACAAAATGTGGTACATATACACAATGGAATACTACTCAGCAGAGAAAAACAATGACATCATGAGGTTTGCAGACAAATGGATGGACCTAGAAAAAATCATCCTGAGTGAGGTATCCCAGACTCAGAAAGACAAACATGGTATGTACTCACTCATAGCAGGATACTAGATGTGGAACAAGGATGACTGGACTGCTACTCACATCACCAGGCAGGCTACCTGGAAAACAGGACCCCAAGAAAGACACGGGGATCGCCCAATGACAGAGAAATGGAACGAGATCTACATGAACAGCCTGGACATGAGTGGGGGTAGTGAAGGGCGAGGGTCGAGGGAAAGAGAGCTTGGGTGAGCGGGAGATCCCACCTGGATCAACAACAGAGAGGGAGAACAAGGAATAGGAGACTATGGTAAATGAAGACCACATGAGAATAGGAAGAAGCAAAGTGCTAGAGAGGCCCACAGAAATCCACAAAGATACCCCCACAACAGACTGCTGGCAATGGTCGAGAGACAGTCCGAACTGACCTACTCTGGTGATGGGATGGCCAAACACCCTAATTGTCGTGCTAGAAACCCCATCCAACGACTGAGGGATCTGGATGCAGAGATCCATGGCTAGGCCCCAGGTGGATCTCTGGGAGTCCAATTAGCGAGAATGAGGAGGGTTTATATGAGCGAGAATTGTTGAGACCAAGGTTGGATAAAGCACAGAGACAAATAGCCAAATGAACGGAAACACATGAACTATGAACCAATGGCTGAGGGGTCACCAACTGGATCAGGCCCTCTGAGTGGGTGAGACAGGTGATTGGCCTGATCTATTTGGGAGGTATCCAGGCAGTGGGACCGGGTCCTGTGCTCATTGCATGAGTTGGCTGTTTGAAACCTGGGGCCTATGCAGGGTCCCTTGGCTCGGCCTGGGAGGAGGGGACTGGACCTACCTGGACTGAGTCTACCAGGTTGATCTCAGTCTGTGGGGAAGGCTTTGGCCTGGAGGAGATGGGAATGGGGGGCGGGCTGGGGGGGAGATGAGGGGGGAGGGAGGGGGGAGAACAAGGGAATCTGTGGCTGATATGTAGAACTGAATTGTATTGCAAAATAAAATTTAAAAAAAAAGTTAAAAAGAAAAAATAAAGGCGTGCGTGCGCCACCACCGCTAGTAAAGCCAAAAGCAGCACAGCTCTGAACTCTGTTTCCTCACTGCCTGCATCAACCAGTGACAAAACCCCAGAAACACTAATCGAGCCACTTTCATTCTAGTTCCTTTATAGGAACGTCATTGCAGCTGACCTTTCTTAGTTCCACGCTCCTTACCAGACGCTCCGGTAACCACCGAGCTTCATTCTCCTCTTGTGAAAAAACACAAACATGTCCTCGACCCCATATTAACACAGGATCGGGGACCCTTCCATAATCCCGAGCAGGGATCTTTCCATTTCGCATTACCCTCAGCTAAAGGACCAGGAAGATTGGACTGAGCTCTAATATGGCCCACAAAGCATGGCAGCTTTCTTTTGTGAATAGCATCTTGAATTTGTTGAAACATTTTGACTGGATTGTTGTTAGTTCCAATATTTTCACCAAAACTGTTACTATTCAAAGGAGTCAAGAACATAGATGTTCTTTCATGAAACATATCCTTCATTAGCTTACTTTGAGAAAAAGCATTTTCAGGATTTAGTATTTTCACTTCATTAGCTTTAACTCCTGATATTAGCACCTGTGATATTTAGCATTGATTTCTTATAAGGAACTTTCAGGTGAAGCAACTTTTGTAAGACAGCTAAATTTTCTGATGTTTGTTTCCCATCTATAAATCAGTCATTTCTTTTTGAATGCCTGTTTCTTATCCCCTTAATTAGATTTGCAAAGGAATCACTCATTGCAGGCTGTTTGTTCAAGAGGTAAATAATTTTTAATTTCACATAAGTTTCTTCATATCTAAGACAACGTTCAGTGTATAAACTGCTCTCTTGCTTTCTTAAGGATTTTAAAGTGGCTTGTTTGCTCTTAAAGGTACCTTTTTGTCATCCAACTACCATAAAACTTTGCACAGCTATTAGGGTAAATAAGGCATTTTACCAAGGGAGCCCCAAACCACGAAGCATCTAGTTCCGTATTCTTTCAATTTTTCATTGGAACTGACACTTAAACTCTTAGATGATTTTCCTCCTTATTCTTTTAAAAGCTATATTTTAAGTTTATCATGAACGTATTTTTGAGCTGACAAAATTGATTCAGGGCAATGTCGCCATCTTTATCGGAAAAACTACCTTTCCCAGAATGCATTTCCCTTATATCAGTCCATAATAATATCAGTCCCATATCAGTCCCTTATATCAGTCATTTCCCATCGTTCTTTTTGGGTCTGAGAGTCAACTTCTAAGTTCTTTTTTATCAGACTTGCTTACAAATTCTTGCCCGGGAGGTTTGAACAAAGTTTTTTGCTTTTGCAACGGGAGATTTGAACAAGCATTTTACATTTTCAGCTATGGCACATTGGGAGATTTCTATTCTCTCCTCAGCTGGCTTCAACAGGTGTCTCTCCTTTATTTGACACTGGCCCCCAAATCAGAACTGCACCTGCCTCGTTAGCGCGCATTGAGGTGGGCAATTTCTGATAGCAACTTTCCTTGGGGCTTGTGTTTGCCTTAGCCAGTCAGTGAAAAACAAGTTCATTTACAACAGCTTTTTCATAGCTCTTTCAGAGAGATTTTCTCCCACTAATTTTATTCTCATTTTGCTTGTTCCTTCCCCCCCAGATGCAGAGCTTCAGGTATCTGTCTGCAGCTCTGTACCTCTGCTAGCTGCCCTTGGAGGTAGGGGCTTTTTTTTCTCCCCCCAAATCTGCCTCAAATTCTAGCAGCTTTTCACAGGTCATATATTTTCTGGGGAGGATTATGTCCCTTCTCTGTTTCTTCAGAGTCTTTCTCCCAGACAGTTCCCAGTTTGGTCTCAGTTTATCCCCTCTACCCCAGAAACAGTTTCCGACACTACAGTGGCGGCTTTCCCTGCTACTGAAGGTAGGGGCTTTTTGTCTGTTTCTGTTTTCGGGGTCTGTGTGGTTTGCTTACAGACTGAAAATCTAACAAGGGAGGTTTTTGCCATTTCTAAACTCCCATTAAGACAAGCGTTTTGTTTCATTAGGCCTTCACCTGGCCCAGTCCCCCAGTGGGTTGCATTTGCTTGTCTGGGTGCTCAAGGACAGAGCTTATGCCAGAGGCAATCACCCCTCAGGGCTACACTCCCTCATCTCAGGGGAGTCAGTTGAAACAAAGCTTTTTCTCAAAGAGATGCTTTCTCTGACCAAAAAGAAAGCTTTACTCCTGGATAGTTCTGTTCTGCCCTGGCTGGGCTCTTTCCCCAGACAGCGTTCTGACTCAGCACAACTGCTTCAGACACAGTTCGGCTTTACTGTTTTCCCAGAAAGGTCCTTACTCTGATAGGAAAGCTTTTCTCATTTCTTTTTGCAGCAGTGGACCTATCAACCCGGGACTTGTAGGAAAGCAGACAACTGTGCTGTTCCCACTGGCTTTAGTTTTGTTTATTGGCAATCTTCCCCTGGGTCCTGCACCCTCCTGCCTCAGCTCTGTGCTCCAGGAAGTTTACAACTGCAGGAACCCTAGTATCCCCGAAATGCACCCCAACTCAGAGACGCTGGCCAGTCACCTCTGGGTTTTTGGTCAGAAGCAAGGATACAATGCTTCAGGGGATCTTTACATTAGGACAATTCTGAGCACCTTTTCAAAGACGCTCACTCAGAAACAAAACCCTTGATGCCTCAGCTGGGCTATAACTGAAAAGCTTGGCTTTTTTGCTTTTCTCAGGTGAAGTTTCCCGCCCTTTTGGGCTCTCTGTAGCTCTTTACCCACACTCTCCCAAGCGTTTCCCTGAGGGTACTCTGACCCACTGTCTTTTACTAGCTTGAAGAGACAGAGCTTAGAAGAGGTTTTTAGGAACTTGTCCCTGCCTCCTGCATTGCAGGGAGGATTTTTAAAGCTTGAAAGTACTTGGAGAGGTTTTGCTGTCTTAAGAAGTTTGTTGTTTTCCCTTAGAGCTAATCACAGGTGGTCCCCATACTAATATCTTCAGGTGATTCTAATTTGTCCTTCTGGGAGAGAGAGAGAGGCTTTAGTTTTTAAGTTTAAGAGAGCTTTTAAGATGAAGGCTTTTTAGAGAGTTTTCCTCCCCAAATTTTCCAAGAAAAGCTTTATAGTTTGAGAAAGATTTTTTTCCCCAGGAGAAAGACCAACTTTTCCCAAAGCTTCCCAACTTTAAACTTTTTGGCTTTTACACCCCCATTTTTGCCTCAGGGAGAAAGCACTTTCTCCTGCCGCTTGGATTTAGCATTTCAGCTGTCCCCAGGACAAAAGCTTCCATAGGAAACTTTTTCTTCCCCAAAAGCTCAGAGAAGAACTTTTTTACTACCCATAAAGCCCAAAGAAAGATTTTTCCCCCAGTTTGCATTCAGAGCCCCCAAAGTTAGAAAATTGAAGAGTTTTTCTGTCTAGTTGCCTTACTTATTTTTTTCTACATGATCTTACACTTCTAAGTTTTTCCTACACTATATTACTACCCTATGCCTTATACTTATTTTTCACAGATAGAAATTGAGAAAGGGATAGAAGATAGAAAATTTTGACAGAAGAGAATTTCGCTGCAGCATCGGACATACTTCCAGTCCGCTTTCCTTTTCTCTCCAGGATAAAACCCCTGCCTCTCAATATATGTAAAAAATATATATTTTCCATAACACCGGCATGCCTTATCCACTGGCAGGGCTGAACTCAGCACTTTCGCCAAAAACTCTGTAATAAAACTATTATTTTCCTTTATCTTTAGTCCCTGTTCATTTGTCTTTAGTCCCTGTTCATTTGTCTTTAGTCCCTTTTTTTAGTCCCCCCTTTTTCTTTAGTTTTTTTTTTCTTTTTTCTTTAGTCCCTGTTCATGGGCCATTCTGTGGGGCGTTTACCCAACCACCCCCACAGTTCCCCAGAGTTTTCTTGAGTGCGAGCAGCAGGAAATATTAGATAGAAGGATTTATTGCGGAGAATATCGTGGAGATAAACAGATAGAAAATAAAGGATATCCTCGAGAGGGCCTAGAACCTATTCCAACGGGCCCTGACTGATTCTGCCCCAGGGTTTTTATAGAGACGCCAAGGGGTGGAGCAAAAGACCTCCTCCCCCAGCACAGCCAAGTGCAGACCATCCCAGACACCTGCACTTAGGCCCGTGGTCTAATCATCCTCTATGTGGACCTGCTGGGTAAAGCCACGAGGAATCCGAGAATGGGCTCCCACATATTAAAAAAATTGTTTTACCTTAGGTCACTGGGGTAAAAAAGTTTCATGTTCTTGTTCACAAAAGTAGTGTTGAGTATGGGTTCCATCTCAGGGAGTGGGCCTTAAGTCAA